>NC_041394.2:59415980-60015980 GCF_900747795.2 Erpetoichthys calabaricus
AGTTTATGTAAAAGACTGACTTAATGTTCTTCATGTACCACAATAAGACTTCTTTCTGTTAGATACCAAGGCAAAAGACGAAGAAGCATAACATGTCAGGTATTACAAAATATCAGTGGCTTACTACTGGTGCACAGCGCCATCATGTGGAATTTTTTCATTTAATGAGTTGCTTAGATTGCTCACAGTGAGGGTTCAGGAGGAGAACTTGGCCAGGTCTCCGGGAGGGGCAGTGTTGTAATATTTAGCTAAGTCTGCAGTGAAGTGTCAGCTTTTCATATTAACAGTGTAGGTGTAGTTATTGAGAGAACAGGTGACGACATCATAATGTTAAGGAGTGTTTTTATGAGAATTTCAACAACATAAATTACATTAGTTTGTCATTTCACAATTACTCTGAGAACAGTCATCTTCCTAAGCATCTGTGAATATTTGAACACTACCATTATAACATTTGCATGGATATAACTTGTGTTTCTGTTCTATAATCACCAATGCAAATTAATAAACCATGTTGTGCTATTAAGAAAATTCAAGAGTGAAGTCAGTAAATGAAGTTTATTTAGGTTTGGGTTACACAGTGCTTAGCACTTCTGCCTTACAGGTCTAGGGACAAGGGTTCAGTTCTCAACACATTGAATATGCTTTTGGGATTTGCACATTCTTTTCATCTTTTTAGCATTCTTGGTGATATGGAAGAAGTCTCTATACAATAGGTTCACTTTTTTAATTATTGGCGTACAGTCCAATGCCTCCACCACCTCTACGCTGCATTACAAAGACACACAATGCATGTTCAGTTACTTGGAATTAATCTACTGGTTCTGTGAAGTGTGTCTAATGTGTGCACAAGAATTCCCAGTGATGGACTGGCATTCTGTCAGCAGTTGGTGGCTGCCTTGTGTCAAGTAATACTGGGGAAGGCTCCAGTATCCTGGGGTCCTGCACTAGACCAGTGTGCTCTGCATCCAGAGACTTCCTTAAGGTCTCCATAATCTACAAATAGTAGGAAAGAGAAATGTATTTTGTGTGCTATTATTGCCAAGAGAATTCAGTGTGCTTCAAAGGCCTTTGAGGGAGCTTATGTTTGAAGAAATGATTGTAAAGCAACATGCTGATCTAAAAAATGGCCCAAGAGAGGTTGCAGAATTATTGCAAATTGGTCAAGTAATCCTGACTGTGCAGTCCATTTGATATGAACTTTTTTGTATATTTCATTTAGAGTAATTTTACTTATTATTCTTCTTCTTCAGGAAGGATGAAATGTAGCTAAACTGTTACTGGTTTGAAGCACTCCATTTTGGTTTCTAAGAGACACAAATAGTAGACCTTAGATAACCACAACGCCTCTAAAGTGTGTCGTAGAGGCCAAACCAGTGAGTTACTCCACCAAAAGAGACAGCCCCCAAACTCGTGAAAGATAAATATCATTTGAATTTTTCCACATCCTCTCAAGATGGCTTATCATGTATCTGCTGTGGTTTCTAATTAGGCAGCAAGTCTTGCAAAATGCTCATATGCAGAGAAATCTTCCTTTCATGGGCTTTTAATGAACTTATTAAAAGCGGTTACTTACCCTAACAGGATGCAGCAGTAATTTCACACATTTGGGGTGACATTTGTGGACTGTAAGCTACTGGCAAGCAAGTCGGGGCCAAACAGCTTGCCATTAAATGTTTATTTAATGGAAGGAGAACTTTATTTAAAAAAATAAGATAGGATCCACTAGTGCCAATGTAAGTGATGATTCATACCTTGCTGCTGAAAGGATAAGCTATGGCTCCCTGAAACTCTGTAATTCAATTAAGTGGGCTTAAGATTTATTTTGTGATTAAAATTTTTAGTTTGAATTCAATCAGCAGAAAAAAAAAACAAACAGCAATCATAAATAAGAATTTTGTAACAAGTAGGCAACACCCACCAGGTTTGGGAATGGTTTTAAAAAGAGAGTTCAATATTTCCTACATTTCAAAAATTAAATGAATATATGTATATTGATTGCTCATATTTAAAATACATCTCAAAGGAAGGTTTACTTCTAGTCCAGCCACTCTTTATGTGGAGTCTGCAGGTACTCTTCATGTCTGCATGTTCTTTTTTACTTTGAGACGCAACATTTTTCTATCCCAACCCAAGGCTTGTTTGTTAAGATTAATTTGTAACTCTAATTTGACTCATGAGTCTCATGGTGGACTGGCGTCCACCCATGCTTGGTTCCTGCACTGCGTCAAACACCCAGTGACCTTGTAATGGAAAAAAGTTTTAACCAAAATGGATGGATGGATAATTTTATCACCACCCACCCAATGCCTATTTATGTCACCACATTATACATAGAAAATAAATACAGTATTACCAAGAAACATTTTGAAGCAAAGCTAATGGTATCACCAGAACTAGATACTGTATAGTTACAACTTAGCAGAAAAGTTGACAAAAGGTATTTTAGTCACTAGGCCAAACTGTCTTTCTGAGAGTGGTTTAAGTAAAATAGAAAGGCTAAGCAGCTTTACTCTTCAGAGCATCTGCGGCCCTGGTAGCTGTTCAGTTTTACCACTACAGGAGCTTTTTAACATTACCATTGAGGATCACAGCATCAGTTACAGGTTGTTGGACAGAAAAGGCAGAATGTGCCTTAAACATGGATTCAAACCATCAATGAGATTTTCATCAACATCTTTTGTATCTATCTGGCTACCCTCTAACACTTTTTCACACATATAGTTTATTGATGGACTGGTGTAGTCAAAGGCAGAAATAACTTAGCTACTGTTTCGAATGGAGTAGGGGACTGTGGAGTGTGTATATGTGTGTGTATGTGGTGGTGGTAGTGATGGAGTATTACGTAAATGCATTCAGACAGAGAAAAACTGTTAATCCCCTAAGCTAAGTAAAATTTACTTTTATTATACTCTGGTGTGTTACATATTTAAAAGATACTGAAAAAGCTATCCTACAGAAAAAAATAGTTTTTAATAGATAGTGTGATGGATGACTGGGGATCTTGCCTAGTTGGGGCATCCTTTTGAGGAGAAGACTGGAGGAATGGACATATCACCAACAGTACCTCTCCCGGGACATGAGAGGGCAGCCCCCCTGGTTTACAATGGGCCATGGAACTGGAGCTTAGATGTTCAACCCTGTGGGGGTCCATGACCACCACCAGGGGCTGCCTGGACAGCTCTGGTGCCTTGGCATGCAGCACTTCCACCACACACAGAAGTGCTGCCAGAAGAGGAGCTGAATTCACATGCAGCGCACCGGAAGTGCTGCCGGATATTAATTGGGAAGCACCTGGAGCACTTCCAGGTGCAGTATAAAGGAGGCTGCCTCACTCCACTCGGGCAGCTGGAGTTGGGTGGAAGAAGACGGAGCTTACGAGTGAGGAGTGGAAGTGGCTGAAGAAAAGAGACAGAAGTGTGAAGAGATAAGGACTGAGCTTTATTGGTTGTGTTCATTGTGTTGTGCAGAACAGTAATAATAAAACGTGTGTGTTTGTTGGACATTCTGAGTCTGTGTCTGTCTGTGTCCGGGTTCAAGTTCATGATAGATAGATAGATAGATAGATAGATAGATAGATAGATAGATAGATAGATAGATAGATAGATAGATAGATAGATAGATAGATAGATAGATAGATAGATAGATAGATAGATAGATAGATAGATAGTGAGGGATTATCCTCATGACATTCCATTCTAAAAAACATTATGGACGCTGCGGGCAAAGCCTATTACTGCAGCATAAGGTATGAGACAGGAGCCAACCCTGGACAGGGTGCCAGTTCTTTGCATGGTTCACTTAAAAACGCACACATATGCATGCAGCCAAAGTTACAATAACCATTTAAGCTAACTCTCACACGTTGTTGGGATTTGGGAAGAACAATGCAGATGTAGGGAGACCAAAACCGAAACAGCTAGTGCAGATCTCTAACTCAGGACTTTGTTGCTTTGATACACCACCTTACAAAACTAGTACGTTCATCGCTTAAATAAAAACAAAGGAAGAACAAACAAAGGAGGACATGAAATACAAGTATACAGAAAGCTAAAATACATCCTGCTGACTGCTAGGATTACTTTTGCATTGTATCCAGTGAGATGGCTCACCAATTTGTTCATCTTACAAGTGGCCCTATGCAGTTCTGGTCAATCTGTTTAGTGAGCATTTGGTTCAACTTCTTTCCATAAGTGCATGCATTGACTAAATGGTAGAAAGGTGCTGTTATACTTCAGCCATAGACTACCTCTGGAACAATCCCCCAAATTATTTCTGCAGTCAAGAACAACCTCTGAGAGTACTACGGCTTTCTCATCAGAGGTCCTTCTGGTAACTATGCATCTAGTAATATGAACGGCAGGATCCACTGTGTGGACACCAGACTGCCTACCTATCATAATAAATGGCCTCTGTTTAAATAAATGGCCCCTGCTAACTGTAAGCTGCCTCCCTTTCATCTGAAGGGATCTCCTACATAGATCCCTACAGAGTAATTGCTTATTGGATACTCTTTACCAAAACACACTAAACTATCATTTTCTTTGCTCTGGCATGATACTGGTCCATACTCTCATCATTCTAAATAAAGCCTCGCTGGGTCCATTACCTATTCCACATCATCTATAGCTTTCTGACCAAGCCCTTGTTCATTGCCCACCATGCAATAACAATTTCTTCAGAAAGTTAGAAATTACATAAATGGACATCAAAAATGGTCATTTAAAATTAATAACGGTCTTCAAACCTAATCATCTCCGGAAAATGTGCTTTCATTACATTCTAATGATCCATTATTTTCACATTGACTCAATTTCCTGTGGTTTACATTTGTAGTTAATCATGTTGAGTCAGTCCAAGAGACAATGACACAAAAATTGTTGCAAACCCAATTTGTTTCAAACCACAAATGATAAACTCTTACCCAGCATTGTAGTTATTTACTTCTGCTTAAGACCTCAAAGTTATTAATTTCAAGCCATCAAAAAATGTGAAAATTACTTAAACAGTTTTTGGTGTAGCGTGAACAGCAACTCTTAATTTTTATAATTAAATAAGCTTCATTCAACTACAATAGTCATTTCTGTAAATGGGAGGTGGCAATTCTGACTTATTCCCAATAGAGTTTTAAACATAGGACTACACATGTGCTTACTTTATTGGCTATTACAAGAAACAGTAAAGGAATTATCCACCATGCTGAAATCTTAATCTGGAGCCATAAGATGCATTCAAGAATTGATTTTCAAACACTGTATTCCATTACAGGGCCTCAGAAAACTTATTCAAACAGCATTGGACAAAGGGTAGAAAACAAGACTGGACAGACTGCCAGGCAATCTCAGAGCACATGTTCACAGACACCTCTATCTACACCCACTTATTAAAACCATAGAATATCCCAACAGCAGGGCTGGAAAGAAGACTGGAGTCCAAACCAGCCAGTCAGAGAGTACACATTCACAGACACCTCAATCCACACCAACTTAGCTTAGACCTAGCAGTGGTCAGTGACCTCCAGCAGACGTGCTGAAGGTTGCAACAAAGGCATGCATGTCTGGCACAGGGACTGATGTAAGAAAAAGTAAGGCCTATACCTTTTTGATACAGTTTGTTAACGTAAGCAGCAGTCTTATAGATTTGACAGTAATTAGGCTGAAAATGGGTCTCTTCATCTCAGTGTGACCATTCATCATCATTCCCATCAACCATTCCCATCCATTTTCAAATCAGCTTAACCTGAGCAGGGTTGTGCGGAAGCTGAAGCCTATCCTAGCAAGCGCCAGGAGCAGTACAGCATTATACTGTTGAAAAAGTCAGATCTGCACCCAT
This sequence comes from Erpetoichthys calabaricus, assembly GCF_900747795.2. NCBI lineage: Eukaryota > Metazoa > Chordata > Cladistia > Polypteriformes > Polypteridae > Erpetoichthys > Erpetoichthys calabaricus. The sequence goes on from NC_041394.2 coordinate 59,421,813, forward strand.
TAACCAGGCCAAGCTTAATTTGTTCCTCTTCTTCTTCTTTTCCCACTTTTATGTGGGGTCGATGTTTTAGATATAAAAAAGCTAAATTTGATGTTTAATCATTCTTGGCAATCTGGACCTATGGAGTATGGAGTTCCATAACAAAACAAATAAGCTGTGTGTACCATATGCTGTGAACACATTGTATGTTGGACATCAAATGTGACATGACCATTCTGAGACCAGGCATTAAATAATGTTTTAGGATGATGACAATACAAATTAATCGGTAAAATGAGGTTTTCCAGGAATGAGAAACAGAAAAACATACTGTACTCAAAAATATACACGTAGGCAAAAGGTGTGGCACTGAAGCAAGTTACCAGGTTGCCAGATTTCTTAATAAGCATGGAAAGCCTTCAGTGATGGAAAATGATTTACAGAAAAAAAAATCACAATTTTTGTGAGAAGTAAAGAGAAGTCAAGCAAAAAGACACCTTTTATTGTCTAACTAAAAATATTACAGTATGCAAGCTCTTGGGCCTGAGTTGCTTTGAAACCTTGCTTATTGTAATCTTTTCAGTTAGCCAATAAAAGGTGTCATTTTGCTTGACTCTCACTACATTCATAATGGCTAACATGGTACAACACCCTAGTACTGTGAGAAGTAAAGAAATTCCTGTTTCTGCTAGAACTGTTGAGCAGCATGTAAGTAAAATGACAAATAACGTTCGGAGACAACAAACTTCTACACTGAAAGAAACAAAAATGTTTTGTGTTGTTGCTTTGCGGTGGGTGTTGACGTTAATGACTGTTTTATGTTTATTCGTCATTGCTGGTCTTTTCTGAGTTAGCTGGAATACATGAGGAGAACTGTTGCTTACAGCCAGTGCATGGCACAACAAAAGGTGAGGATGTGGCTAAAACATCTTCAAGGGAAATCAACAACAAGAGTAGCTAAATATTATTATTTTATGATTATTGCAGTGATATAAACATGCTGCCATTTTGTGAGTTTGCTTCTATGGATGCTCCTGTTTTAGAGGTTTTGGTTGCCATGATGATATGTGGCAGTTAGGCATGTAATGCACTTATCATGTGACCTGTAACACTATCCATCCATCCATTTTCCAACCCGCTGAATCCGAACACAGGGTCACAGGGGTCTGCTGGAGCCAATCCCAGCCAACACAGGACACAAGGCAGGAACCAATCCCGGGCAGGGTGCCAACCCACCGCAGCCTGTAACACTATGGTGGCCATATTTTAAAAGATGACAATGCACATCTCACAATGTCTGAATTTTACTTGTTAAAGGAAAGACCTTGTGAGAGATTAGTGTTCGAGCAAACAAGGTAAAATTCTGATTTTGACTTTGGTTTTTATTGACGATTTAGTGAATCTCTGTGTAACAATCTTGAGTACTACGATGACCATTTTTTACTTTTGTCCCTATAAGAATATTTAATTCTCTGCCACTGTCTAAAAAATCTGCCCTGTATGCAGGAGGGTATGTGCGGTTGGTTGGCCTAGGTGTACAGAGCTGTGACTGCCACCTCTTTATCAGACTTGCCTTTCAGAGATGCTTCTACATCTCTGGCATCTGTAACCACCCTCACACTCACACACCTATATGCACACACTCAAGCATATCTCCTACTCACACCACATGCATGCCCATTCACACAAGAACACCAAACACTGCTCCAGTCTCCAGTCCTTTTCATTCTTTCTAGAAGCTGGTGCCATTCTCCAGTCTTTTCAGCATAACAGATAACAATGATCAGCCTGCTGTTTCTTGCCTTTACCTGACTGGTTGGCTTGATCCCCTTTAGTTTAGAGCTGCTCTGTTTTATATCCTACTCAAGCTGTTGGCACATTAGCTGACTCTCTTGTTCTGACTGCTTAAGCAGTAACTACTAAGTTGTTGCAATAATATAAATATTAACTATAGGTATGTGTTCTTTGCTGAATTATTTGAAAATGTCTTCTGTAAACTCAACACTAAAAACTCTGTTTTTGTGACTGTCAATCTGAATGATTTTCTCTTTATTTAATATTTGTTTCTATCTTTCTATCTGAAGTTCTTCAGTGTGTTGTGGCTTTATATCCTAGCATTTACATAAATTCTAATAATGTACTGGAACCATTTCAGTTTGACTTTAAGGCACAATACAGCTGTCAAACTGGCCTGCACGGAGTATCTAGTGATTTACTTATGGCAACAGTCTCCAAGCAAACCAGCTTGTTAACTTTATTATACCGTAGAACAACACTTGAGGGCATTGTGTATAAATATGGCATTATTTGTACTTTCAAGTTACCCGCCAAGTGGACACAAAAACTCTTGTTTATTATAGAGATAGTTAGTTTTTCCATAAGTAGGCTCTAGTGTTAGGTTTGGTTTCTTTGTTTTCAACGCTGCAATCTTTGACTTACGAGTTTATTTTGTCCTCTGGTTTTTGGTTGCCTGCTTTCATTTTGCCTCCTGGTAATTTGACTCACACATTTCTTTTTTCCTTAACATCTCCTGCATGACTTAACACTTAGTAGGCAAACAAATACATAGTCAAAAACTGAGTCCATAAAAGTTAATTACTGTAATTTGGAAGAATTTTTTTCACAAAAATAGTCTTTTGACATAAATTAAACTATCATGCCGTTTGGTACAGTTACTGTATGATTACTCTGGCACTACAGAAAATAGCTAGTAAATAGGAAGTTCTCAGATGCATTCTTGACAAAGGTAATAACCTGTTTCTGGAAATTTATCTTAGATTAGATAAACTATTAATCCTAAGGGGAGATACAGCAGCAGAAACATAAAAAACAAGGATACAACCTCAAAGGACAAATAATACAGCCAATCAATCAATTAATCAATAACTTATTGTGCAGATATTTCACAAAGAACGCAATAAGTGAATCAAGATGATGTGCTGAATTGCCTGATAGCAGTGGGGAGAAAAGACCCACTGAGGCACTTCTTACTATGCTGTGCTGTACTCCAAGAGAGCACCTCCTGGAAGAGTTGGAGGGGCTAGAAGGGTATAATAATAAGAAGTTTAGTTTTAATAGAAAAACTAAACTTGTAAGACCAAAAGCTATACCTATGGGATTTGCAACTGCTACATGCATGTACACACACACACATACAAACCTCACAGACTGCCTTTGGCAGAAGAATGTCAGGAACACACAAAAGTGTTGCAGGTATCAGTAAGCTTGTAAACCAGAAAATGACTTACCAATTCATTTCTTTGGGACTTGAAAGAAAAAAAGAAAGAAAGAAAGAAAGAAAGAAAGAAAGAAAGAAAGAAAGAAAGAAAGAAAGAAAGAAAGAAAGAAAGAAAGAAAGAAAAGATTTATGCTTTGTGTTGTGCATTTATTGTCCTGAGTTTATATATACATTGTGGTAAGCCAGCCCCCGGACACAGACAGACAGACACCATATGTCTAAAACACACACGTTTATTTTAAATAATCTACACCACAATGTAGATTAATCCCTTAATTAGCCAAACTCAGTCTCTTTCTCTCTCTTTCTTTCCTTCACCTCTTTGAATCCTTCTGCTGCCTCTACTCCTCTCCCAACAAGCTCCGTCTTCCTCCTCCCGACTCCGGCACCTTTTATGCCGTACCCGGATGTGCTCCAGGTTCTCAGTGACGATCTTCCACCGGCATGTCCTGGTGTGGCAGAAGTGCTGCATGAGCACCCGGAAGTACTCCGGGTGTCCCTGGAATTACTTCCGGCAGCACCCCCAAGTGTGGCAGAAATGCTGCCCTCCAGGCTTCCATTATCATCCGGGTGCCCCCTGGCAGGGGCCACAGGCCCCAACAGGGATGAGCTTCCCAGCTCTGTTCTGGTGGCCCCCAAGCAGACCAGGGCGGCTGCCCTCTCGTGGCCCAGGGGAGGTATTGTCCCTCTCGTGGACTGTCCAGGCATCCCGACTGGGTAGGGTCCCCAGCCTTCTGCCACAACATGTAAATATCTAAATTGGAATATTTTATTTATTAATGCAAATGTGTCTGGGTTATTTGTTTAAAAATAGTTTATTGCTTGCCTGATCCAGAACAACAAGAAAAGAAAGGATAGTATTTTCATGAATTAATCTATTTTCCCAAAAGCCAACACCAGAAACTACCTTCTATATAAATGTCCGGTTCCAGACTCACTGCTGTGTTTAGAGGGGAGTTCAGCAGTATCTAACCTCTATTTCTTCAGTATCAGATTCAGCTTTCTCCCCACCAGAGAAGTTATTCTCCCTTTTACAAAAGCCAGATTGACCAATTTTAGTATGCCTGGACCTGCCCTATTCTGGGAGCTACAAATTGCTTTTTAAGGCTGAAATCAGCAACTGTTAAATGTCACCACCAGGACTGGCTTCAGAAGTAAGTCCGGGTATGCATCTTCAAGGTTTGTTTCTATGCATTTATAAACACCATAAGAGTCATATTCTTTGTCTGGAATGTTTTGTTAAACCAAATTTCCATGGGTAAAATTATTTAAAATTCATCCTTATGTCTGTGTTCCTCCTCCCCGTGTAGTTTTGCTGATTATCCTTAACCTCAGAACAGCTCAGAAATAATCAATTATCAAGATTATTAGTGCAGTTTCATTTTTATATTTGCCAAAGGATATAAGTTGTTACTAAAAAAATGTCTAAGGCAACAATATGAAGACACTTTCTGGTAGCATTGATCATTTGCAGGACACACGTGCGTCTGTTTAAAGGAGCAGACAAAAAGTTATTGTGTCAATAATTGTAACCAAAAGATGGTTTCTTTGCTGTTTGAGTCTCCTAGCTATCCCCTGTAGATAAAAATGAACCTTCTATGAGGAAATGCCATAGGCAAAATATTTTTTACTCTTTATCACAACTCATGGTTAAGAATTTATTTTATTTAACATGTAAGAATCAAATACACACACATATATATATAAATATTTATAACATCTGTAGTTCACTTTGTAGAGTATTCATCATAAGTTTGAATGAAATCGCATTTACAGTCTGAAAGCCATCTGTTTATTTCAGGTGCGGAGAACTGCTCGCTATTTCTACAGAAGTATCAAATCACAAAGATGTAGATAAAGTACACTGGCAGGCAGTTGAGTTTAACCAAAATTTAAGATCTTCAAATTAAGATCACAGATGTTCATCTACTAGTACCACCTGCTGCAAAAATCTAATCTAAAATCATTTATTTTTCCTACGGAGAAAGGAAAGAGGAGGAAGCCTTTTATTATGCAACCTGAGCATCTGAAATACGTACAAATCTGTGGCAAGAAACCACAGTCATTAAATGTACTTTAATAATGTAGTTCTTTAAAATTTCCAAAGAGAATTTCAGTCAACTGAAGACATGCAGGTAGTGCAAACTGTGTAAATTGTGTTTACACGTGTACTTTTTACACTATGCTCATGGCCATATGAAAGCAGCCCATAAAACATTAAATTTAGTAATTTTGAGAGAGTATAGTTGCACAGTCCAACTACTCATGATAAAATTCACAGAAACACAAGACAATTTTGCGGTGACACTCTGTATGCTTTTTCATGAGCCCTTCTTCAATCTCTCACTCTCTACCTACATTCATGACCGATAAAAGCTATTATGATAACAGATGTGTAAAAATATTTATGTGACTTTCAGCTTCTAGAAGGTCATACATATAACTGTCATAAATTCATTTTCAAAATAACAATCTTAGGCAAATCATTTAGCACCGTGTAACCCATAACTGGAGTTGCTGCCATTTTTGTATAAATAATGTGTGAGAAATGTTAATTTAAATCAGTTTATTAGGGCAATTATATTACATTTACTACTTTGCTTTGCACTGACAAATAAACCTATATTGATTTAACAGTTTCTGTAACAGAGGAAGGGCGGCATGGTGGAGCAGTGGTAGCGCTGCTGCCTCGCAGTTGGGAGACCTGGGTTCGCTTCCTGGGTCCTTCCTGTGTGGAGTTTGCATGTTCTCCCCGTGTCTGCGTGGGTTTCCTCTGGGTGCTCCGGTTTCCTCCCACAGTCCAAAGACATGCACGTTAGGTGTATTGGTGATCCTAAATTGTCCTTGGTGTGTGTCCTGCGGTGGGCTGGCGCCCTGCCCGAGATTTGTTCCTGCCCTGTGTTGGCTGGGATTGACTCCAGCAGACCCCCGTGACCCTGTGTTAGCATATAGCAGGTTGGAAAATGGATGGATAGATGTAACAGAGGAGAAGAATTTTGATTTTACTTGGTGGTGCAGTGGTTGATACTGTGCTCTCACATCTATGGGATGCAAATTCCCATCCTGGTCACTGCACAAAGATATTTTGGTTTAGAAATAAATAAGATTGAACCACAAACTGTTCACTGCACAACAGTTTTTGTTTAGGCATAAACAAATCATACCGTTATATTTTATAAAAATGCATATTCAAAAGAGATTTCAGACTTACACCTATAAGAAGAGATGTCACCCTCAAATGTTATGTACACTTCATTGAAATAATAGCCCTAGTTTGAAGAATATGCCCCTGCCTATCAGCTAACTAAGTAAAGCAAGTTTCTTTTATAAAGTTACATTTACAGAAACTAACATAATCTTTTAATACCAAAAAAACAAAAAAACATCACAATAAAAAATATTCTGACTTTACAATAGTCTTTTCACAGAAGAATATTTTAAACTGCATAGCACTCTATTTTTAAATGAATACTTATTGTGTACAAATTGTTCATTGCTATACACATTAATCCTGTAATTATATAACATTTTGGACTAATATCAATAATAATAATAATAATAATAGAAATATCTGTTTTATTATTTTAGGTAATAATAAGGTAATTTCACTATTTATATTGAATATATTCTCCTAAAGCTCCACACTTCTACTTATAAGCCCTGTGCACTCTGCACTATATCAAAACTGCATAGTTAAAACAGAATATTAAATTACGTGCAACAAAATTAAGACTGATTAATTCATTGATTAATATAAATACAGACAAGTGACAACAACACACAAACTACACATATATGCAAAGGCATTTACTTGTCTGAAATAAATTCAAATTGTATGTAAAATTAATTTATTAAAACGTTATATAATCAGTTATTGTTGGCTGCATATACTAACATTTGCCAATAAATTAATTGACTACAATTACTAGTGCAGAGTCCTAATAGTTTAAAGTCACTTTAAAGTGTACTGGACTAGTATAGCCATTGTTTAGAATTTTAATGTTGTGTTAATATTTTATTTGCACAACTCAAATAATAAACCCTTCTTCCATACTCAGTTTTTAATCTTTAAACATATTTATAGTTTATATTTTTAGCTTAATCTCATATACCAGCCAAAGCAAAAGTCTATGATCTGGAAGTGGTTTATTTTCTGTGATAAGATGCATGTGCAGAACTTTTACTGATAAAACACCACCTGTACTTTCAAGTTATATAAGCTTTAAAAGTTTGCTTTTTTTTTTGATGCCGATATCATGTAGTATCTTTCATTTTACACTAAACTTTCACATTTTGATGTTAGAATCATAACATTTTTACGCTTTCTCATTTAAATAGCTAGCCTTAAATGAACAAATAATCAAAATTAAAAAAGAAATGTAAAGTTTTTAACAATATAAATGGATAAAAGTGTCTGCTAAGCAAATAAATGTAAATGTAATGTAAATGTATAAATGTCTAATTGTGTTACATATATGCCAAAAAAATGCAGATATATGCTTCTGTTTTAAACTTTAAATGAACAGTATGGGATTATAACAAGAAAATGTCTGATCAGTTAAATTGTGATCACTCTCACATAAACTGTTTTGTAATAATAAAAGCTAAACAAAAGGACTCATGTAACAAATCCTAAAAAGAAGTTGCTGAGAAAAACAACTGTTTGTACATTCAATTTGAAGTTAATTGTTACACAGGCAGAGTACAGTGAATTATTGCACATTCTCCAGTGTCAACATCGGCAGCATTACGATGTCTGAAGTAAAACTGTGTTAATGTACTATTTATAACCAAGAGAATCTTTGACAATGAGGCGCTGATGCTGTGTATCTAGTTTATTCTAAATGACATATTACTCTGATGTAAGCAGACATTTCATCACCTTAAACTGCCTCTTGACTCAGAACGATTAAGGCAGGGGTCTTTACTTACACTCCACAAGGGCAGCAATGGCTGCAAGTTTTTATTCCAACCAGCTTCATAATCAGAAACTACGCCTAGCAGATAATAAAACTCGGTATTTAATTCTATGGCTTGTTAGTGCTTTCATTCTTTCAAGACAAATCCTTATCACATTTGAACTTTTTAATTTTCTGAGAACATAATCCATATGCTTTGGGGTCCGGAATAGATTTGTACTTCTTGGCCCTTCCCTTCTATCTCATTTATTTCAAAACATTTTACTAACACGGATACTTCAAGATTTACTGCATGTACTCAGGTTTAAATGGAAGCACATAGGCCAGAGAGTTGGTGGTTATATTGTCATTTGTACCTTATTACTAACTGATGACTAATTAAGTCTAAAAACAGAGAACCATTAAAATGTAAATACAACTGTTTCAAAATAAAGTACTGCTGGTCAGGTTCACTGATGATTCTCATTTGGCCAGAGTGTGAGTTAGTGTAGATATACTTGAATGGGTCACGCAGAGGAGTAGCTTCTTCTCTATGGCTGTTTCCTGCTTTATGCCTCGGAGCTACAATAGGCCCAAGTTCCCTGCAATCCTTAAATGGATTAAGTGGTTTTGAAAAATTATAACTTACTTATTCAAGCATCTGTGTTCTATTCTTTTTTCGCTCAACTTAAGGTGCCTATCTTAGCACCACTGGAAGCAAGGAAGCAACTAAACAAAGCACTAGTTCACCATGTGCATACTTGCCATTTTAAAATAGCCACTACAACCATTTTTCTAATGTATATGTTAAACATCAGACAAACTAAAACTTGTAGTAAGTCACTATGAACAGAAAGCTGATTGTAAATTGTACTCTAATAGAAAATCTAAAATAAATAGAACATGATGCTATCTGTAAGCAATACAATGTCCAGAGGTTTTGTAAACTAATTACATTAAAGCATTTAATAAATTGTCACAGTTCATGTTGGCTCTCCATGCAAACAAGGTAAAAGCATAGAATGTTCCAGAATCTTTGTACAGTGGATGTGAAAAACCTTTTATTCATATCTGGAATGCAAAAGCTTTACTAATATGAAAGGCAGCATGTCTTTTCACTTGGATCAGGGCAAATCACATTTGAGAATACATTTTTTTTATATATATTTTTAAATGCATCAGACAAGGCAGGTCATGCCCCAGAAATGTTAACAGATGTTTCTTAGGATCCAGCCTGGCTCTGGAAGGTCAGGATTGGGAAGAGACAACTGATCCTACCAATTACCTGTCTGCAGATAAGTATACAAGAAGAAAGCAGAAATGGCAGTTTATTTTTATATTTTCATTAGAGAGGAGATCAGTCTAAGAAACTGCTCCAGACAATTAACTGTAAGAGATCCTGCTTATTTGTTTTGTTCATGTGGTAAATAAGAAATAAACCATCCTGTATGTAAAAAATGAGTAACATCTCATCCCATCTTTTGTTTTGCCAGTTGACACCTGTCAGTGGTAGACCAAAGGAAGAACAAAATTTATGTGAACCCTACAAAAACAAAAGTCTTAAACATCAGACATGGGATTAATAAAGCAGCTGTAAAACTAACCACATCTTTTTTAACAAGGTTATGGCTTCAGGAAAGGTTTAAATGTTAAACATTTTATGCTAAAAGCATCCTAAAAATGTGAAAAGCTTTTACAAATTAATTAGTCTAACATTCAAATATTGCTTATATTGCAAAAATTGCATATGCAAAATCTAGACAAATAAAAAACTTTAACTGGGAGTTGTTATTTAGCAAAAACGTCAGGCCAATGGGGTAAGCTATATATAGTTGTCAAGATTTCTTAAAGTAAGCTACATAATCGTAAATTCAATTTTTTTGATAAGTCAATACAATAAGGAAAACAATATTTAATGTCATGATATAAATACTTTTCCACTTGCTTAGATTTCATTTTTGCAGTGTATTTTAATTGTTCTTACTGAAGTGTGCAGCAAGAGTCATATAACAAGTTGTGTAATACAGACAGTTAGATAGTTGCCAAAACAGTTAACTTCAACCGAGAGACTCAGCCAAAATCCAGTTTGGTAGAATTTAATGCATTTATTTGTTCTAACCTTCTCCTATCACACTAAAATATGGCTTAGGTATGGAGTGATACTATTTTTCAAACACTGGCGATTTTGCTTTGTGCCAGAGTACAAAAGGAATATTATGACAACATGAAAGCTTTTGAAATGAAGGATGCATTCGTGGGGAAGATAACTGTTGAACTGAAAACCAAAAACATATTTTCCCACTTTAAAGATTTGGTGTGACATTCAAAAGTATTTTAAACTTAGATGATATGACTGTATAATCACACTCATAGAAACAAGTTTTCTTGACTTCAGACAGCAGGAATTCACACTGCTCCTCACACCCAAGAGCTGACTGGAGTGTACTGCAGATGAAAACAATTAAGATACAGTGTGACCGACCTGAAAGATGGGTTGTGTACTTCTTCTTTCGGCTGCTCCCATTAGGGGTTGCCACAGTGGATCATCCAAAATTGTTGTCCGCATATTGATTTGGCAAAATTTTATACCGGATGCCCTTCCTGACGTAACCCTCCCCATTTATCCGGGCTTGGGACCGGCACGAAGAAACACACTGGTTTGTGCATCCCCTGTGGCTGGGTTGAAAGATAGGTTATATACAGTGAACATAAAAACATTGTATCAATATTTGGAATCCACATGCTTTACTAAAATGAGCGGAACTATAGTCTGTGAACAAGAAAGGTTATTTCTGTGAATATCTGTTCTCAGCAATAAACTTAATTCACTTCTAACTGTGCATATACTGTATCTTGCCAATGACCACCTGAATTAAAGAGTGAAATTGTACAGCCACTTGCATTTAATATAAAATACAGTACTGTTAAATTCCAAGAGAATCCAGTGTGTAAAGATAACAGTAGGGCTATTTAAAATTTAAAAGATTAAAATGTTTATTCCGTTGCTTTAGTTCAAACCGGATATGTCTGTTAATTGGTTTTGCAAATACAACTGCAACATTTTTTAAAAGAAAAACATATTAATGGACCAGACAATGATGGTCTCCCTATAGGGATGCCTTCTGCTTCTTAGTTAGGAGAAAACGTCAAATCTTTTCCTATGCATAGGGTTCATTTTTTACGTAAAAACAGGGACTACACAACCAGTACTACTCTACATGTAGCCTCACTGAGAATGTAATCACATTTGTAGTCATCTTAAGACTTTACCATACAGTGCTGCCCTTTACCAGTAGCCCACCTGGGCCAACAAAAAAAAAATAACAGTGGTCAGCCTTAACTTACTTTGAGGTAACTCAATTTCACCAGAGACCCTAAAGAGATTCTTTCACTCACTTAACTTACTAGGGCTCTTGCATCATTCCTTCATCTTGGTTTTGGCCACAGCTCTGTTGATCAATTGTCTATGACTATATATATATCTATTGTACTTTAAGCCTTGAAACTGCCTCATTGTTCCCTGCACTACCTGCATGCATACTTCATGTGATTGTTGTCATTATTACTGATATCATATCTTGACAGTCTCTGGTGCCACCTTTGTCCACCCTTTGACACGGATCTCCTACTTGTGGCAGTTGCTGTCCAGCTTACTGTGGCATCCATTAGCTTTGTGTCATTTTAACTGATATATTTTTGGTATTTGGTATACTCTATGCTCTCCATTAGCAAATAAATCAAGAGTTACCATCTGTTTCCAAACCTGATTAATCCAATTCAAGATCATGGTGTGGCAGGGATTATTCCAGCTGCATTATATGTGAGGCAGAAAAAGAACCCTGGACTACGTACTGCAGAAACAGTCATTCACACAAGGACAACTTAAGGTTACCATTTAAGAAAACATGTATTTCTTGTTGATGTGGAAGAAAAACCAACGCAGACAATAGTAAATCAATGCATACAGAGCCAGGTCAAGTCAGGAAGCAAACATATCTAATGTTCAGAAACAAATAAGCTAGAAAGTTTCCTTATTTAGAGTCATTTGATCACTTACTCTATTTATGAGAATAAGATCAAATGACTTAGAAGCCTCCATTTATTTAATTTGCACAGTATAGGACTGTTTCATTAATATTATAAACACTTAGAAAAATGTTGTTTCCTGTTTTGCTTATGTTTAAGATAACATTTTCTGATAACATAAAAAACATAGGAAATGTTCAAAACAAATTTAAATTTAACGAAGTGTATATATGCAACTATAAAAAATCTGTTACTACTTTTACATGTTTTCTCTGTCAAGTTATTAGCAGAGACATTTAAAAAAGTAAAGCGACCACTACTATATGCAACCTATACTATATTAATCTAATAATCTATTTTTCTCAGAGTTGGTGTCCTTGAAATGTAGCTATTAAATTTAAGAACAGCCACCAACTTTAAAATACTTTAAATGAAAGGTTTGTAAAATAAGAGACTTAAAGAACTAAGTAAATAGTTTTAGACCAACAATGTAACAGAGCCTGCGGTGGGTTGGCACCCTGCCCAGGATTGTTTCCTGCCTTGTGCCCTGTGTTGGCTGGGATTGGCTTCAGCAGACCCCCGTGACCCTGTGTTCGGATTCAGCGGGTTGGAAAATGGATGGATGTAACAGAGCAGCAGTATATACACACACACACACAGACGGTATATACTGTATATAGTGAATGACTGGGTAAGGACCCCAGCTGGGACGACTTCACAATGGAAGGACCGGGGAGAGGAAAGCGTGCACAGGGCATTATCTCCCCCAGATCGCTAGATGACAGGTCCCCTGGATTGCAGCAGTGCCTCAGATTCCCACACGGCATACTGGGAGTTGAATTTTATATTTGAAACTAGTAATCTACAAAGGGAGAAAATTAATCATGTATCTTGAAATACTATTTTTTTTACTAAGCTTTGGACAACCTACAAGGTGTCATCATCAGAAGAAAATGATTAGACATACAGGAATCAAAGACAATATATAACAAATGAGGTGGTGGGTTACAAGGTGGGGTCAATAAGGTGGGGTTCAGTGGGTGTACAATATCTATCTATCTATCTATCTATCTATCTATCTATCTATCTATCTATCTATCTATCTATCTATCTGTCTGTCTGTCTGTCTGTCTGTCTGTCTGTCTGTCTGTCTGTCTGTCTGTCTGTCTGTCTGTCTGTACATATATATATATATATATATGTGTGTGTGTGTGTATATATACTATATATATGCAGTGGATTCAGAAAGTATACAGACCCCTTCATTTTTGCACACTTTATTGTGGTGTAGATTTATTTATAAATTGATCCATTTCCTATCATTCTACACTTGATAACCCATAATGACAAAAAGAAAACATGACTTCTGAAAAGTGTGCAGATTTTTAAAAAAAACTGAGTTTTCACATTTTATATAAGCATTCAGGCCCTTCAATGTGGCACTGTAAATTGTAGTCAGGTGTAGTCAGTGACTGTACATTGGTTAGAAGGGAAACACATCTGTGTATATAAGGTCCCATAATTTGCACTGCATGTCAGGACAAAAACCAAACCATGTTGTCCAATGAACTCTCTGTGGACCACAGTGATCAAATTCTGCCGAGTCATAGATTAAGACAAAGATATAAAGACATTTCTAAAGGTCTGAGTATTCACAGGAGCACAGTGGCCTCAGTAATTGTGAAATGGATGAAGTTTGGAACCACTAGGAGTCTTCCTAAAACTGGCCTTTCAGCTAATCTGTGTAATTGGGCAAAAATGCCTCTTGGTCAGAATGTGATCAATACCTCAATGGTCATTCTAACAGAGCCTTATACTATAAGTCCTCTCTTGATGTGGGATAAGCTGTCGGGAGGAAAATCATGGCAGCAGCAGTCCATCAATCTCGTGAATATGACATCCTGCTTCAAGTTTGCCAAATGGCATTTAAAGGACACTTGAGAACATAAGGAAAGGGGTTCTCTGGTCTGATGAGACAAAAAAATGGAAGTCTTTGGGCAGAACTGCAAGCACTGAGTCAGATGAAGACTAGGAAGTACTTATCACCTGCCTAAAACCATCCTTATGGTGAATCATGGTGGTGGTAGCATCCTGCTATGCAGGTGCTTCTTAGTGTCAGAGATAGGAAGATTGGTCAGAACTGAGAGGAAGATGAGTACAGCCAAATACAGTGAAGTAAACCAGCTAGAGAATGCACACAGCTTCAGTCTGAGGAAAGAGTTCACATTTTAGAATGAAAACAACCCGAAGAATACAGCCAAGACAATGCTGGAGTGGCTTTGGGACAAGTCTTGGACTGTTCTTGAGTGGCCCAGCCAATGCCCAGACTTAAATACAAAGAGTGTCTGTGGAGAGACCTGAAGATGGCAATCTGTGGATACTTCCCATACTATTTAACAGAGCTTGTGGGGATCAGCCAGAAAGAATAGGATAAACTGCCCAAACACAGGTGTGCAAATCTTTTCCAAGAAGATATGAAGCTGTAATTCTTCTCCAAAGTACAGAAATAAAGGTCTGAACAGTTAAATGAATGAGAGATTTTAGCTTTTGATTTTTTAAAATAAATTTGCAAACCTTTCTGTAAAAACATTTTTTCACTTTGTCATTATGGTCACTGAGGTTAAATTGATGGGCAAAAATGACAAATGTATTCATTTAAAATTAAATCTACATCACAATAAAGTATTCAGAAAGTGAAGGGGACTGAGCACTTTCAAATCCAGTGTATATATGTGTATTATACAGCACAAAGATAGAGATATTGATATAGATATACAAGTTACAAGTATATGTGTATATATATATATATATATATATATATATATATATATATGTATGTATGTATATTTCTTGTCTAAGATAAGACTGTGGTAGGTTTGTGACATATGTATATTAAAAAGGCACAGACAGGTTAAATACAGTAATTTACTACTACAGAAGAATTATAAAAAAAAGCACCTCACTTGTAAAATGAGCACCAAAGTGCCTGCAAGTGACCTCAATGTGGTGATTATTACAGGAATACTGAACTATTTATAACCCAATTTTGAGATGAGATTACTTTACTGGCATTTAAGAGACCTCACGTGTTCTTCTAAAAGGATAAGATTTGCCACAAGATTACTGAGAGGAAAAATAGGTGTTGCTGCAGTTCTTGAATCTTTTGAACAAAAATGTACTTTTATTTTTAAAGTCATTAGCAGAGATGAACTGACATCAAACACTGCTCTCTATGTTAGAAGATGTAACAATTCATCTACAGCAAAAAGTTCAGCATTGTTCCACAACAAATATTATACTAACAATGTATTTAAGGCTACACAAAAAATGAAGCACTGTTTCAGTAAGGACCAGAGTCCATCCAAATCAGAAATTAGAAAATCAGTCTATTTGCTAAATCTATTTTCCAGGTTTGTATACAATACTATGTGCTACTCCCAAAAATGTTGTTTATGCAACATCTCTTTAAACTTAAACTTTATCAGAAAAAGTATTATCTAAATGCTCAGACATGTTGCACTTAACACTGAAATGGGAAAAAACAAATTCCTATACTTTTTTTAAGGGGTTCAAAAATGATTAATGCTTGAAATGAGCAGCACTTTTGCTTAAACAGATACTCAAAATGAGCCGCTGAATGCACTCAAAAACAAAGCTTCATGATTATATTCAGGGCTTATTACATGAAAAGGGTGTCCTCCATAAAACATGGCATAACATTATAGAAAAGTGACAGGGTTAGCACCTTAATTTATATTATGATCAACCACAATATGACACAACCAGTGCTGGGTAGGATGGCAGTTCATCTCAGAAATTTCCAGTTTTACCCTGTTTTTTGTTTTAATCCGAAACTTTAATTCTGAAATGGACAAAAGTGTATGTCACTTATTATTGCCTTATTCTTAAAGATATATCTTAAATATGTACTGTATATATAAAAAGATATATAAACTGTATTGATTAAATAAACCGCATTATTTTTTAATTGCTTTAAAATAATTAATGCACAATACCTTTAAAAAGTATTCAGACCATTAGCTAACTTATTTTTATGTATATCACAGAGTACAAAATTACAATGTAGGATCTGTTATTCAGTAAAATAAGAGAATTGGCCTTGGATCTAAATACTTTTACATGATGACTTTATAAAATGTGACTGTGATTCTTATAATGTAACGTACAAGTCAATTTAATTTATTCTTATTACTACCCCAGTATGCTATAAAACTAATGTATGAAAATAGTAGTACACTTTAAATACAAAACATAATGCTCAAACATAAACCAAAAGTCATCAAACAATTTTATGTTAATAAATAAAAAAGAAAGCTTTTGATCACATTTTATACACATAAGAAAAATTATAGAAAAACTTGCATTTGCTACAAGAAAGTATTAAAATATTATTAAAATTCTCATTGGTGTAATTGATTATAAAAATTACTCCTAAAATAATTACTAAATAAAACATACTTACAAGCTAACCAAAATTACTCATCAGGTACTGTACATTTATTTAACATTTAATGCCATTAACCAACTAACTGGCCTGTACTTTTTAAAAGTTCCTCTGCATTATAAACACTTTACCGATTGTATGCTAATACAAATAATTCATTTTTTTTTTCTATAAATGCATTTGAATTGAGATATCAATTAAAAACATAATAAAAATGTGTACATTAGTTTCATAAAGCTGAAAGAATTGCTTAGAACACTAAATTAAATAAATTGTGAATCAAAACACATTTCTGTATGAAGTTCATATTTATAAAATTAATTTAAGAAAGGTTTAAATGAATCTTTTATAACTATTTTACCATTTATGTGAGTTGGACAAATGAGAAACACTATTGAATAGATTTTGCCAATGAAGAATAGTAATAAATATATGATGGTGAGATTCTTTAAAAGACAAAAATAAAAAACAGCCTTCTCCACTTTTGAATCATGCCGATAAGTGGTTGGGGTTCATCAGTTACATGAACTGGAGAACCGGGCTTTAGAAAAGTAAACAATGGATTAAAACATGTAGAAGCCTATTTTCATGAAAGCTGTTTTCCTTTTAATAATTTCTTTAGAAAAGTAAACAATTAATTTAAGTTGGATAACAAAATGCTGTCTTTAAAAATGTAAAAGCCTATTTTTTATGAAAGTTGTATTCCTTTCAATAAGATTCTTTGGAAAAGTAATGAATGGATTTAGATTGGAAGACAAAATATTGGATGGAATGAAACAACATTGGATGGGGTACCATGCGTCATGTTACATCTGTATGTTCATGTTTACACTTTGAAGTCACATCGGCACTCTATATTAAAACCTACGGTAACAGCAGCAACAGCGAACAACAAATGTGGCAATATGCTGTCTGCACTTTTATGAACACACAGACAGTTTAATGTAAAATTCTGTTCAAAGACAAGCAAGTCAAACAGACAATTAAAAATTTCCCTTTCTTCACTGGCCTTCAGATTATTAGTCTAATACTGTATATTTAGAAAACATGATATTTCTGTTAGAAAAGGGAACACATAAATATAAAAATTAATTAATCTGCACTATACTAAGCTTGATTATTATAATTTTTTAGTTTTTACTCTGGAGCAGCCACCACTCTCCTCTTATCTGATTCACTTCTATAGCATCTCAGTTGCTTTTCTTTCTGTTACAGCTGAATTACAGTATTACAACCATTAATATTATCTATACGCTTATTGTATTTTATTTTGCTGTGAGAAATATCTGCAATAGACAATATCTTTCTAAAAATACTTTCTTCTTGTGTGTTTTATTCAGTTAAAGAATGATCACCAATATTTTTGCACACAAATATACATATTATTCTATGTGTCCTGATAAGAAAAAAGAAATGATTTTAACTGAAAAGTTTCATATTAAGCTTCACAGGCAAAAAAAATAAAAACTGCCACTAAACTCAGTACTAACCTAGATGAGTTTAGCCTGGTATAAACCACCACAATTAATCTTTTTACGATTTTCATAAATTAATGTGCAAGAATAGCCATTAACGAAAGGTAAAATGAAAATGTATTCTTACTTGGTATTTTTCTTATTACTGTGTAAGTAAAAATATTTTTCTTTTATCAAGTGATCATTTACAATTATTTGTAGATAATCAACTGAAAAACATACAATTTAATATATTCAATATTTGGGTGGCATACTGGCATAGTGTTATTGCTGCTGCCTTGCAAAAAGGAGACCCTGGGTGTTTTTTGTTTTTTTTTGTATGTTTTCCCCATGTCTGCATAGATTTCTTCTGGGTGCTTTGGTTTTCTCCAACAGTCCAAAGACAAGCTGGTTGGGTGAGTTGGTGATACAATACTGACCGTAGTGAGTGCACATGTTAGGTGAACTTGGCAGTAGTGCACCCAGATAGATAGATAGATAGATAGATAGATAGATAGATAGATAGATAGATAGATAGATAGATAGATAGATAGATAGATAGATAGATAGACTATATTGCCAAAAACATTAGGACGCCTGCCTTTACACACACATGAACTTTAATGACATCACATTCTTAATACATAGGCTTTAATATAGACTTGGCCCACCATTTGCAGCTGTAACAGCTTCCATGAGTTAGTATATGCATATGTGTGTGTGAGTTGGAGAGGGCTTTGTAGTGGATTGGTGTCCGGTCCAGTGTTGCTTTCTGTCTTGCACCCAATCCAGCTAGGAGTGGTCCACCTACAGGAACACTACACTTGGCCTTTTGTTGATCCTAAAGGGATCCCAAGTAGCACACATACTTCCTGCTGTGTCAAATAACAGATTAGTCCCAAAAGCTGCTACCTGACATTCTGTATCATGTAGTGACCTGAAGGACTTGCACACAGTCACTGACCTTACTTACTCTCTAAAAAACTGGTTGCACACCTTAGGTGTCTCCAGAATTTCTTGTTCTTTCATTTCCACTTATGTCTCGTCTTTCTTTTTTGCCTATGTTGATGCCTCTGATTATTGCATTCTGGGGTGCCCAGCACACATAAACACTACCCCACATCCACCAAAAACTGTTTTTATAGTACACCAGTATGTGCAGGATCCACTTCTGCTGCAAGTATTGGACCTAATCTGCTCTGAATGCTTTCAATGTGGATTAATTTAGTCCTGCACCATTACTGTGGGTACTCTGCTCTTGGAAACATTTTTCCAACCAAGCACTCTCTCAAATTATTTTTTTCCAAGAAGTTAATTTTAGATAATAACTAACATGTATCTTATTCTTATGCAGTAGGACATTTTTATAGACCACAGCTGAGTTTAAGACACTACATCTGTCAATGATGGTTAAGAAGAAATAAGCAACTCCTGTCCATTACTCACCAGCTTCTGTCAGGCTCCACCCAAACCCACTGCCTGTTTAAGTGAAAAATGTACACTTTTAGGGGGTTACTGCCTGTCATGATAGACACACCTAATTTATACAAGTTTAAACCGCAAAACCTGATTTTGTTTTTCTAAAGCTCTCTAACATTCAATTTGTTTGTGCAAGGTATCAGATGACCTATCTGGCAAATTGACAAACAAAAAACACTTTAATTTTTGCTATGTCTGAGCTTCTATCCTTTGTACAGCACACCATTCTAACTTCCCATTTTAACAAATTCCAATGGAATTATGTTTATTTTTGTCCATTCTTGGTAATATGTTTAAAAATGTTTATCACACTGCTCTGCTCCTGGCTGAAACTAAAGAAGTAATGCCACCATAGCCTTCTGTACCATTGCTGGCTTCATTCATCACTGCACATCAGCCAACCCAATCATATTGAGGATCAGGATGGTGTAAATTTGTGTCATAGAAGGAAAGCAGGAAGCTGTTAATTTGCAGCATTTGTTTAAAGCTGTTGTTTGAACCTGTATGCTAACATTTTATAATGACAATACTGCCCTCTAGCAGTATAGCTCTAATTGGCACACTGTATTTCAGCTGTGCGTACATTTGTTAATGTCAGAGTGTCAAACTCACATCATGTAAGGCTGCAGTGGCTGCAGGTTTTTCTAACCAGTTACTGTTAACTTAACATATTTCTTTTGCTTTGATTCTAATTGACTTGCTTTACTGTCTTTTTATTTGTACTGCCAGCAAAACAATAAACAGAAGCAAAGCAAGTCAAAAGAAGACCAGCTAGCTAAGTAGTCTCAAACACTCCTGAAGGGACACCATTTTCACTTCCAACCAATCTTATATTTAACTGTTATTTCGTTCTATGGGTTGTCAGTGTTCTCATTCTGCCACTTCAATCACTTCTAAAACTGATTTTTTTAGATCACAATACAAATGCATTTCTGACCACAGTAAGTTTATATTCTCTGACCTTTATTTTTTTCTTTTAAAAAATGTTTTTTTTTAATCCATTTATGTAACAGGAATCAAATGAACTATGTATGAAACCTTAGGAGATATTGGAAAATAAACAGTGAGACACTGCCCAGCCAGTTCTATGTTTTTCACTACGTTTGGAAAATTGGAATACTGTATATCTCCTTTCCCTTTACACAGATATTGAGGAAACCCTAAAGAATGAAGCATCTTCTGGCTGCTTGCAATAAAGTAAATGAAACTATTCATATTTTAGGTTTTTTATTTATACTGTGTTTTTATTACTTTTGATTTGTTATTTTATTTTATTTTTTATGTATGGACACATTAATACTACTTTACCTTTAATATTAGGAAGCAACAGGAACCAGAATGAATATGATGGACTGTTTTGAAGTAATTTTCCATTGCAAGCAGGAGACCTAAATAATAATACAGTAGAATACCAGGTCATGTCACTGGCAGAAATCCTTAAAATGATTCTGCACTTATAGGGTTAATTGATAAAGGGGATTAGACAGAGTATAGGAGTCAGGTGGAGAACTTTGCTTCTTGGTGCAAAGTTAATTTTCTGCATATTAACATCAGCAAAACCAAGAAACTGTTCATTGACTTTCACTGCACCAAACAGCCTCTTCATATGTTCGGTCACTATTCAAGAAGTGGATGTTGAAGTTGTGCACTCCTAAAAGTAGTCAGGGGTCTACTTCAATAACAGGTCAGAACACAAATGAACTATATAAGAAAGTTTAGTGAAAGATCTTTTTCCTTAGCAGACAGCATATGGGAAGTGACACCACATCTTATACAACTCTGTAATGGCCAGTGCAACCTTCTATGCTATGGTGTGTTGGGGTGGTAACATCACTTCAAGAGAATCACACTGAATCAGCAAGCTAATTAAAAGAACAATTACAGAACATGCTCTGGACCCCTTGGAGGTAGCATGAAAGGAAAGAATTAAAAAAAACAACTTACAACAACTTTGAGTAATGCTGCACATGCTCCCTGATACACTAACACTGAATAATTTCTAGAGTTATTCAACAGAAGTGTGTCAAGAAACGCTCCAGGTGCTCCTTTATACCAACAGCAATATACAGTATCTGCATAAGAAGACTTTTTTCTTTTTACTGTTCAGCATGTGTTGTGTGTGTATGTATGTGTGTTATGGATGCTCAGGCATCCCAGCAGGAAGTCAGGAAGATCCCTTACCCAGATGGGAGGCCCCTGAGAATTCAGAAAGGCAAGAAGAGGGAAGGAGGTTGCACCTGGACAAGGCTGCCCCAAGGGTTGGATGGTTACCCCATGATTCCAGTATCTTCCCTGGCTGGGATAAAAGAAGGTGAAGGGGAACGACTGTCGCAGAGGGATATTTATTTCCCCCAGGTGACAGATGGCAGCAACTCTCCATATCAGTGCCCATTCATTAACCAACAGGGAATGCCACGAGTTGTAGTCCAGCAGCACAGCCCTGCTGGGGTCTGGGAGGGGGCACAAGGGGGCACTGCATTGAGACCTGCTCCCTACTATTTTGGATTTCCGCATGACCCAGACATACTTCCAATTGGCAACAGCCGTACACCAGAAGTACTCCTAGGTCCTCAATAAAATGGACCACACTCC
This sequence comes from Erpetoichthys calabaricus, assembly GCF_900747795.2. NCBI lineage: Eukaryota > Metazoa > Chordata > Cladistia > Polypteriformes > Polypteridae > Erpetoichthys > Erpetoichthys calabaricus. Next base: position 59,443,944 of record NC_041394.2, read on the forward strand.
CTTATCCAGGGGAATCGGAGCTGGGAGGACAAAGAGCAACACTCAAATGGAGGAGGGTAGTTTGGTGGTGAGAGGAATTGTGAAGAGGTTATTGGAAGAGAGAAATTCTGTACATGTGTTACTTGGAATAGGTGTTTTTTTTTGTAATAAAAACCATCCTTTATTTAAACCCGGGACTCTGTGTGGGTTAGTGTTGGGGTGTGGGGCTCACTTGTGCCATATGTTTATATGGAAGCGAAGGTCTGTGATATGGTTTGCATATTTGTAGCTAGAGATCCACTAAGGGAGAAAATGAGTCATGCATCTTAAAACAGTTTTGTATAAGCTTTTAACAACCTACCAGGTGTCATCAACAGAGGAAAATGATTAGACATACCTGTACAGGAATCAAAGGCAAAATGTAGTATGTGAAGGGTAGGGGTGGGGGGTGGACTGATATGTGGGGTTCATAAAGGGTGTTGGTCATAAAGTCTTTTTATTATTTGGAGGTTCCTTTTAAGGCTGCATATATTGGGTTCAAGTCCAAGTGTCTGTTACTGGCATTTTCATAAGAGAACCACAATTCAGATAGCTCTATGGCACCTTATTATTGGCCCCGAATTTTACTTTTACAGTGTCCCAGTTAAACATGTGTCCAGTGGAACTTGTATGTGTGTAAAGTAGAGACTGTCGGTCTTTCCTTCTGACGGTATTGTGATGTTCCTATATACCTGTTGTGAGTTTTTTAGATGTTTGTCCCATGAATACTGCTGGGCATACATTGCATGGAATGCTATAAACTGTTTTTCTTGTCTCAGAAGTTGACTTTTTGTTTTTGGCATTGAAAAGGAAGAGCTCACACCATCACCATTGTAGCTGGGGACGTTCTTTGTCCACGAGAAGGTGTCTGGGTAATCTCCATCTAGGAGATATAAGCATGGGACAAGCATATAATATTGGCTCGGCACATACCTCTAAGTGATCCCTGCTGTCCAGCGTTTGTCTCCTCCGGCCTGCCCTGACACTCCCCGCTTTGGCTTTCCCATATATACATATGATATGTATGTATGTTTATATTAATCTATCTATCTATCTATCTATCTATCTATCTATCTATCTATCTATCTATCTATCTATCTATCTATCTATCTATCTATCTATCTATCTATCTATCTATCTATCTATCTATCTATCTATCTATCGTCCACAATAGCTACATATTTGCAGATTAACTGCATGTTTCCTAGTACCTGGAGCTGTTTAGCAGACAGCAGTCATAAGCAAAAAAGTCAAACCCAAAAGCACTAATGACTGGACAACTACCAGTGTATCTGCTGAAATATTCAAAACTGACAATTTTAATCTATGAAAAAGTAAGCGAGATTGCAGGTGATGAAAATTTTTAGAGTATATTTCATTCAACACGTTTGCAAAACTGAGCAGAAAATGTGTGTATGCATGGTCTGAGGCTGACGTGAAAATGTGCATGCCTTTACGCCAAGTTCAGTTTTTATTCATAAACATACCTTCTATACATGAGGGGCTTAATCTGTATAATATATCCCTAACATTAGTGTTAAACAAAATATATAATCATTCATCCACGTATTGTATGAACCTGTTTTGTGCATCAGTGTTTCATGAGCATCAGATCACAAGGACATCAGGTGAAAGGCAGTAATGGCACCTTCATGAAACTCCAGTTCATTGCTGAACATCCACAATAACTGGTATTAAGTCAATTTTGAATCAATATTAATCAGACAAGCAGCTCTTTAAGATATGACAAGAAAGAGAGAGAGAAAATGTGCAAATGTGAATAGACAGTGAATAATCCAAGAATAAACAACATAGGACCCTGGAGCTGGAAGGAAATAGTGTTAACCTCTCTGTACCAATATGCTGCTTCAAAATATATAATCAAGTTAAGCCAAACAAAAGTACATTACTAAGTGACTATACTTTCAAAGTTAATTCTTTTTCAGTTTTATATTCAATAGTCCAAACATGTTATTTTTTAACTACCATTATTTCTTTGACATATGCTTGTCTGTTTCTTCAGATTAATTTATATCAAATACCCATTGCTTTAAATGTAAAAAAATTTGTATAAATATTTTGGCAAGCACTTAGATGGGAGAATTAGTGTTCAGTAAATGTTTACTTAACAAAAAGTGGAGTCTGATAACATATTCAGTATGTGGTGTTTTGGTGACACCTGGTGTTGTAAGAAGATATTACAAATATAAAGTGTATGCAGTTTTAGCAGAGCCAACTTTATAGGTTTATACAAGTTTGTAGTGTTATTACTGTCAAATGTACAGAGTACAGTGAACTTCTTACTTGCATGATGCTAACCAACATAAAGCAATTCACTACCCTTCAGTGCGATAATTAGTAAGTTTAACTACTTTATCTTATTGAAACCTTCTGTCCTTTTATCTGAAATAACTACCTCAAAACTTTAATCTTCATTATCTGAAAAATCTCAGAACACAGTTTACAACACTACCTACCATTTGAAGACATATGTAAAAGGAGAAGTCAAACAAATCACCAGGACTAGATAATATTTATCCTCCAGTTCTTAATGAAGTTAGTGAGTACATATATAAACCCTTGATGCATATTTTAGGAAGTAACTGAACATTGAGCAAATTCCAAAGAACTTCAAAATGGCAACTACTATCCCATTATATATAAAGGGTGACCGGGCAGATACAAGTAACTATAGGTTAGTAAGCTTACCCAGCATCACAGGAAAATGAATGTAAGGAATTATTAAGGATAGGATTGAGTAACACATTGCAAAGGAGTTTACTGAACAGTCAGCATGGGTTTAGATGAGGGAGGACATGTTTAACTAATGCAACAAAAGGATATTGTAAGCCCCTGTCTTGCATCCCAAAACATGAGGCTGAGTCTCAGTACTTTAGCAAAACCAGCTTTATTCAGCTTGAAACAGGAACAGCACAGTTATTTATTGTAGTGGGATCTCCTATACACAGACACTGCAGTCGGGCAGGGTCATGGCCAGGTTAGTGGCCACGTAATACTGTTCCCTGAATTTATAATGTTCCTTGCATCACCCATCGATGACAGGCGCTTATAGCGTGACCATGAACGGCTCGGAGTGGCTTCCACTGCGAGCCGCAGCAGTGCTGTGAGCCTGCAGTTGCCACAACAACACATAAGAAGTCTTCTACAGACGCTGCAATTGTGCTTCAGTGTGTTGTCCTGTTGGGGGAGTCCCAAAAGAGCTTAGAAACCTCACAATATGATTGGAATGGCGCATATATTATTGATATTGACTTTCAGAAAGTCGCCTCCTTGAGCCGCCACCTTATCGTGGTGGAGGGGTTTGCGTGTTCCAATGATCCTAGGAGCTCTGTTGTCGGGGGCTTTATGACCCTGGTAGGGTAAACCAGGCCAAGCTGGTCCTAGGCGAGGGACGTGACAAAAAACGGTTCAGAAAACCTCCTTTGATGCATACAAACATTGGATGGCATTTTCCCTTGCCCGGATACGGGTCACCAGGGCCCCCCTCTGGAGCCAGGCCTGGAGGTCGGGCTCAATAGCAAGTGCCTGGTGGCCGGGACTGCACCCATGGGGCTCGGCCGCGGCACAGTCCGAAGAGGCAACGTGGGTCCCCTTTCCCATGGGCTCACCACCTGTAGGAGAGGCCATGGAGGTTGGGTGCAGTGTGAGTCGGGTGGTGGCCGAAGGTAGTTGATAGTTCGATCCTTGGCTACAGAAGCTGGCTCTTGGGACATGGAATGTCACCACTCTGAAGGGGAAGGAGCCTAAGCTAGTGCGCGAGGTTGAGAGGTTCCGGCTAGATATAGTCAGGCTCACCTCGACGCACAGCATGGACTCTGAAACCAGTCTCCTTGAGAGGGGCTGGACTCTCTACCACTCTGGAGTTGCCCCCGGTGAGGGGTGCCGAGCGGGTGTGGACATACTTATTGCCCCCTGACTTGGAGTCTGCTCATTGGGGTTCACCCCGGTAGACGAGAGGGTACCTCCTTCCACCTTTGGGTGGGGGGACAGGTCCTAACTGTTGTTTGAGCATATGTGCCAAACAGCAGTCTGGAGTACCCACCCTTTTTGGAGTCCCTGACGGAGGTGCTAGAGGGCGCACCTGCTGGTGACTACCTCGTTCTGCTGGGAGACTTCAATGCTCACGTGGGCAATGACAGTGAGACCTGGGAGGGCGTGACTGGAAGGAATGCCTCCCCCAATCTGAACCCAAGTGGTGTTTTGTTATTGAACTTCTGTGCTTGTCACAGATTGTCCATAACGAACACCGTGTTTACGCATATGGGTGTCCATATGTGCACCTGGCACCAGGACACCCTTTGCCTCAATTTGATGATCGACTTCGTGGTTGTGTCATTGGACTTGCGGCCACATGTCCTGGACACTTGGGTGAAGAGAGGAGCGGAGCTATCAACTGATCACCACCTGGTGGTGAGTTGTCTTCGATGGTGGTCTGGCCTGGTAGGCCCAAACGTATTGTGAGGGTCTGCTGGGAACGTCTGGCCAAGTCCCCTGTCAGAAGTAGCTTCAACTCCCACCTCCGGCAGAACTTCGACCACGTCCCTGTGGGAGGTGGGGGATATTGAGTCTGAATGGACTGTGTTCCGTGCCTCTATTGTTGAGGCAGCTGACCGGAGCTGTGGCCGTAAGGTGGTCAGTGCCTGTCGTGGTGGCAATCCCCGAACCCGTTGGTGGACACCAGCGGTGAGGGATGCCCTCAAGCTGAAGAAGGAGTCCTACAGGACCCTTTTCTCTTGTGGGACTCCAGAGGTGGCTAACAGGTATTGGCAGGCCAAGCAGAATGTGGCTTCAGTGGTTGCTGAGGCAAAAACTCGGGCATGGGAGGAGTTTGGGGAGGCCATGGAGAACGACTTCCGGACAGCTTCAAGGAGATTCTGGTCCACCATCCGGCATCTCAGGAGGGGGAAGCTGTGTAGTGTCAACACTGTATATGGTGGGGAAAGTGTGCTGCTGACCTCGACTCAGGACGTTGTGGGTCGGTGGGGGGAGTACTTCGAGACCTTCTCAATCCCATTAACATGTCTTCCAATGAGGAAGCAGCGCCTGGGGACTCAGAGTGGGCTCTCCCTTCTCTGGGACTGAGGTCACTGAGGTGGTCAAAAAACTCCTTGGTGGCAGGGCCCCAGGGGTGAATGAGATACGCCCGGAGTTCCTCAAGGCTCTGGATGTTGTAGGACTGTCCTGGTTGACACACCTCTGCAACATCGCATGGACATCGGAGACAGTGCCTCTGGATTGGCAGACCGGGGTGGTGGTCCCCCTCTTTAAGAAGGGGGATCGGAGGGTGTGTTCCAAGTACAGAGGGATCACACTTCTCAGTCTCCCTGGAAAAGTCTATTCGGGGGTCCTGGAGAGGAGGGTCTGTCAGATAGTCGAACCTCGGATCCAGGAGGAACAGTGTGGTTTTCATCCAAGTCGCAGAACAGTGGACCAGCTGTACATCCTTGGCAGAGTTCTGGAGGGTGCATGGGAATTTGCCCAACCAGTCTACATGTGTTTTGTGGACTTGGGAAAGGCATTCAACCCTGTCCCTTAGGAATCCTGTGGAGGGTGCTCCAGGAGTATGGGGTACTGGACCCCCTGATAAGGGCTGTTTGGTCCCTGTACAACCGGTGTCAGAGCTTGGTCCGCATTGCAGGCTGTAAGTCAAACCCATTTCCGGTGAGAGTTGGACTCCGCCAGGGCTGCCCTTGGTCACCGATTCTGTTCATAACTTTTATGAACAGAATTTCTAGTCACAGCCAGGGTGTTGAGGGGGTACAGTTTGGTGGGCTCAGGATTGGGTTACTGCTTTTTGCAGATGATGTTGTCTTGTTCGCTTCATCAAGCCGTGATCTTCAGCTCTCTCTGGATCGGTTCGCAGCGAGTGTGAAGCGGCTACGATGGGAATCAGCACCTCCAAATCCGAGACCATGGTTCTCAGCCGGAAAAGAGTGGAGTGCCCTCTCAGGATTGGGAGCAAGATCCTGCCCCAAGTGGAGGAGATCAAGTATCTCAGGCTCTTGTTCGCGAGTGAGGGAAAAATAGAGCGGGAGATCGACAGGCGGATCGGTGCAGCGTCTGCAGTGATGCAGGCTCTGAATCGGTCTGGTGTGGCGAAAAATGAGCTGAGCCGAAAGGCAAAGTTCTCAATTTACCAGTCGATCTACGTTCCTACCCTCACCTATGGTCATGAGCTATGGGTAGTCACCAAAAGAACGAGATCGCGAATACAAGCGGCTGAAATGAGTTTCCTCTGTAGGGTGTCTGGGCTTTCCCTTAAAGATAGGGTGAGAAACTCGGTCATTCGGGAGGAGCGTAGAGTAGAGCCACTGCTCCTCCGCATCGAGAGGAGTCAGATGAGGTGGCTCGGGCATCTGATCAGGATGCCTCCTGGACGCCTCCCTGGTGAGGTGTTCCGAGCACATCAAACCGGGAGGAGGCCCCGGGGAAGACCCAGTACAAGCTGGAGGGACAATGTCACTCGGCTGACCTGGGAACGCCTTGGAATTCCCCTGGAAGAGCTAGTAGAAATGGCCAGGGAGAGTGAAGACTGGGCATCTCTGCTCAAGCTGCTGCCCCCGCGACCTGATCTCGGATAAGCGGAAGAGGATGGATGGATGGATGGACTTTCAGAAAGCATTTGATAAGGTTTCACATGAGAGGCACATCATCAAACTAAAACAGCTGGGAGTTCAGCATGTAGTGTGTAGATGGGTACAGATTTGGCTAAAACTCAGGAAGCAGAGGGTGATGGTCCAAGAAACCATACCAGACTACAGGTGATGTTAAGAATGGTGTCTCTTAGGGTTCATTGCTTGGGTTGCTACTATTTTTAATATAAATGAATGATTTGGATAGAAATATAACTAAAAATCTGGTAAGTTTGCAGATGATACCAAGATAGGAAGACTGGCAGATAATCTAGAAACCATTGAATCATTACAGAGGTACTTGGACAGCATACAAGCTTGGAGAGGTGAAATTTAATGTACTGTAAGTAAGTGCAAACTATAACGCATAGGAAGTAAAAATGTTAGGCGTAAATACACATTTGGAGGTTTGAAAATTACACACCTTTTGAGAAGGATTTAGGAGTCACAGTGGACTAATCACTATCAACTTCCAAACAATGTTCAGAAGCCATTACGAAGACTAACAGAATTTTAGGCAATATAGCACAACATGTAGAGTACAAGCCAAAGGTTTTTTTGATGCTTTATAAGACACTGGTGAGGCTTCATCTGAAGAACTGTGTGCAGTTTTGGTCTCCTGGCTAGAAAAAAAGACAGAAATACTAGAAAAAGAGACTACAGGGGATGAGTTATAAGGAAAGAATAAAGGAGCTAAGAGCCTTTTCAGTTTAAGTAAAATGAGATTAAGAGGTGGGGTGATTAACACTAGAGTTACCAGAGCGTATGAAAAAACTTGTAAATCCGGCCCACCTTAAATCCCTTCGCACCTCTCCGTCAGTGTCTTTTGTCCTGTAAATGTGCCGATAAAGACAAGCATACTGCAAAAAATGAAATCTTAACAAGCCAGACAATCTTGAAAAGAAATAATAGATCTTGTTTTTTTTATTTTAAGAATAACTGACTTGAGTAGATTTGTATGTGTAAGATATATAATCTCATTTTTAGAAAATTTAACAAGTTAAACTTTCTCACTATATTGGTAGATAATTTTGCTTGATTCTAATACCTTTTTCTTGTTTTTCTTGTTTTACACGGTGTTAAAACAGAAACGTTTTTCATATTTTAGTAATAAATGACAAAATGTAGGCATAAACTATATAATGTGTGAAGCCTGAAGTCCAAAGATCAAATAAACACTTTCACAAAAGGTTCAAGGATGATACGACAGCTTCCGTGGCGTATCAGTAAGACTTGCTGACTTGTACTCAAGAGTCCCTGGTTCGATCCTGGCTGCCTCCTATATTTGCCGTTTTGAGTAGTGAGCTGCTCTTATTGTTAATATTATACAATAAACACATACATTTGGTTTGCGTCTGTAACAGCCAGTGTACATTTATTGTACTTATAACCACAGCACAGAGAGAAGTGTGTATATTGCAACAGGTACACATGTCGTAAACGTAGAAATGACGGTCCTTGGGTGTGTGGGAACTTTTAACATTTGAATCTGATGATTACATATAGTGCAGAACTGACCTCTCTGTACTATTCTTTCCTCTGCATGTCCTGGAGTACAAAAGAAACAGCACCATGCACCAAAATGTGGACACTGGCAAGATTGAAAAAAAAAAAACGCGAACACTGATTACAACCGCAAGAAGGCTTGCGAATTAATATGAATAATATGAATAATGTTGAATCAGTGCCACAGTGTTTTCCGAAATATACTATACAGGTCATAAAATGAGTTATTCCAAATATAATATACACATATGTCTCTGTTTTTTGTCAGTGCGGCTTTGACATCATGGACCATAAGGTGCATACTAATTCAGCGTGAGCAGGAACACTCAATAAAACTGAATAAAAAAAAATTTAAGTGACGGTGAGATATGAAGAAGGCAGATTCACCAGTGTTTGTGTGTCAGCTTTTATCCCTCCAGATCAGAGAATTTCCAGTTCCATTGTCTCAAAACACCACTAACATCTACAGTTATTCCCAGTTTCGGATAAAAAGTAACCGCGTCAGATCTGGGGCGGGGATGGGTGTTGTATCGTGATCGTGACTGAGAGAATAAAAGTGGCAAAAAAACGCTAACTTTTACAAGTACTATAAATTTACAGTGGCTGTTACAGACACAAATCAACTGTATGTTTTTATTGTATAATATTAACAATAAGAGCAGCTCACTACTCAAAACGGTAAATTTTCTGGGGAGCCGGTTTCGAACTCACAATCTCTGGATTATAAATCCGTGGATCTTACCGCTACACTACAGAAGCTGTCATATTGTACTTGCACCTTTTGTGAGTGTTTATTTGATATTTCGCCATCAGCCTTCACACATTATACAGTTCATGTCTACATTTTGTTATTTATTACTAAAACATGAAAAACGTTTCTGTTTTAACGATGTGTTCACACAGATTGTGTTAGACACAAAACACACATCAAATTATTTCCCCTTACAATTCTGGGTAGCTCAATCCCAGATAATCAATCAAGGCAGGAACTGGGAGAATTTCTTGCCCATTCTGAGGCGGTGGGGGATGGTATAGCAGGCTGCTTGCTGCTTGGGCTTATCGACACATTTAGAAGACAAAAGATGCTGACGGAGAGGTGTGAAGGGATTTAAGGTGGGCCGAGTTTTTTCATTGGCTCTGGTAATTCTAGTGTTAAAATGTTTAAAATTATTAAAGGAATTAGTACAATGGATCAAAATTATTCATTTAAAATAAAATCAATAAGAACACAGGGACACAGTTGGAAACTTGTTAGGGTTAAATTTTGCACAAACATTATGAAGTTTTTCCTAACAAAGAGAACAATAGACACATGGAATAAGTTATCATGCAGTGTGGAAGATGGTAGGACTTTAATAGGGGCCTCCAAAACTAGAGTTGGTGTTATTTTGGTGGATTTAAGCGGATGGGACTGGTGAGCCTTGTTGGGCTGAATGGCCGGTTTTCATCTTTCTAATATTTTGTGTATTTGATATAGAAATTTAGCTGTTGGGGAGACAGCCAAGGAATTCTCAGAACTTGTGGTGGAACAAAGGTCAAACAAACAGCTAAGTAATCGGAGTCAACAACTTTAAAACCATTCATGCCATAAAAATGTTTTATAGGTTTACTGCAGACTAAATTACAGCATTATTGAGTAAAAAATGTATTGGTCATGTTAAATATATTTTCTCTATTTAAAATACAAATGGCCAAAATGTACAGCCAATTTCTTTAGCTGAAAGTACTTGCTTTTTTCTAATCCTTTGATACTGGCAGCTTATAAGTACATCTTTTTTATTTAATTATTAACCAGCAGGGTTGTTGTATATTTTCAAGAGCAGTTGTTCATTTCTGTTTTATTGCTATGATTAACCAGAGAAGTGGAAATTGGAAATTTAATATTTATTAATTTTCATATTTTCACCATAATTATATGTGATGTTTAATTGTTTTATACAACATTGGTATAAAATTTTCCTCTGTTTCATTTCTTGAATTCAGCCTGAACCCAAACATTAAGGCAGTCTAAACAAATAAGGAAAAACATGTATAAGCAGTTTTCTGCCTTTTGCAGGGATTGGTCCTACATTGGTATCATTGGTATTTTCAGGGAAGATGTAAGAAGGGGCCTGAGTTGCCTCGAAAGCTTGCATATTGTAATCTTTCTAGTTAGCCAATAAAAGGTGTCATTTTGCTTAACATCTCACAGCATCAATAATGGCTAACATGGTACAATGCTCTAATACTACCAATAAAATATATAATTTTTTCAATCTTAAATATATATATATATATATATATATATATATATATATATATATATATATATATATATATATATATATATATATATATATATATATATATATATATGTGTGTGTGTGTGTGTGTATGTGTGTGTGTACCTGCAGACGGTGATCCTGCTGCCCAATGCCTTTTCCCGTTTCCCAACTGCACACCACAGTTAAAGCACAAGCACAACCCTGCACAAAACACAGTTCTCTTCTTTCTTTTCTTTTTTCTTCACTCTCTCTTTGCCTACACTCCTCCTCCAGCAAGCTTTGTCCACCTCCTCCGAACTCTGGCTCCTGGAGTAGTGGCGGCTGGCTCCTTTTGTAGGGCACCCGGAAGTACTCCAGGTGCTCGATGAACTACTTCTGGCAGCAATTCCAGGGTGTGGTGCTCAGCAGTCCTGGCTGCACCCCCTAGTAGCACCCACAGAACCCAACAGGTTCGCGGCAAACTCCAACTTCCATGGAGCTCTGTGGGAGTCTGAGGCGCGATGGAGGAGGGATTACTGTACTTAGGACTTTTTTCCTTTTAAAATGTTAGTGCCTGGTAGGCAGATTACCACAATCCCTGATGTAATCCCACCTTTAATTTGAAAGCATCCGTCACTCCTCCTGCAGACCTCACCACTGTCAGACTTCCCTCGTACATATTCTGTACCACTCTTACATACAATACTTCTCTGCCACTCCCGAATTCCTCATACAGTACTACAACTCCTCTCTAGGCTCCCTGTCATATGCTTTCTCCAGGTCCACAAAGACACAATGCAACTCCTTCTGGCCTTCTCTATACTTCTCCATCAACACCCTTAGAGCAAAACATCGCATCTGTAGTGCTCTTTCCTGGCATGAAAATATACTGCTGCTCACCTTCCTCCTTAACCTAGCTACCACTACTCTTTCCCATAACTTCATGGTGTGGCTCATCAATTTTATCCCTCTGTAGCTACTACAGTTCTGCACATCTCCCTTATTCTTAAAAATAGGTACCAGTACACTTCTCAACTCCTCAGGCTTCCTCTCACTTTCCAAGATTGCATTAAACAATCTGGTTAAAAACTCCACTGCCATCTCTCCTAAACACGTCCATGACGTGACATCTGGAAAGAGGAAGGAGGAAAAGGAAACCTGGTGGTGAAATGAGGAAATACAGAAGAGTATACAGAGGAAGAGGATGGCAAAGAAGAAGTGGGATTGTCAGAGAGGTGCAGAAAGTAGACAAGAGTACAAGGAGATAAGGCGCAAGGTGAAGAGAGAGGTGGCGAAGGCTAAAGAAAAGGCGTATGATGAGTTGTATGAGAGGTTGGACACTAAGGAGGGAGAAAAGGACCTGTACCGATTGGCTAGACAGAGGGAGTGAGCTGGGAAAGATATGCAGCAGGTTAGGGTGATAAAGGATAAAGACCAAAATGTACTCACAAGTGAGGAGAGTGTGTTGAGCAGATGGAAAGAGTACTTTGAGAGGCTGATGAATGAAGAGAACAAGAGAGAGAAGAGGTTGGATGATATGGAGATAGTGAATCACAAAGTGCAACAGATTAGCAAGGAGGAAGTAAGGAAAGCTATGAGGAGGATGAAAAATGGAAAGGCCGTTGTTCCAGAGGACATACCTATGGAAGCATGGAGGTGTTTGGGAGAGATGACAGAGGAGATTTTAACCAGATTGTTTAATGGAATCTTGGAAAGTGAGAGGATGCCTAAGGTGTGGAGAAGTGTACTGGTACCGATATTTAAGAATAAGGGTGATGTGCAGGACTGCAGTAACTACAGGGGAATACAATTGATGAGCCACACCATGAAGTTATAGGAAAGAGTAGTGGAAACTAGGTTATGAAGTGAGGTGATGATTAGTGAGCAGCAGTATGGTTTCATGCCAAGAAAGAGCACCACAGATGCAATGTTTGCTGTGAGGATGTTGATGGAGAAGTTTAGAGAAGGCCAGATGGAGTTGCATTGCGTCTTTGTGGACCTGGAGAAAGCATATGACAGGGTGCCACGAGAGGAGTTGTGGTATTGTATGAGGAAGTCGGGTGGCAGAGAAGTACGAAAGAATTGTATAGGATACGTACGAGGGAAGTGTGACTGTGGTGAGGTCTGCGGTAGGAGTGACGGAATCATTCAAGTTGGAGGTGGGATTACATCAGGGATCGGCTCTGAGCCCTTTCTTATTTTTATACACAATTTACATAACATTTCTATTATTATTAAGTTATTAAGCAGTTTGCATACGTTTGCAACCTGAGATTTTTCTTCTTTTTTTGCATATAACAAAGACATATGCTTTGCATTTGCCATTCCAACAGATTGCACATCACAAACATTAACACTGCTATCGTTTTTTTCGTGTCTGCCGTTTCTATAGGAGGGTGACAATGAGTTAAATTCCAATGGATGTTTTTCAAATGTTGACAAGCAATAAGCAAAAGGTATCACTGAAAACCACAGAAAACAAAAACAGCAAAAAAAAAACAGTACGAGGAAAGTTCGAAGAATTTTTTTTACAATGTTTCTGTTTGGGGATCGTTGTGCAAACGTGCACATCTGAGCTGCGACCACAGATCTAACTGCTCTGTGGATGATTCATTCAGGCATTTCAAGGTCACTTCGTTGTAATGAAAGCATCTGCTGAATGTACTTCATAGTAACGCGATTTCTATAGACTCGTGTCATATGGGGAAACTGTCGGGACCGTTACAATACTTTGTTGTAATACTCTCTCACCTCGGTCTCTCTCCTCTCTCTGCGCCGCTGCAAAGCCCCACCCGCCAAGCGTTCTGAAAAGTCTGAGTGAGTCTCCGTTGCCGGCAGTTCTCTCGCGGCCCGGCTGTCAGACGGCTGCGGCCCGGTAGTGGGTCGCGGACTGGTGGTTGGGGACCCCTGCATTAGAGGGTCAGCTCAAGTTGGACGGTTGGGAGACAAAGTCAGAGAGGCGAGATTGCGCTGGTTTGGACATGTGCAGAGGAGAGATGCTGGGTATATTGGGAGAAGGATGCTAAGGATAGAGCTGCCAGAGAAGAGGAAAAGAGGAAGGCCTAAGCAAAGGTTTATGGATGTGGTGAAAGAAGACATGCAGGTGATGGGTGTGACAGAACAAGATGCAGAGGACAGAAAAATATGGAAGAAGATGATCCGCTGTGGGAACCCCTAACGGGAGCAGCCAAAAGAAGAAGAAGAAGAAGAGTGTTTTAGGAACTATGCTAGTCAATAAAAATCTGTTTATACTATCAAGAATAGCTGCTACCAGGACAGTGATTTCTTGAAAGGATTAGATCAAAGGGACAGGGAGTATATTTTAACTTTACAAATTAAAGTTGTAATTTGCTGTACTGCTGTAAAGTTGAAGTTTCCTTGCATTGTGCAAAAGAGAGATAGGGTTTAACACCACAAAACTATACAAAATTTCTTTAAAGCCTGGGCTCTTATATCAATTGTATCATTAAAAATCTGTGCTGCTAATGCCTATGGTTATTTTGTGTTGTAGTTAAATTTAAATTTGTCAAATTAGCAATTGTTCTGTACAATACTTCTGTCTTCATCTATTAGTCTGGAGTAGTATTTGAAGTGGTCATGAAAAAGATCTTATTTTACTTTTCAACACTAACCGTCCATGCTTTCTGGAAAACAAGTAGCTTTCTTGCTCACCATCTCCACTCTAGTTCTTGATATTCTATTTAAGTATAGAAGTGCAGGCAATAAACTAAAGTGTTTTTTTGTGCTTTTTTATTTTGAGTTATGTTACAGTAAGTATAGGGTGGTCCAGATCTAACTTTTAATGCAATGCAGGAAAACAATTCAAGACAAAAGAATTGTTTGAAATATCTTGTAATAAACGAATGCAGGGCAGGTGCTGCCATCTATCTGCAACAAAAAGAATTTTTTGTGAATTCTCTATGTAATAAACTTAATACGTTATAGAGTAATGAAAATTGCATAATTGCATAATTAGATCTGGACCACCCTGTATCAGAAAGTAGTACAACTACATGTTCGCTGATCTACATTATTTTCCAGAATTATGAGCTATGTAAAGTTGCAGTCTAGATGTAGTATTGTTCAAGCTTTAATCTGTAGTTATATTGGTAAAAAGAGGAACAAGTCAAATGTAATTAAACACCAAACAGAAATAACAGCATTTAGTGGAGTAGCACTTACATTTTCAACTTCAATACCATGAGTAATAATTGGACCGAGTATATGACTGTGATAATAAGTTGGACTTTTACCATTTTTGCAAACCCTACTGAATTAAGCAGATGAGCAACTTAAAGGATGTAAACGGTGTTACAAACTCGAGACAGAGTCATATAAAGGTTTGGGGCAGCCACCCGTATAATTTGGTATCCTGGCTGCAAAGTTGCTTTCTCAAAATATACAGCACTGAGGTGCATACAACCGAGTCCAAAACAAGACTGAGGGAATAGGGAAAAGGTGCAGGCTTTTAAAGGGGGAGACAGGAAGTGAGATCATAAGGATCGGCTCATGTTCTTCAGCCATTGTTACGAGCCCGGACGTGACATCACAGGGGCCGGAGCCGGCAAGGTCTCCTTCCATTGGCTCGATTCCGGGAAGTGACGTCAAGAGAGCCAGGTGGAATCTCCCGTGAATGGTCTACAGGGAAGGGAGAAAAAGAGTCATTGCACTCTGCCACATCCCAGCATGCCTCAGAAAACTGCCTTTACTCAAGCCCTTTAGCTGCCTCCCATGCGCACGTGTGTGATAACGGATATAAAATAACCTAATATTTTAGAAATAATATGTAGTTCATCGCATAAACCTATTTCAGGGCCAATATTTCTTTATTTAGAAAGGTAATACCATTTGATTTGTCTCAGTTAAAAGATTTATTAAAGCAGTTTTCTGTAAGCAGATAGAAATCAGTTTGCATAGTCAGTGTCTAATACAGATACCCCTGGAGAAGGATACATTTATGTCTATTTATGCCTTCTGCTGGTTGGCTATCAGTTGATGTGGATTTTGTTACATACAGTAAGTTATTGTCTGAGATGCCGTATAACTGGGATTTTGGGTAGAAGCTAATAATTAAAAATAGGCTGGACTGAAAGAGGATAATCATTTAAAATCACAAGGCTATGCCCTTGATGGTACTCTGATAGTTAACCAAGCAATTCTGTTAGTTTATTTTATCATAAAATATAAGATTCTCTCGGATTAGGATAAAGACTAATCCACCCATATCAGTGTCAGTTTTGCTGGTTAGTCTGGTTGTCTCAAACATCCAAGATGTGAATGTTTGGGCAAGTGGAGACTTTATATTTCCCTGGTGTGTGTGAAAGAGTAAGCTCTCTGACAGCTTGATGTCATTTGATGCTACAGTCGATTTAATCCTGAACTAGATTAGATAATGGAGACAGATGAATTACTGTACATCCCCAAATGGCAACATATTGTAATGTATAAAGAGCAAAATGAATTGGTTTCAGCAATGACCTCTTAAAAATTTAATAGTTTTGGAATAGTTGTCCAGTCTTCAGACTTAAAAAAATCATATAGGGCTTTTCTATAGCAATTACTGTCTGTGGACAATTTACAAGCCTTAGGCACTGTAAGCCAAGCTGCTAGTGTAAATATCATTTGGTAGAAACTTACAAGATCAGGATATATTTCAATAGTTTACAACATCCATCCATTCATTATCCAACCCGCTATATCCTAACTACAGGGTCACAGGGGTCTGCTGGAGCCAATCCCAGCCAACACAGGGCGCAAGGCAGGAAACAAACCCTGGGCAGGGTGCCAGCCCACCGCAGGGCACACACACACACACAAAGCACACACTAGGGACAATTTAGAATCGCCAATGCACCTAACCTGCATGTCTTTGGACTGTGGGAGGAAACCGGAACAACCGGAGGACATGGGGAGAACATGCAAACTCCACGCAGGGAGGACCTGGGAAGCGAACCCGGGTCTCCTAACTGCGAGGCAGCAGCGCTACCCACTGCACCAAAATGCCACCCCCTAATTTACAACATATAATGTAAAAATTTAATTTGATGTACAGGTTGTTAAACTGGTTTAAAGTCCACTCCCTAGCTACTTCACTATATTGTTGAAACGTGATTGTAAACTCATGACCTGAATTGAAGGGGCTGCAATATTTCTGCATTGTGGAATGGTGCAGTTTTTTTTCCAAACATATTGAACACTAGCTAAAATATAGGCTTTTGGACATACAACTTAAAAACTGAATTACAAATAACAAAGTATTATACTGCCAACCATTTTGACATTGGACAATAAAAAAACAAAGTTAGTATCTTACGTCTTCCCTCAACCACTATTATGATATACATTCAAATGTTAAAGCAACTGAAACACAGTTAAAATCATAGAGTATAAGAAGTTCATTAGGAGATGTATATATGTATATCACTTAATTGTAAACAGGTTCTTAGTTATGTTAACTCTTTGAGGGCTGAATATTTTTTCCAAAAAACATATTTTCTGAAAAGCAATGGTTTCACACAGAAATCAACGTAAAACGTTTGTTGCTGCATGCTGCGGCTGCCAGTTTGTCAAGAATGTGCGGCAGACTTGCTGCCAGGCTGTCTTCACATGGCTGGGGCAGCAGCGATCATGGTCGCAGTACATTGCAATCTGGTTTCTACCTCTTACCATTGGTAAGTGGCAGTCCTCCTGCCGAACATTGCTGTAGGTGTGTGAGCTACACGATTAGCTGTGGACCAGTCAGCTCAAGCTGGAACCTCACATTCATTTTCAATCACTTCAAATCACTTCACTATCAAATAATAATATCATTCCCTGGTGTTGCCTGCCCTTGTATTTGCCACATAATGCTGGCTGTACAAGAAGCAGCACAAATGTACATTTTCTTCTATGACATAGCAGACATTGATAGTTAGCAGACAGCATTTGAACTGGAAAATATAATCAGATTGCATTAAATAAATTAAGGACCAAACTGCTATTACTACAACTTATAAAAACTGGCACCTTAATCACAATGTCATTGTGGGTTTTAAATTGAATCATGTATCACTGGGTTGTACTGAAATATGAGCTTTCCCATGACATTTCACATGAACAAATTTCCAAAAGGTAGTTAGTTTCTAGTGGGACAGTTTACAGATAACTTTGTTACCCATATCCATTGAGTTGTAACCTCCTTTCATTTTATTTCCTTATATTAAAAAAACAACTGGCTAAAAAGAAATTTGATTTTGATGTTCCATTGCACTGGGAGAAATGCCATACCCACTAAATGCTTTTTATTGCCATAAAAAAAACTTAAGCAAATCATTAACTGTTTTTGAGCTTAAACGGGAGATTATCTGCAAGCTTGTGTTTCTCTCAGAGTTCTGACTGGTGCTGCACATTAACAGAACAAACTGGGGAAGCATGACTTCACAAATAGTAACTCTAAAAACCTATAGCTTGTGAAGTAAACTGCTTTATGTTCTAAGTTGATCTAACATATGATCTCCAAATCTCATAAACATAAACATAAAAATTTGGTCATGCATTTTTAAACTCTTTTTCATGTGTTTTGCTTCAAGACAAAAACAATCATTTTAGTGGGCTAGGAAGTCACTTTTTGTCTGATGTAATAAAGAAAGAGATGAAGTTTTACTTGTATATGTTTTAGGAGACCCATGAATTTGGCAAGTGTGACAATGGGGATGCATGGAAGAATGCATAGATGGATTATTACATACTGGTGCTTTTTGTTTGCTTTAGTACAGATTAACAATAATTCCTGAGCCCAAATATGAGTAAGTATACTACACTAAACACAGTCATATTACTCCAGTGAGCTGGTTCAGTTTTCAGTTGGCTTCCTGTCAGCATAAACTGTAAAAATGTTTTTTTTTCTTGGGTGTTCCTTGTTTCCTCTCAAATTCAAAAGATGTGTAATTAAGGTTATCTGGAAACTTTAGTCGAATTCTGTAATGCACTATATCAAACTATTGCCAAATATATTGTCATATTTCCCCTGGGTACAATATGGGTTGAATTCTGCCTTGCAGCAGATTCTGCAGTGGTTGTTATCTCTGGTTCCCTATTAACCTACTGTGCCATAAAAGAAGCATTTGCCTTATCCTATTGCAGCATTTTGAAACGGAATGTTTTCAGGTCTTTTAATATGTCGGCACCTCAGTAAGCAAATAATAACACTTTTTTTTATTAACAATAATAATAATACATTTTATTTCTATAGCGCCTTTCCCATGCTCAAGGCACTTTACAGAGTTTAAGACAGAACAGCAGAGTATACAGTATATAGCATTGTACAAACCAGATAAATAAATAAAGGAGATTAAGGCGGTAAATTCAGAGAAAAAAAACCTAACAGACAACATAATTGATGGCCTAGCACACACACACACATAGGTTACATGAGCATCTTGACATAAAGGTAAACTGAGAGAAGGGTAATCCAGTAGAGCTAAAAGCCTTCCTGAACAGATGAGTTTTGAGTTGTTTTTTTTAAAAGAATTCATGGAGTTAGCTGACCTGATTAATTTTGGTAGGTCATTCCAGAGTCTGGGCGCTATACAGCTGAAGGCCCTGTCACCTATGGAGTGTAGATTAGTGTGGGGCACAACAAGTTTGCCAGAATCAGAGGACCTTAGTGGGCGGACAGGCACATAGTGATGGAGAAGGTCACTGATGTAGTTTGGTGCAAGGTCATTTAAGGCTTTGTAAGTTATTAGTAGGATTTTATATTCGATTCTGTAAGACACAGGGAGCCAGTGAAGGCGGAGCAGGATGGGTGTGATGTGCTGCTTGTTCATGTAAGGACTCTTGCAGCCGAGTTCTGAATTAGCTGGAGCTGTGATATAAGATTAGAAGGGGCACCTGCCAGTAGGGAATTATAATAATCGATGTGGGATGTGATAAAAGCATGGACAAGTTTCTCAGCGTTAGAAAAGGAGAGGAAGGAGCAAACACGGGATATGTTACGGAGGTGAATGTAAAAAAGTTTCTTAATTTGGTTTATGTGAGCGGAATAAGAAAGGGAGGAATCAAAAATGACACCAAGATTCTTTGTAGTAGAGGCAGATCTGATGAGATTACCGCCAAGATGGACTGGGAAGGTGCTCATTTTATTAAGTTGCACTTTAGTCCCAATTTGCAGGAGGTCAGTTTTGTTGCAATTTAATTTTAAAGAGTTCTGCTCCATTCAGGTATTAATTTCACTGAGGCAGGTTGTGAGCTGAGAAAGCTCTGATGAAGTTCCACTTTTAACATTGAAATAAAGATGAGTATTGTCTGCATAAAAATGATAACCCAGTCCATAGCTACGAATAATATGGCCAAGAAGAAGCATATAAATACAGAAGAGAAGAAGGCCGAGGACAGAGCCATGAGGAACTCCTTGTTGCCAAGACTAACAAACTCTTGCCTATCAGTCAGATAGGACTTGAACCACTGGAGGGCAGTGCCAGAGATACCCAGCATGTTCTCCATTCTGGACAGTAGAATGTCATGTCTCACAGTGTCAAATGCTGCACTGAGGTCTAATAGAGTTAATATGCTGGTTTGTCCAGAGTCTGCTGCCACAAGCAAATCATTGGTTACCCGTAGCAGAGCAGTTTCACAGCTGTACTGCGCCCTGAAACCAGACTGAAAGGGTTCCATCAAATTATTAGAGGTTAGGTAATTGGTGAGTTGGGAGGCTACAACATGCTCAAGAACTTTTGACAGAAAAGGTAAGTGGGAAATAGGCTGAAAATTGTTAAGATTGTCAGCATCAAGACCAGACTTTTTTAACATTGGGATTACAGAAGTGATTTTAAAAGTGAGTGGCACAGAGCCAGTGTCAAGGGATGAGTTTATTATTGTTGTAACAGTTGGGATTATGGCATGAAAGCAGGATTTAAGTAGTGTGCTGGGGATGGGGTCCAGTACATAAGTAGCTGGTCTCATCTTACAAAACAGGTTATTAACAAACGCAGATGTGACTGGTGAGAACTTACAGAAGGAGCTGGATGGAGTGGGAAAACAGGAAGAGATATAAACAGATGATGTATTCATGTTAGTTGAATTATTTAGATATTTAATTTTGTTACGGAAAAAGTGGAGGAATTCCTCACAGACTTCAGTAGAAGAGGTAGTTGGGCCAGATGCGGGTTCGATTAGTTTATTAACTACAGAAAACAAAACCCTTGGGTTATCGTGGCAACTTTCTATTATTCTGCCATAATGGCTGTTCTTGGCAGCAGTTAGTGCTTCTCTGTAAGCTCTTTGGTGGTCAGAGAAAGCCTGGATATGAACAGTGAGGCCAGTTTTACGTGACATGCTCTCAAGGTGTCGGCCAGCTGCTTTCATAGAATTTGATCGCAATTCTGAATTATACCAAGGAGCTGATCGCTTAAAGGAAACCTCGTTATGTTTTAAAGGAGCTGTTTTATCTAATACTGAATGATGGGCTGTGTTATAGTGGTCAACAAGACTATCTAGTGTTGACGGAATAGGTGCAGACAGTAAAAGATCAGAAATGGATCCAGAAAGGATAGAGGGGCAGATATTTTTAAGGTTTCTGTAAGAAATTTGTCATTTACAGATATGATGAGGAAGGGATAATGAGACAGTGAAAAGTACTGCTTTATGGTCTGAGAGTTCCAAATCTTTCGTAAACATATGTATGCCATTTGTTAAATGAACAAAGCTGACCAATACCAGTTAGCGACAGGCAAAAAGGAATTGCCCTTTTGCCAAATACAGTAAAAGTTAAATTTGCCAAATAAAAGGGATACATAGGCACAGACAAGCACATCCACTAAAGCACTGATTCTTAACGTTTTTGTGTCACGGACAGCTTTAAGAATCTGATGAAAGCTATGGACCCCCTTCACCAAAAATATTCACATAAACACAACTTTGCGTGCAATGAACAATGAACTTTATTTATCGAAAGTTGTTTGTCTCATACATATATGACACACAAAGTATTATTAAACTTTAAAGTAAACAATCTAAAAAAAACACTCCTTTTTATGCAAAAACTAATGGCCACTCATTATAATTATGAAATACAATCCTCTTATGCAAATTAAAACAGATCTACTACTTCTACGTTTTCTATTACCACTACTAATACTATTACTACTACATCAAGTGTAAATCAACAGTACCGGGCTGTATAGTGAATATAAATGTTAATTTTATCTGACCCTATGGGTCCACGGAACTCAGGTTAAGAACCGCTGTACTAAACAGTCGGTTAACTAATATTAAGCAAAGGCAAATTGAAGGTACGAGTGTTATTAATATGACATATAATCAAACAAATAATAAAAACTGTAGCAGGTACATATATAAAAGAGCTATTCTTAAACAGTTCGTATATCTTACACTAATAAATCATTCTCAGACAAGCAAGAAATACCTTTTATAAGTATGAACATAAATCTCAAGCACATCAACGTACACAAATTGGACGCAACACGAAACCCTAGACGCCCCTCCTTATTTGGACACGTGACCAGGAACTTCAGCTCTCACGTGACCGTAACCCTTCTGCTTTAGTGGTGCTGGGCGGCTAGCGAATTCGTTGAGCTTCCTCTTTAAGTTATAGGTGAAAACCAGTTGTTTGGTCGCAATGTTGGTGCGATGTCGGCTTCTTCAGCTAACCGATGGCACTTTCTGTTCATGGACCAGTGTTATTCGGTCTATCTGCGTTGTTGCCGTTCTGTTGCTGCAGTCAGCTGAAGCGGACGTTCAGGTAAGAGGTCCCGTGTACCGATCTTGACAGGTTGAAGATAGCTCGGTTTGAGTGAAGATACTGTTGCGTACTTGTCAAGTACTGTTTTTTTTAGTTTTATTGTAATAACTAAATAATTGAATACATGTATTTGTATTGTTTTATGATTGTTCAGTATGTTGCTACAGGAAACAATTCAATATGTTGCTCAGAAGTATTAATACGCAGGGTGTAATAAATGTGTGAGGACACATACTAAGTTAGAACAACTGTTTTACGTAAAACTCATTAAAAATGTACATATGCTGCATTTGTACTCTCTCTCTCTCTCTCTCTCAATACATAAAAACCATAACATTTATACAGATGTAAATCTCTACAATAGTTACACAGTAATTGCTGAGGATTTCAAAACACATCAATTAAATAGGTTCTTGTGCGAGACTGAAAGACACTTGTGCCATAAATGTAACTCTTGAGAAAGTGAGGTGGACTTAGAGCTTATAAATGAAATGCTGATTTCATAATGCTGCGCATTTGTTTTTTTAAAATAATTGCATTTTACAGTCTCACGTGACATCCATCATTTGCTTAGGATAGATACTGTATTTGCCTTTACTTACTGTGTGAAACCTCAACATCTTTTAAGTCCTTTTCAGTTCCTATTTAATCCTGCTTTGTCACCAAAAAAGTAAATGTATATCTATTGGTATTTTTTGCAATACTGCTTTTTTGTTTTTAGATTTGTTGCCTTCAACAGAAACAAGGTCAGTGGCAAACTGTTGAAGTCATAGATTAGGTTACCATTTCTCCTTTGCAAAGCAATTAACAATATATAGCTGGTCTCTTTTTGTTTTTGTACCCTAACTGGGAGCAAGTAGTAATCAATAATACCTTTTTATACAATGAAATATGAAGATGCACAATGAAGGTACTAGGGCAATATAGTTTTGCAGTTATAAGAAGAACAGAAAAGAAAGTCAGAAGGAACTACTTTACTTTTAGAAATACACAGTTTTACTTTGTTTGGTAAAGTCTAGAGATCTTTATTACAGAGTTTAATTGTTTTCTTTCTGTATTTTTTATTTTATGCTGTGTGTGTGTGTGTCATTTTCTGGGTTTTTTAGGGTGATTTATTGGGTTAATTAGATTACTAGGTTAAAGAAATACTAAAAGTTGTATTGTTGCATGATAAATCTTAACTTTTTTAATCAATATTATGTACTTCTAAATAAATTTACTTTGTTCTATTTAATAGTTAAAATTTTTTGTTTTATTTGAAAATTAGAATTTTCTAACGAAGGCCCACTTGCTGAAGAGTAGACAGTTGGTTCAAATGGAACGCTGTATGCTTCTTTTGTTTAAGATTGTCACTTGCACTTTTTAAATTTATTTTTATCAAAAAGGTGTAAGTAGTCACGGAGACAAAGCCAAATGTCCTTTCTAAAATGTGTTTTCCCAGTACAGAAGTAATAAAAAATTAAGCAGAACCAGGTGTCAAGTATTTATATCATCTTTTAAGTTAACATTCTACCCAAGTGCATGTGTGCTGTATGTGAAAGAAGCTTGTCTCTCTGAATGAAACCTATTTACAGTACTTGCACTGTACAGCTAAGGCTATCTGCTGCTGTCACACTTATGAAAAAAAATTGTTAATTCACTTGATTTTTTAAAGGTTTTTGTGGAGATAGAACCTGTACGTGCAGCATCTGGCTTAAGACAGGAGCCAAGTCTGAATGTCACACCAGTCCAATGTAGCATAAACTCATGCACACAGCCTCATTCACTGATACAGGGCCAAGTTAGAGTCACCAATGAAGACAAAATGTATAAAGGAACAGCATATGATAAAATCTTTGACAGCATTACAAATGAATGTAAGTTCCTGAAAAAACTTAATGATCACACTGTGGTGTATCTTTAAGTGTACAAAACATAAGAGTAATTAATTGAGCTTGATTCGGAGGTAGTAAATGGACAGTCACAGTGCTGATCAAGTACTGGATTTGAGATACCCTGCTATAATTTATTTTATAACAACTGCAGTAGGGGATTCTGTAAGACACTGGCAGCGCTTGTGCAGATTAAGCAGAGGAAGGTGAGGCCATGGTAAGCATGTGATCACAACAAATAAACAGCTTTAAGAAAAATACAGGAAAAATGTTACTGGGTATTTAAAATCTCTGAGACTTTCAGATGGTTGAATTAGAATTTGGTGTACATAGCAGGAATCAATGGATCCAACCAGCTGCCAAATGAAATCAACTTTTATTTGTCATATAAAAATTATACATACAGTACAATATATAGTTAAATGTTTAGTTGCTCAATCCCAATGACTGTGCCTTTAAGAAGAATAAAAAGGAAAATAACAGTAATACATGACTTTATAAATATCAGTGTGATTAATAGAATTTTAAATATGTGATACATAATAATAATAACTAAATAAATAACTTGCTTAACTTAATAAATTAAATAACTTAATGTAACAGTAGGGCATCATGTAGATCTAGGCACTTTATTCAAGAGTTGGAAGGACTGTGGGGGAAAAAGCTTCTACTTCGTCTCTCTGAACTGGACATTAGTTATTGGTAGCATTTTACTGACCGCAGCACAGAAAAGAGGAGCATGCTAATCAACCTCATACATATGCAATCTCGATGCTGCAATCCTTTCTGTTTTTCTCAATGTTTCTCTGTGAGATGTCTCAATGCAAAGACTGCATCAGTTGTTCCGCTCCCAAGCATAAAACCAAAATTGTTCCTCCCGTAAGACTTTTCTCTATAACCCTTTCCCAAATTTTCATTGTGTGTGACATCAGCCATTTCCCTCTTTAGTTTTCACAATCCTGAATATTCCTTCTTCTTGTAATGGGTACAATCACATTGTTCTTCTACTCCTCTGTTATTCTCTCCTTTTCATAGATCTTTTGCATTAAATCCCACAACGCATCTAATCCCTTTTCTCCTAAACTCTTCCACACTTCTGCTGGTATTTTTTTCTGATCCTGTTGTCTTTTTCATTCTTTTCAGTGCCAACTTTACTTTCCCCTTCATTATTCATGGTACTAGCCCTTCATTTGGGACTCTATCCCCAAACACTACCTTTTTTAAAACTTGATCCTAAAGCATTCATCATCACAAACTGTTCCTACAAATGTCCCAGTGACTTCAGTTTACCCTAGAGGCCTGTATAGTTCCAAAATATAGGTCCAACATAGCACCTTTTTAGAATAAGGTGGAATGTTTGGTTTAAAAATGTACAGTAATTGTATGACATCAAGTTAGCATGAATTAACATATGTAAGGAGTATTCAGAGCGCCTTGTTGAATCCATCACTCATAGGAGTCAGGTTGTTCTGTAAGCAAAAAGTCCTGTACAGTATTAGATAATTGTGCCTAATAAAGTGGCTACTGAGTGTGTATTTCATATTAAAATAGCAGCAGTTGTTCTACTCCTTGTTTTAGAAGTACTCATTGGTCAGTTAACTGTTTTAACGAAGTGTTACCGTAGTTTTAATCTCTGTTTGACTTATACTATTCCTTTAAAATATAATTTCTTGCTTAAATAACTAAAGCAGCTTTAATATATTTTCTTCATATATGTTGAAATAAATCAAGATTAGGTTGTAACTTAGTACTGACACTATTTTAAATTTCTTTTGGGGAGGTTAATTAACATTCTTTAATTATTGTGTTTGTCCATCTGTCATTATATAGGTACATATATCCTGTATTGAACATCTGTCCATCACATGGTTTTCACAAAGACATAGGCGACCGACCACCTGCAAGATGGAGTTTTAACTAGTAGCAGATATTTGGACTCGGAGATCAAAAATTTGCAAAGCAGATAGTTTTAAAATAGAACCCAGTTATGTGGCAATATTACCAGATGCAGCACTTGGTTACCTACATCTCACAAAATGTTTTAATAAAAATACTATAAATGCAATAATATTTCATTTGAATGCACATGTTCTGAATTTGAGAAGCTATTTTAGATCAGTTGGTGAGGATTATAGGTGTGAACATTGTAGTACAAAGTTCAAGAACCTTTTGAAAGTATGGACGTGTTTCAATAATTAATAATTAGATAACTTGTTTAGCCTTCAATGTACCTTTTTATTTGAATTAGTGTAGTTATATTAAGGCATTTGTGCAGTTGTACTTGCATTGCATGATCTGTATGTAGTTAGTTTTTCAGTTGACATGTGGTGTATCATATGATTCCTCTGTTGGGTAATGTGTACCAAGCCTTAGAATGTCAGCTCTGTATCTAAATGTAAGATTTGTCAAACTAAAGCCACCAACTATGAGATCTGAGTGATCTTTTTGTTTTGGTTTAAGTTACAGTTAGGGATGCACCGATACCGAAACGGGTATCTGGTATCGGCCTTGATACCACATTTTCTAAAGTACTCGTACTCGTTAAAAGTCCCCGGTATCGGGGGACCGATACCACGGTCTGAGAAATGTCTATGTTTGAGCGTCGTGTAAGGGGTTAATCACAGGCGCCGAGTGCCCGCCCCCAGGCCCCGGCTGCAGCTCAGAGCGGGGAGAAGGCGAGGCGAGACATGTCAGCCGTGTGGAACTATTTCAAAGTGAATGAAGACGACAAAACAAAGGCGGACTGCAAATTGTGCTGAGCGAAATTGTCCAGAGGAGGCTCAAAAGGTAGCGCATTTAACACAAGTAATTTAATCAAGCACCTAAAATCCCAACACGACAACGAGTACAAAGAGTTTACCCACGCTTCTAAACCAACACAACCCACGCTGCTTCTAAACCAACACAACCCACGCTGCAGCAAACTCTTGCAAGACGAGAGAAAATGTCCAGAGACAATCCACGTGCTGTGAAAATAACACAGGCAATTATCGAGTACATTGCATTGAGTGACCAGCCACTCTCGGAGGTAGAAAATGTGGGATTCCTGCGTCTCCTCCATGTTCTGGAGCCCAGATATGATGTCCCAAGCCGCCGCTACATGACTGACACAGAGCTGCCTAAACTACACGACTCCGTGAAAAAACATATCCACAGCCTACTGCAAGCCTCCTCTGCGTTTAGTTTCACCACGGATATTTGGACAAGCAGTGTTAGCCCCGTGTCGCTAATTAGCCTAACCTCCCAGTGGATAGACGAGAGTTTCTTGTTTTTTTTGTTAAATTATATGACTAAAGCTGTTACCTGTAAATTTAAATCATGTTTTTATTAAGTACTCGGTATCGGCAAGTACTTGGTATCGGCGAGTACTGAAATGCAAGTACTCGTACTCGTACTCATTTTCCAAAAAAGTGGTATCGGTGCATCCCTAGTTACAGTACAAGATTGGTATATAATTCATTGCCACCGCCTTTCATGTGGTAAGGGTTCTTTAAAGACCACATGCAATATAATCTTTAATAATGATTAGTCAGTCCAAAGTACTGAACAATGTGAACAGATTATACAGTGGAACCTCGAGATACGATCACCTCTGTATACGAGAAATTCAAAATACGAGGAAAGTATGAGCGAAAAATTCAGATCTAAATACGAGCATTGGCTCGCGTAACGAGCCACGAGCCAGGCTGTGGGTATAGCTCGCGGCTTAGCAAGGGGTCGTGGTAGCAGTTGCGAGCCGCGATCTGCGGTGTCTGCGTTTCTCACTTAAGTGCACAGGTGGGAAACTGCCCACATCCATGATTGTTCCTGTGGCTGATGGGCTGCAGCTGCCATGTCCTCCCCGCATATATAGAGAAGCGCGAGCCGGTTAAGGGGGAGAAAAAGTAAAAGAAAAGAGAGAGAGAGAGAGAGAGAGCGCGCGCGCGCACAAGCACAAGCAAGCAAGCAGGCAGGCGGGCGGGCGAGTGAGTGCAGGCTCGCGTGTAGCTGAACAGTGAGCTGAACAGGCGAGCCAAACAGCTGAAGCAGGACGGTGTAGAGAAGGTCAGCTGCATTAAGAGTGTCTCGCCTGTTGCAGAGCCCGCAGGTGAGACACTAACAGAGAAGAAGCACTGGGGATTGTCATCTGTTTTTTAAAGACGGCATCCTTTTGACGTTTTAAATTCGTGTTAAAGGATTGTTATTCTTGTGTATTTTAAACCTCCACTTCACAACTGTTTTAAGGATTATTTATTTAAAGATTTATTGAATGCTCTACTGCACTTTGGACACCTGTTTTGATTCTTTTAATAATCAGTTATATTATTTACCAGTGTTATTTATTAAAGGTAGACTACAGTATATATAATTTATCAGTGTTATTTGTTAGGAAAATTGATTTTTATGTTAATATATTTGGGGTGCAGAACGGATTAACTGGATTTCCATTATTTTCAATGGGGAAGT
This sequence comes from Erpetoichthys calabaricus, assembly GCF_900747795.2. Classification (NCBI taxonomy): domain Eukaryota; kingdom Metazoa; phylum Chordata; class Cladistia; order Polypteriformes; family Polypteridae; genus Erpetoichthys; species Erpetoichthys calabaricus. Next base: position 59,472,421 of record NC_041394.2, read on the forward strand.
TTGTTCTAGATACGAGAAATTCGCTATACAAGCTCAGTGCTGGAACGAATTAAACTCGTATCTAGAGGTTCCACTGTATTGTCATTCAAATAATGTTAAATGCATTTTTATTACCTGTTATTGTAATAAAACTGTGTTCCTAAATTTGAGTAATTGGTAGCTGGTATCAGGTCTTTTCCATTCTTTTAGTATAATAAAATTAATTTGAAATCTATACAAGAAGCACAAGTGAACTACAACAAAAATGTAATAAATCTTATTTCAGCATCCATATATTGAGTGTTTGTTCTTACTGTGATATTCTGAACGTGTCAAAACATGATTAACAATTATAAATAAGTAGACACAAGCCATCCTCATGTAAAAGCGTATATCTTAGTACTGTCAACCATCTTCTGAAGACAAAATTGGACCATATGTGACATCTTTTCCTCCATCCATTTACAAACCTGGGTAATCTAAGTTATGGTCACAGGATGGGTATATCCTTTCAGCTGTGACAAGCTTTAGAAATTATACTGCTACTGATTTTAGTTTGTATAGCAAGGCGACTCAAAAAATAAGGCAGGGTCGTCATTATATTTTTCAGTCAAGGAGAGACTGTAAGACTTTTGATAGATTAAGGGGATTTGTTATTTTTTACAAGACTTTCATATAAAAGAGTAGAAAATTGAAATTGATATTTGAAGTGGGGGGGGGGGGGGGTTTGGGTAGAACCATGTAAGAGCGAAAAGATTGTAACTGGGTAGATGAGATATGAGTGACACCCCGTTAGCCCTTTATGCTGAGCAAAGTTGCTGATAGAAGTAAGAATAAGATATAATGCCAAAGTAAAGCTAAACGTATTACAGAAATTTGGGGCGACATCTGTCAAATAGAACGCCCAAAGCGTACTTGAGTTACCACCTATTGGTACTGTTTGATTATTGAGTATGGGTGAATGCAATTGCTTTTTGGGAAAATAGAGTAAGAAGAAGGGCTCTTTTGTTCACAATTTGTATAATATGTTATAAATGGTTTCAAGGGAACTATAAAGGTCTTTAGATTCAGACTTGGACGAACTATTGCATTTCATTTTAGGGGAGGGAAAATGAAAATCAAGGGACAGAAGGGCTTGCCCAGTTTAGTCTGAATGCAACCCATAGGCCCAGTGATAAAATTCTAAATCAGAAAGTGTGACACCTTCATCAGACCTGTTGCAGATTACAGTTTAATTTTATACCTAGGTTTCTTGTTATTCTAAATAAGCCTACAGAATCTCTGACCAGTAAGAAGGTGTAAGAGTAGGAGAATATAGCCTAGATACAGAAGGATGTAATCTGCAAAGAGAGAAATCCTGTGGTGTATATTATGAAGCAAAACAGGAATTAATATTTTTAGATGTACAGATACCAGTGCAAAGCTGCAAGGTGTGGAAAGTAGAAGACTGCAACAGGGTCAGATAAACTTGGTTTCATTTGGGTGGGCCAGTTTATGAATGACCAGTTACAGATGGTGAGCTAGAACTTTAATAAAGATTTTAGCATTTGAATTCATTAAGGATATCAGTCCAAAAATCTAGGATTGAGAGAGGTATGTTAAATATTTGGATGAAATTGCTGCATTAATCACTGGAAAGGAGGAAAATAAGTTTTTTGCATAAGTTTGATGCATACTCTGTCTGAAAGCTAGACCTTTCAACTCTTTCAAAGTAATAGGGACTGTTTAGAAAATATTTTGGTATAATTTTAAAACTGTTATTTTTTTTTTTTTGGGTTAATGGTTATTATACCTGTTTAGTTGTAATCAAAGAAATTAACTCATCAGAGGTGGAGAGCCAAGAGCTTGATGGGCCTAAACCCCCATACAAATCTCAACAGGGCTCATTATTATGTACGTATCTTAACTTGTGTTGCAGATGGAATGTATTTAGTTCAGCCCTGACTCTTGCTATTTTAATTTCATAGCTTTTATCCACTATGGATTGGGGGCGACTCAGGTTCAGGTTTTGCTCTAATTTTACAGCAGTTACAATGTGATGCAAACGAGACAAACATTTTTAAATGTAGACCCCTTTCTTTATATCTTCTCGGGGAATCACTGTATCCTGCACAAAACCCAGCTCCAAAAATTAATTTAATCTCACAGATAATTGATCACAAAATTTTTGTCATATAGGAAAAATGTATGGAAGGTCCATCTGTTGGCATGGGTTTGGAAACGAAAATGATATATTTTGTAGAGAATGCAAAAACACACACTCTTACTAACCAGCAGTACTACCACTGTGCCACAATGCTGTGAAACTTACTGAGGGTCACACAAAACCTTGTGGTTTGAAGTCCAGTGTTGTGTTGCCACCCAGATGATACCAGTGACACCAAATGCCATTAATGATATTGACAGTGACAAGGATTCAGTCAAGATTAGCAACTGCGAGGGCAAAAATTTGGCCTCCCATTCTAGTAAAGTTTACAAGTCCTGATCACTCTCTTATTTTATCTAATGTTCTGTTTGTCCTGGCTATTTTTGTTTTTCCAATTTCACTGGCAGAGCTTTCTCCTCCATCTTAGCACATATTTTATCAATATTAGTGTTTATTGATCTTTTTGTAAAAATAAATGTCCTGCACTTAATTTAAAAAATGCCCACTCACTGTATGAAGGACTATAAACTATAATAGATATCTTATTTTATTGGGTTAATAATGTTTTAAAAATAACTGAAAACAACAAAGTTCTTTCCTTTTTTTAGTTTCAGATCAAACCATTAATTTCTGAAGAGCAGTTGCTGTGGGTAAGTGGGTTTGAAGGAGCTGTCAATACATACAGGATCCCACTTTTGTCCTTCACTCCCAAAGGAAGTCTTGTTGCTTTTGCTGAAGCTAGGAAAGGTTCTTCCTCTGATGGAGGGGCAAAATTTATTGCCATGCGTCGCTCAGTTGATAAAGGTAAGAGAACTTTTAATGTAATCCAATACCAAATTGTACTTGGTTATCAGTATAAAGAATTATTCTGATAAATAATGGTAACCTTTATCAAATTTTTTAAATTTTTTAAATAATAACATAGTATTATAAATTATTTTTGTTTCTTTTTTGATGATGTAATTCCTTTTCTTGAAGTATGCTTAGGAGACTGTAATACAGTTTTTCAGACTGTATATTAAACTACAGTGCAAGAAGTAGGTTTGGAGTACATATTTGTAATCTGTAACTTCTCAGAGCAGAACCCTATGGAATTGTGGTCCATTTCCTTGTCCTGCTCAAACATACTTAAGGGCACTTTACTGACCAAATTGTAACACACTTTGGGCTTGAATTTACTGTCTCTCACACACACATTTAAACATAAAATGGGTGCTTCAACAAAAGAAAAATCTGTGATTAATAATCAAATGATTATAGAGAGGCATATGATTTATTCATTCTTTTCTACTTTTTTGTAGCTGAACTTAAACCAAGTTTTCTTTTATTGCTGAGATTCATTTAATATACAGATAGCAGCAAAACAATTACAATGATTACAAACAGATCTTGCTTTGTGCAGTCACAGACAGGAATTGCATATGAAAATAAGATGCTCACTATTAACCGATATATACATTGGGCTCCTAACCTCTTAACAATTAGTCCAAAAACTGCAGAGTGTGAACATGGTTTTTCAGGCCTGTTTGTCTACTTTGTTGTTTGCTATTTTGTTACTATTTTTTGATAATATGGATCACAAAAGACATGAATGCTCTATTGAATAGGAAGAAGAGAGCCTTCAGATCTGGATATAAAGGTGAAATAAAGCAGGTGGAGTCAGAACTGAAGAAACCGCTCTAAAAGGGGAAAGCCCATTACAGATACAAACTTGAGCACAAGTTATAACAAAAGAACATGAAGGAAGTATGAAATGGGCTTAGGAGTATCACTGGCTACAAGCAGGCTGTTAAACATGGCGAGGAAAGGAACGAGAGCCAAGCTACTGAACTGAACTAGTTCTTCAACAGGTTTGACTGATTCTTGTCAGTACAGCCCACCCCCAACATAGCTACCCTCTGTGAGTGAGCTGAGAAAGTTCTAGAATCCCAACTGCCATCTGCACCCTGCACGACCTTCCCCCACAATGGCTTCACAATTGTGGTCTCCAGCTACTCCCCACTCCTGGACTTTGTGTCTCTGCAAACAAAACGTGTGCTAGCTAGCTGTGAGGGGTCCTACAATACCTGTTCTCCCTTTCCCTGAATTTGCATAAGGTTCCTGAGCTGTGGAAAACATCATGTGCAGTTCCAGTACCAAAAGAAAGGTCATTCCAGTGATTCCAAGAACTTCAGACCAGTGGCTCTTACTTTCTACATCATGAAGAGCTTTAAGAAGCTGATCCTACTAAAACAGCTACAGCTCCTGGTTTTAGAACATCTTGATCCTCTGCAGTTTGCCTATCAGACACATGTGTGGAAGATGCTCTCATCTAAATGCTCCACAGAGCCTGCTCCCACATGGACAGAGCAGATTTCCAGCACAATACCAGTGCTTGCCATATACAGAAATTAACAAATGACTCCTCTGTCATAGGCTGCATTGATAATGGAGATTATGGAGTACAGGAAGGTTGTGGAGTACTTGGTCTTGTGGTGCAGGAACAACAACTTGTAACTGAATAGCAGCAAGACAAAAGAGCTGGTGGTGAACTTTAGGCTTGCCAAGGAGCCTCTGAGAGCAGTCATCATTCATGGGAGGATGTGGAAGTGGTGCAGAGCTACAAGTACCATATAAACAAGAAACTGGACTGGTCTGACAACATAGTGGTGCTGTATAAGAAAGGCCAGAGAAGACTGCACTTGCTAAGTTTACTCCAGTCTTTTGATATGTGCAGCAAACTACTGGAAATGCTCCATCAGTCCATAGTAGTTAGTGTGGTGTTTTATGCTGTGTTCTCCTGGGGAAGCAACTTGAGCTTGAAAGAAGCATAATACTTGAATAAACTTATCAGGAAAGCCTGTGCCATCACAGGAAGAACCTTGAACACACCGGAAGTTGTTGCAGAAAAGAGAATAGTGGCAAATTTGGATGTCATCATGAAAAATCCCCTCCATCCCCTTCAGGAGGCACTTTCTTGGAGCACTTTTAGCCATAGGTTCATTCCACCACAGTGTGCTAAGAAGCGCCTCTGGGATCTTTTCTGCTCAGTTCTATGAGGCATTTCAATGCTTTCTACCGGGGCACCTGTTAATTTTTTTTTTAAATACCATATTGAAATATTTGAACAGCATACATTTATTTATTTATTTTTATTTACATATCGATTGATTGATTGGCTGTATTATTTGTCCTGTGAGTCTGTTTCTTTGTTTTTATATTTCTGCTGCTATGTATGCATGTGAATTTCGCCTTGGGATTAATAAAGTTTATCTAATCTAATGATGACCCTCTTAATGGTCCAAGCATGACAAATTTTAATGCAGCTGTATACACGGGTCACTGGCTGTGGTCAGCTAAAGGTGTATAATGATGAAAGGGACATAATGCATCACAGAATAACACTGAAGGTGTTTTTTGACCGAGAAATTAATTATATATGAAAACAAAATTTTAGAATACAATGTTAATGCAAGGTTTCAGTTTGATTTTGATCAAATATCTTTTTGTACTTTGGAGAAAGACCACACATCATCATAACATAATCCTTTAAAAATCATCTGTTTGCTAAAATATTGTTTGAAGATGCCAATTTTGTTTGTATTATGGAAGAGTGCTACCCTCCACCCCTTATGTAAAGGTTGACAACCAGAAAGCATAACCTGGATACCAGTTTGGAAATGCTGACAATTTGTCCACCCCTACTTTTAAAGAAGGATTCATTTATCCAGTAAGCTTGTAGTGCAAACTACTTTTTTGTGAGTGTTCTCATAAAAATCCATACTCGCCCTAAAAAATGAAAAGCCAAATAACAATGCTGAAAAATATTGATTCTTCTGCAAATAAAATCTCCTAAAATAAGAAAAAAAACACTTGAATTATTTTGAATTAGTTTACATTTGCTCAAAAATACAAAAAAATAATTAAGGCAGTGTATGCTAATAAAATTCAAGAAATGTTATTTATAGTCCCTATTATCCACTTAAAGATGTAACATACAAAAATGATTACTAGTCCCAGGAAAGACAGGTGCTTTTCTCAGTTTACCGTTTCTCTTTCCCACATCAGTCAGCTTCAGAAGATTTTTGTTTGTGTGTTATGGAGTAGCTTGCAGTGACATACAGCATAGTTCACTATAGCAGAGATAAAAATGCTCATTGTTTAAATGCATCTTTTCAGTGTATTAACAAAGATAATGTATTTATATTCAGGTGCCACTTGGAGCCCAACCTCTTTTATTGTGGATGATGGCATTGTGCCAGATGGTCTGAGCCTAGGTTCTGTGGTTGTGGATGAGGAGACTGGATCTGTTTTCCTTTTCTACACATTGTGTGCTCACTATTACCTCTGCAATGTCTCAAGCACCTTTTTAATCGAAAGTAGAGATGATGGCCTAACCTGGAGTAAACCACGTAACATTTCTAAAGAAGTGGGGACCAAAATGTTCTGTCCTGGGCCAGGATATGGAATTCAGGTGAGACTTATAAGATTAAATGTTAATGTTTACTATCTTATATTTCCTACCTTTATTCATCTCTGTCTGTTAATAAATGTTAAAGAAACAGATATTCAATGAAGAAATATAAATAAAATTAATATGAACTCGATTTAAAGGCATTTTTACTAAATTGTGCTTCATTGTTAACAGAAGTATCAGTTTGTTTCATTGAGATGCCATTTATAAAGGAAGCTAAAGACATTTTAGTCTTAGTCTGTGTAAGATTTAAACTGGTTGAGCCATTTATCTATTTTCAAAACTACTGAAGTTCATTTTGGTATAATTACATAATTGTAATCATTTTCTCTCAATTTATGGAGAGCATATATACCGTATATATTGTAGCTGTATTTTAGCTCTTACTTGTAGTAGCCATTTTTTATACTGCATCATCTAGTAATATACAAATAAATTACTGGACTAAGATTACTTCATTTCTTTTTAACACAATAATAAACTCTTACGAACACAATGACAATACTTACATATCAGTTGTGATTTTTGATGTGTTGTTTTTTTATTTTTTATTTTGAGCAGTGCCACTCTTGATCAGACTTGGCATTTAGTAGTCTTCAGTCATGAGATATTTCTATTGAACAGCATACTTTTCCAACTTCATTTTAGTTTTGGAAAAGGATGGTTGCATTTAAATTTTGCTATATTTATTTGGTGCAGTTGCATTTTTGTCATATTGTGATACCTCTTTATGTGCAGAATTTTCAGCCAGGGCCTCCAAAATATAGCCATATTGAGTGAATGTTCTTGTAAGTAAAATTTTTTATTAAAGTACATCCTGTGCCTTTTAATGGTAAACTGTAATATCAGCTTTAAAGGAAGGCACTTGCTACACAGACTATATATTTAGTTTAAATAATCCTTGCATTGCACCTTTCTCAAAGCACAAAATTGTAGTATTGCATAAATTATCTGACTTCTATAGAATACACACAAGGATGATAAACAAAAAATAAAGTAATATACATTGGAGAATAAAAGCAGCGTGGGTTCTTATATACTGGTCTCTTTGTTTGATTTTAAATGCAGAAATTAATATGTCATCCCTTACATTAAGAGGTGGATTATTAAAAGTTTGGGAATATACACATGCATACATATGTGAATATGTATATGTGTATTAACAGAATCAAGAACCTGTCTCTGCCATTATTGTGATCCATCGTACAATAAATGGTTTGTTGGGAATTGTGTTTTGTAAAGTAATATGATATGGAAAAAATAATTCTGTTTCCTTTGTAGTTTCTTTGCACCCTCCACTAGTGTGGTATTTTTCCAGCATCCAGTGTATTTTCTGTAGCAGTGAGGATGCTGCAGAAAGAAAGCTGTTCTACTTACTGTATCTTTGTGATGCATGACAATTTGTGATTTAAAACAAATTTCAGTAGATTATTTGTTACAAACAAATGTCTTGCAGATGGTCTAGTAAAATCTGTAGTGCAGTGGTATTAAAGGTAACCTTCACCAATGAAAACTGTTTTGATTGTGCTTTTAATAAAGTGAACTTCTGTCAATTATACAACAATCTAATATTTTTAATTCTTTTTTCACAGTTTCTGGTGATCAGTTTAATTAATCTACATAATGCAAATTGCTCCAGAAACATTTAAGCAGGACTGGTAAATGTACTATTTAAATTTTAACCAAATTTAAACTTTTAAAAATGTATTTATTGGTGTTTTGACAATTAAATATTTATGAAATGCAGACTATGAAAAAATGCTAGGAGCATGGAATATAAAACTAAAACTTGCTCTTGATAAACCATTAGATGTGACACTCTTTGATATGTTCCTACAGAAGATGCTGCCTCCAAACAAGGGACGTTTGATAGTCTGTGGACATGGCACAATTGAGGGTGATGGAGTATTTTGTCTGCTGAGTGATAATCATGGTCAGAGTTGGAGATATGGGGCCAGTTTAAAAAGCATTCCCTACAACCAGAAAAAAAAGGCCAATGATTTTAACCCTGATGAGTGCCAGGTGAGAATACATATTAGTTGTTTTTTCCTTGGTAAGTTGATGGTTTCCTAAATACCTGTCTGAAGTGCAAGCTACTGAACTAATTTTCAGTACACTTCCTTGGTATTCACTTAACCCAACTGCCTGTCTGAAATGGTATTTTTATTTTAAGTTATGGTTTCAGCATTTTCACACTCGCAAAAGAAAAGACTACAAGGGAAGCTCCGCCTCCTCTAAAATATGAAAAAAACTCGTCAAATATGTACTGTTGTATTTACATCACTATTACAAAGAGTGTGCTAGAACATGTTCAACTTCATGGCTAGTTCATTCAGAATCAGCAATAATTTCTTGCAGGTCATCTAACGTGATTTTTTTTTTCTCATACATTTCCATTACAGCACGATCCATTAAAACCTATTGTGCAGCTTTACTGGATTTCAGTGGCACTTCAGAATACACTTTGTTTTCAGTGCAGCAAAGCTAGAGGTTTATTGAACAAATGCTTCAAAACGTCATTTCCAGGGAAGATTAGCGTCTCTTGGAGTGAATGGGACAGTGGGCTGGCAGGACACTGGGCTGCTGTATGATGATTGGAGGAACTGTCAAAGTGGCTGGACTTCTTTTTGATTGAGAGCATTTTGGCATTGGAGCATTTCAAGTTCAGTCCCAGGCAGGACATTGCCTGTTATTTGCTAGCTATATAGCCCACTGTTTGCATTGGTACATATCCAACTGTAAATAAAAACATAAATATAGCATTCTTGAGTTTGTTCCTTGTTTCAGTTTAGTAAAGTTCATTCATTTATTTCAAACTAGGTTATCGGGTTGAACTAGGCAGCTAGGGGTAAGCTGTGTGATTTCTTGGTTTTTTTAAAGACATGGAGTTAGTGCAATGCCTCAGCTATACAGTACAAGCCATTGTCTTTAGTGGCAACAATTGGAGCTCCTGCTTAAAACTAGTCCAGTCGTACAGCCACAACACAATGGGCTAAAACTATTTAAGAAACCTTGCTGTGCTTGCCATTGAGAGGAAACTTGTCAAGTCTCTGAAAAAGTTGGTATGATAGGGTCACAGACCATTTTCTACAAAAAGAAAGGAGGGCAGAATTTATACATAAATAACATGATGCAATGATTGACTCTTTTTATGATGATTCATATTTTTTATGTAAATGGTAGAGTTTATTCCAAGCATTAATTAAATATAGGTTTCCTTTGCCATTTGTAGCCTTTTAAAAACAACGGCAATATAAAATCGGAGTTACAGTGGTGTGAAAAACTATCTGCCCCCTTCCTGATTTCTTATTCTTTTGCATGTTTGTCACACAAAATGTTTCTGATCATCAAACACATTTAGCCATTAGTCAAATATAACACAAGTAAACACAAAATGCAGTTTTTAAATGATGGTTTTTATTATTTAGGGAGAAAAAAAATCCAAACCTACATGGCCCTGTGTGAAAAAGTAATTGCCCCCTTGTTAAAAAATAACCTAACTGTGGTGTATCACACCTGAGTTCAATTTCCGTAGCCACCCCCAGGCCTGATTACTGCCACACCTGTTTCAATCAAGAAATCACTTAAATAGGAGCTGCCTGACACAGAGAAGTAGACCAAAAGCACCTCAAAAGCTAGACATCATGCCAAGATCCAAAGAAATTCAGGAACAAATGAGAACAGAAGTAATTGAGATCTATCAGTCTGGTAAAGGTTATAAAGCCATTTCTAAAGCTTTGGGACTCCAGCGAACCACAGTGAGAGCCATTATCCACAAATGGCAAAAACATGGAACAGTGGTGAACCTTCCCAGGAGTGGCCGGCCGACCAAAATTACCCCAAGAGCGCAGAGACGACTCATCCGAGAGGTCACAAAAGACCCCAGGACAACGTCTAAAGAACTGCAGGCCTCACTTGCCTCAATTAAGGTCAGTGTTCACGACTCCACCATAAGAAAGAGACTGGGCAAAAATGGCCTGCATGGCAGATTTCCAAGACGCAAACCACTGTTAAGCAAAAAGAACATTAGGGCTCGTCTCAATTTTGCTAAGAAACATCTCAATGATTGCCAAGACTTTTGGGAAAATACCTTGTGGACTGATGAGACAAAAGTTGAACTTTTTGGAAGGCAAATGTCCCGTTACATCTGGCGTAAAAGGAACACAGCATTTCAGAAAAAGAACATCATACCAACAGTAAAATATGGTGGTGGTAGTGTGATGGTCTGGGGTTGTTTTGCTGCTTCAGGACCTGGAAGGCTTGCTGTGATAGATGGAACCATGAATTCTACTGTCTACCAAAAAATCCTGAAGGAGAATGTCCGGCCATCTGTTCGTCAACTCAAGCTGAAGCGATCTTGGGTGCTGCAACAGGACAATGACCCAAAACACACCAGCAAATCCACCTCTGAATGGCTGAAGAAAAACAAAATGAAGACTTTGGAGTGGCCTAGTCAAAGTCCTGACCTGAATCCAATTGAGATGCTATGGCATGACCTTAAAAGGCGGTTCATGCTAGAAAACCCTGAAATAAAGCTGAATTACAACAATTTTGCAAAGATGAGTGGGCCACAATTCCTCCAGAGCGCTGTAACAGACTCATTGCAAGTTATCGCAAACGCTTGATTGCAGTTATTGCTGCTAAGGGTGGCCCAACCAGTTATTAGGTTCAGGGGGCAATTACTTTTTCACACAGGGCCATGTAGGTTTGGATTTTTTTTTCTCCCTAAATAATAAAAACCACCATTTACAAACTGCATTTTGTGTTTACTTGTGTTATATTTGACTAATGGTTAAATGTGTTTGATGATCAGAAACATTTTGTGTGACAAACATGCAAAAGAATAAGAAATCAGGAAGGGGGCAAATAGTTTTTCACACCACTGTATATGCTGCAATAAATGTTGCATGTTTTTGTATCCTTTTAAAAACAAACTAAAATGAGATGTAGTTACTGCTTATACTGTACATGGTGCATATACAAATATTTTACATAGTGTCTAGTACATTTAAAGACATTTATTGATAAATTAGAAGTGTGCATAAGCAGCTGTTCAATTGATTCAAACTGCATCACAGAATTAATAAAAACTGTGTTAAGGATGCCCAAGATTCCATTTTGTTGTCCCTGTGAAGCAGATTATTTGCAACATATTAACAGCTGTCTAACCTAATCCCACATTTTGCTCAGAAAACTCAAGAAGCCTCCATTCCTCAGTGGTATGGTGCTTAATACTGTACTTTACTCAGTACTTCTCTTTTATTAGGGGAGGTGTGCAAATATGCATGAGGTTAAGTGAAATATTTAATTTTTTAAGACAGCAGTTCATATAGCTAGTGTTTCCTAAAGCAGCAAATTTAAATGAAAACAGCAGTCTGCAGACATCATGATCATGTTCATTTTCTTTCTTTCATATGCTTTGTTTTCTTTTCTGTGTGAGATTTCCAAAGGGCAGGAGCAAATAATGATATTTAACAATTCATTTAAACATTTTTAGTGATCAAGTACCCATTTATAAACCGCTTTAAGTGATTTGATGGTATACAAACACTTGTATATCTGTAAATCAGTTCAGGATATTAGTAAATTGTTTAAACATATCTTATAATTCATTACATATTATTTATATTAAATATATATAAATATCATAGAATTAATAGATTTCTAAATATTTAAAGATCACTAAATATTTACAGATATTTTTGAACATTTAAAGGTTATCAAGCTCTCACTATTGCAGTTCATAACCTAAATATGCATTCAGTTCCATCCATCCACCCCAACAATTTTTAATCAATATTTCCTCAAATATATAGTTGCACATGTGACTAAAACCGCCACATCTATTCATTTGAATGGACTAATTTGAGAATAAAACCATCTGTTCATGTGTGTCTCCTCATCTAGATGGTGCTTCTATAAGCAACTAATCAAATAATGCAAGCAAAGAACTTTCAGATATAATTTTCTGAACCCTGTTTTTTCTATTATTGGGTCCATAATGCTGGATCCTGTTCCTTGACAATTGAATGGAAAAAGGGAGCACACCCTACATGGGATGTTTATACTGCACTTCTGTTTACAGTTGCCACTTAACCTGCCTTTGTTATATTTAAAATTAGTGGGCTTTGCCCCCTGCTTGCTTCGCTCACCAACCCCCTGGCCTAGCCTGTTTGCAGTTCTACTGCTCGCATATGGGGATGTGGATGTACAATTTAAACAGATTTTAATTTTCATGCGAAGTGTTACATTTGCATCCATGCGATGTATAACTGCCCGTGACTGAATTTTATTTCTTTCTCACTATTAAATAAAACAACTTTTTTCGAATGTTTGGCTCTAAGATTTGTTAATTGTCTTTGCAGAAGCTATTCTAACAGGAAACTGTTAACATTTTAAAACGAATGGCATATCAAGATCTTCTTTGTTGTCTAATGTTATCTGCGGAAGATGTACCACATTACCTTTCTTGGATACATCCTTCTGTCTACAATAATTCATGCGGTGGAAGACGGATGGTGTTAACGGTTGTAGATATTCTTCGTGATATTGCAATTAATTATTTTCATCTTCCGCACTATCACCACCAACTGTTTCAGCATAGACTACTGATACGCATTTAACCATTTTGCCGTGTTACCGATCTACATTTTTGCCATAAATTCATTTGGCTTCCTCATTTCAAGGTGCTAGGGTTGCCCTTGTACTCATTATTTCTGTTGATAACCCTTCGTGATGTAATTCTTCAATGAGATTTGGACATAATTAGTCTTCTTTAATTGGGAACTTAAATGAGGAAAACATTAAAATTTATAAGAGCTGAGAATGCAGAAAGTGTGTCTGATAAAAGCATTCACAAGAATGATAGGTGAGAGTACCGTGGTCTTGTTTCAAAATAGTTGCTAGGAGGGCGTGACTTTTAAAAATATCATGGCAATATTCTCGTCTCGCGGGACTTGAAAAAATCTTTTCCATAAAGACTTGTCTCCTAAAAAGTCTCGTTGCATCAAAAGATTTTTTTATATAATAGAGAGATATGTTATCTGACTGAAACACCAATATTAAAGCATGTAATGATTCCTAATGATTTACTTTAGTAGCTTTTGCAATAGATTATTTTTACCATAATGGAAGTTATCCTATACTAAATGGTGGTGAATAAAAGTAATAATTTCATCATTTTTGCATTAACACACTACATAATTTTTACCAATTTTTCTTTTTTTGTCCTCAAGCCAATGGAACTACCTGATGGCTCTGTGATAATCAATGCTCGAAATCAAAATTTCTACCATTGTAACTGCCGAGTAATAGTAAGAAGTGATGATGGTTGTGAAACCTTGCCACTGGAAAATTTGACTTTTGATGAAGAACTTATTGATCCTGCTGTAGCTGCAGGAGCACTTATCAAGAATAATGTAATGTTTTTCAGCAACCCTGCTGATCTTCACAAGCGTAAGTATTATTAGTTTGATTCACGTACTTTGATGTTTTTTAGTATATTCTCTTTGAATTTATTGTTTCATCAACACTTAAGATTATGCTATTAACTTTTCAACATAGGTTGATTACTGAATATAACTACCTACACCCTAAATGTCTGTCTACCTTACTGTGAAACTTCTGTCTTCTTTATCTGAAAAGTCTTGAAACATATTTGTCATAATAGATAGAATTGCAAAGTATACCTCAAATAAATTCTAATAAAAACGTAATGATATTTACCTTTGGTTTCTAATTATATAAAGAATAGCATAAAAGCTGAATAGAAAACTTTAAAGTATTCTGTAAATATTTTAGTTATATCTTTAACTTAGAGAGAAATAGTTGTTGGATGTTCTTGTCAAGTGAATGGTTGAGTATTTTCTTTCTGTGACTATAGTTTGCTTTCGGTGCCTCAATTTTCTTATTGAAGACCTCAGACCAACTGTATAAGATATAATCATATATGTAATAGTAATAATAATACATTTTATTTATATAGCGCCTTTCCCATGCTCAAGGCACTTCACAGAGTTTAAGAAAGAACGGCAGGGTATACAGTATATAGCATTGTACTAAACCAAATAAATAAATAAAGAAGAGTAAGATAATAATTCAGAGAAAAGTACTTATTAGACAGTGAGAAGAGGCACATTCTTTAAGGCACATTTGCATTATATGATTACATTTGCAACTATCTATGTTCTAAAAAACTTCTGTTAAAGGGTGAACTTTACAGAATACTGAATTTAGTTAATTTTAATTTAAAACAAAACACAATTACCATGCAGTGTATACAGGCATGTATCTCTCTTTACATAAAATTTATCAAGTTAAATACTAAGAGATCATTATAGTAATCATATCTGGCGAGTTCCGCTGCTTCATAGTTTCAAGGGACAGGGTTTGAATCCTATGGCTGGTTGCTTTGTTTGTTGTTTGTACCTCCTTCCAGTTACTCTGTAATCTTTTCTCTAAATATTTCAGTATATTTCACATGTTCCAAAAATGTGTCTGATTAACAGAGCATTTATGCACATATCCATAGTCACTTAGATTGTAAAGTAAAATCACCTAAGATGCATGGTTACCTTCTGCAGAGTTGGTTTATGTATTTTACATGATGCTGAGAGGAAAGCATCTGCCCCCCTCTGTCACTGGACAAAGTAGGTATGTAAAGTGAACAAATGGGTTACTATCCATCCATCCATCCATTTTCTAACCCGCTGAATCCGAACACAGGGTCACGGGGGTCTGCTGGAGCCAATCCCAGCCAACACAGGGCACAAGGCAGGAAACAATCCTGGGCAGGGTGCCAACCCACCGCAGAATGGGTTACTAATGGAGTAAAATAAAAGTGTGATGCTGTGTCATTAATGTGTGATGATACTGTGTCCCATAGACTTTGAGGGTGCCATTCAAAGTTTGGGAAGGTTATCTTAATCAGTGCAGCACCTATGTAAACAACAGCTTCCGAATAAAGAAAGAATATGAGACTCGTATTATTTATTTTTAAGAAAAAAAAAGTATAGTCTCACAGCTTCAGTAGGAGTACAGTATGCTAAAGCAGTGTTTCAAAACCACTGGGTTATGAGTTGCTATTGTTTATAATGTTAGTAGGTCGCTGTGGTGGATCCCTTCCCTGCTCTGATGATTGTCCTTGAAACAATTTGCAAGTTTCTTATGCTCCAGTCTGTGAGCTGCAGTGCTCAAGTAACATTACAGTATGATTGAATCCTTTTAAGTTTTTTCATGCAGAGGCTAAGCTGCAGCATGCCTTGCACAAAAAGACTCTCATTTGGACCTCCCTCTGCAGGCTGTCACACATGATGCTTTCAGACACCACCATGTTCAGTAAATGTGTTTCAAACTGACTGTTTGGTAAAAGTGAATATTTTTGTAGTTTAACTTGTGACCAGCCGGGGATGAGACAACATGTGAGAGTAAACTTAATCAAGGATATGTGAAGAAAAGACCGTAATTAAGAATATTCATTGTTCTAAACATATTTACTGTAAAATATTTAAGATTGTTTTGCCACTACTGGTGTATTTAGCAACCAATTTCAATTCACACCATTGCACAGAACACTCCAGAGATGACCATCATAGATAATCTTGCTGGATCACCTTTGAATGGCAGTATCAATTTGAAGTTATATGCTGCAATAAATGTTACATGTTGTTTAATGAGACAGTTGAGTCACCATCTTCTAATACCTAACCTATAAAGAACTAGATAGATAGAACTTTCTTTGTCCCCAGGGGGAAATTTGACTTTTTACAGAAGCCCTTTAAATAAATAAATGCATAAACAGGTAGATAAGTAAGTTAATAGACAAATAATTTCTACTAGCGATGTCATTGAAGTCAAACGAAGTGTCAAACGAAGTGCATGTGTGTACTGTATAATATTAACAAAAAGAGCAGCTTACTACTGAAAACGGCAAATATAGGAGTGAGTGGGGATCAAACCGGGACCCTTGATTACACTTGGTTTGCGTCTGTACTTGTGCTGTTACTTAGAGAGTCAGATCGGGGGGAGGGGTGATGTTAGAGCGCGTGAGCTTATTCAGTGCTGCAGGAAACAACAACGCACATGTTGATCTTTTTTTTTCTTTCAGTACATGTGGCTTCCCTGTTTATTTATATATCTCTGCCTGTCTGTCTCTCTATTACGCAGTGCTCTGTCTGTCTGTGTGTTATGGATCTTAAAAATAACAGTTTTAGGGACAGTTGTTCATGTTAATTGCAGTCTCAAGTGTTAAAAAAATATTTTAAAAGGAGCATCCCATATGAAAATATAACGATCTCATTAACTGACAGTGCATACCAATTTATAAATTTTATGTCCGTTTGAGGTTAAAAAGAAAAAAAAAAAGCAACAGTTTATCCCCAGCGGGGAATCGAACTCAGGTCTGTGAGGCACGGCAAAGCTGCTGTGCTCTAAGAAGCAAAACTTAGCACGCTACGCCACGGAAACTGTTGTGTCATCCTTGAAGCTTTTGTGAAAGTGTTTATTTGATCTTTGGAACTCAGTCTTTACACATTCTATAGTTTATGCCTACTACATTTATTACTAAAGTATGAAAAAGTTTCTGTTTTAACAATGTGTTTACACAGATTACTGTAGAAACGGAACACGCATGAAATGATCTATTATTTCCAGTCTAAAACTCGACTTCACTCCCAGATAATCAATCAAGGCATGAGCTGGGAAAACTTCGCGCACGTTCTAAGTTGGTGGGGGGATGGAATAGCCGGCTGCTGGCAGCTTGTCTTTTATCAGCACATTTAGAGGACAAAGGATGCTGGCAGAGAGGTGTGAACGGATTTAAGAAGCGATTTACGGTGGGCCGGATCTACGAGTTTTTTCGTAGGCTGTGGTAATTATAGTGATAAAGGAGCCCCAGTAGCGTTTCTTGACACAGTGCTGCTGAATAACTTGTTGGCTGAAAGTACTCTGTGTTAATGTGACAGAGCAAAGATGTGCTGCATTATTCATAATGGGTTTTATTCTCTGTTTCGCTATAATCTCCAGGGTGTCCAGAGTGTGTCTATAACTGAGCTTACACATTTAATTACCTTGTTGATTCGATGGGCCCTCTCTTAAAGTGATTTTACCAGCCCAGCATACTACAGCGTAGAAAATCGTACTGGCAATCACTGTTATAGAACATGTGAAGGATGTCATTTCCCACATTAAAGAAGTGCAGTCTCCAGAGCCTGCTGACATTTCTTATATAGTTGCTGTGTATTCCAAGACCATTCCCACCGGTCATAAATGTGGATCCCCAATTACTTGTAGGAGTGGACCACCTCTACATCCACTCCTTGAATAGTGACTGGACATAGAGCCTCTTTGGTGTGGTGAAAGTCAATAACCAGCACCTTGGTTTTGCTGATGTTAGATACAGACAGTTCTCCGCCTGCCTCCTATACTCTGTCTCGTCACCTTTATCAAAACACCCCATAAGTGCAGAATCATCTGAGAATTTCTGCAAGTGACATGGCCTGGTGTTATATTTGTAGTCTGTGGTGTACACAGTGAAGAGAAAGGGTGACATGACTGTTTCTTGAGGTGTTCTTTGTTGCTACTACCTATACATTTTGTATAGTATTTAAATAAATTATTTGACACTAACATCTGAAATAAACCGTACATATTCCCATCTTAATTTTAATTATTCCAATTTCAGTTCATCCATTGTCTGACTGTGCTTTTTTTCTTTTATTGAATTATATGGAGTTGGAGCTTAGCCTGGCAGCATTAAGCAAGAGGCAAGAATCCTTGGTGAGATGTGTTGTTTAATTGACAAAAAAAATGGAGATGTGCTTAGGGAGAATAATCATTTTCATGCTTAGCCCAGTCTTCATCTTGGTGCCTGAAGTTAGTTGCCTCTGCTGTCTGAGTTACTGGCAGAACTTGATACAAGCATCACAGCAACAAAATTGTAAGAGCAAAACGAAAGGCTCACAAAAAACTGTTTGGATTGCTGCTGTCAGTTATTTAAAACAAATGTATTTTAATAACATCCTATAATGAGTTTAGAGTATATTATTAATAAGTCATGTACTCTTCAGTTTCATATTCTATTTGTGCCACAGCTTATAAAGTAGATGTCTAATTAATTAAAAAGCACATGAATGTAATAAATAGCACAAGATAACTGAAATACAACGGATGATGAAAAGGTCTGTGTTGTCTAGTTATCTTTTCAATGTATAACTTAGTGGTTTTTGAGAAGCTTTAATAAAGTTAAGCCAAATTCTGAAGTATCTTTAAGTTCCTGAAATGTTATTTGTCTTAGCAAAATGTCATATTTTCAGATGTGATGCCAGGTTGATGACATAATTTCTAGTCATAGCAAATGAATAATCTGTTGTAGAACTTGGTTTACATTGTGTGCATAAAAATGGCTGTATTCTTAACTGAGTCTCATTTTTGAACACCATCATTTTGCAGTTGAAGGTCATTATTTAGGAAACCATTATTTTGTCAAACAGCCGTGAACAGGCTGACTCCTGTAATATTTCATTGTGGGTTTTTATCATGCTGTCTTTCTTAATTTGTAGGTATAAATTTGACACTGCGTTGGTCAACCAATAATGGAAAGACCTGGGTCCCAGAGAAGCTTCTTATTTGGCCAAATCCTAGTGGATACTCAACAATGACAACACTAAGCAATGACATAGATGACAAAGAACATATATTTCTCCTTTATGAAAAGGGAATAAAGGATTATTTTGAAAGCATATCATTTGTAAAAATAAACCTTTATGGGAGGATTTAGGCTTCTTCTATCTGGATACCTGATTTTCTTGAATAAAATGCTTTAATCTATCTCAAGACATTTGATTTATCTCCCTTGACAACAAATCCTCACAGAATATTTTTTAACCCTTTTCAAGTATTGAGAAATGCCAATGCAGTCTTTGGAAGTGAATGTAGATTGTTCATATAAAACCTGATACAGTGATTATCTGTAAAATTTTAAAAGAAGAATTTATATATCTGTTCACAGTTCCATCTGCATAGTGTGTTTGAGAAGAAGAAATAAGCTTTCACTAATTTTTATTTAGTTTTGCACTTTGTTTATGATCAGAAAAAAAATCATTTTATATTACCGGAATCTGCTTCAGAGCAACAGAATTGTTCATGTTTAAAAATGACAAGGCCTCTATTTTAAGATTTACATTTAAGTAAATAAGGAAAAAATTTCCTAAGATGCTCAGTGTTTCACTTAAGTTATCTTTTTCGGATTAATGCAATAAAACCCCATTTTCATCTCTTTGCACCTCAGGAAAGTCTTTGTGACTATATATAGTTAAAAGAAAAAATAAATGCACTTTAAGGATGTATTCAAGGACTGTTAAAAGAAAAATGTGTACTTTTTATAGTGCCAAGAATATGTATGTAATTAGGAATTGTTTCCTTTTTTTCTGTAAATACATTTGGAAATTTTGTAATGGGGTAATAAAGGTGAATTTCTAACTAATATGTATCCGTTTCTCTCTTCTATTTATTAACAACTTTTATGTTAGTTTTATGCCATATTTTTACAGTGTATGATATTTATTTTTTAATAAGGTATGAAAGGTGCATCCCTCTTTAGATAATACTCAAATTAATATCTCCAATGTCCATCAAACCAAAAACATTTGTGTATTTTCTCAAGCTGAATTAAAAAAATTTAAAAAGTGCAAAAGAAAGAAAAAATAACTGTTTGTTCAGTCATTTTCCAGACTCTCTTTAATTCAATCCAGTGTTGTCAGTGTCATCCGGGACCAGAGCCTGTCCAGACCAAACATCTGCCTTCCCAAAATATGGAGCAAGTCCACCAATCACATTTTATTTACAATACGTATTGCATTTTATATCTGGTATCATCACAGAGCAGCTTTACAAATCTCTGGGCCTTCACCACCAATAAGAAAGTCTAAGATGCCAGTGGTGAAGATTTTCTTGCACTACATTAAACTTATAAACGTAAACCAAATCACCTTGAGCCTGCACCAGATACAAAAATAAATAAAGTTAAAAAGATATGAATTAAATTAACATTGTCCATGTTGCCTTACATAAATTAAAAAATAATGCTATAGTACGTTTAAAAGGAAAGATTAAAAGAAAAAATATATACAGTAATTGATTTTGCGAATATTTATATGCCTGACTAAACAAATCTGTTTTCAGCCTCTATCTGAATGCTGAATAGGTGTCAATGTTCAATTATCTCAAAGTGTTCCATTTTTGCTCAAGAGGGCATTTTCCTTAAGTGAATAAGTTTACAATATTTTAATTAAATGTATATGGAATGTTGTGAGCATATGACTTGATGATTTGAAGTGAGAATTATACTACAGAAATACTGTGCAAAAAAAATTTAATGGACTTTTTGATAATGTTTGCTGGTACTTTAGATTTTTGGAAAATAATGTGGCACACTTGAAAAAATAATAATGAGTTGGTCTTTCTCAACGTTAATAATGTGTGGCAAAAGACACTAGAACAGGAGGAATGGATAGAAAATTAAAGGAAACAGGTGAAAGATCTGGAATTTGGTGACAAGAAGCAGAGAATTTTAGCTTTCTGACAATCTGTGCCTCCCACATGTGTTTTTACTACTGGAGATTCAAAGTGTTTAGCAGTATTTTTACTCTTGTCTCTCATTCCAAGTACATGAGCATGTGCAGCAGTCATAATAAAAGAAACAAATCTTGTAAGAGAATGTTCCAAGTGTTTTGATTTCACATCATGGTTTGGACAGAAAAAAGTACACACAGTACATTACAGTACAGATACAGTATTTCACTATGTAAGATTTGTAACACAGCATCATGCAGGAACTGACTGTCAACAACACTTTGCAACACAAACACTCAATCTCTTTGAATCGTTTCTTTTCCATATTATCTATCCGTTTTCTTAACCTTATTGTTCCATTACTGGATCAGGTTAGCTAGAGTCTATCCATCTTGACAGGAACCAATCATGGGAGTCAATTGTAGGAGAAACTCCCATATTACCCACGCAATTTTGGAAGTAGAGAAATGGGAGATGTGAAAGTAAAACAATCGTGTCTGCCACTGAATACCTGCAAAAAGATCTGATTATATGTGTATATATATTTCACTAATGTGACTAATTTCGAATAATTGTGGTAACTTCAGAACTGGGTATGATTATTTTAAACTGTAATAGACGCTGTTGTGATGTGACATTTTGCATATAACTTGATAAATATTTTGTATGTCTTTATTTGTAATTTAGGCAAAGCAATGTAATTTAGTGTTTACTATCCAACACCCCACCACCCCCCCCCCCCCCACCCCCCAAAAACGACTGAGTCTCTTTGAATTTTACGACAGAGTTGGGTGAGGATGTGCCTTAAACCAGTTTGGCGAGTGTTTCTTTGCTAAATAAAGTCTTTCATCCCCCGCAAGAAACCCAGGTTCCGTTAACATATGGTTTGGGGGCAGGTGTTAAGATGTTCTATTTCCCCCATTGGTCTGAAGTATGGCTGTTTGGAATTGGCTTGGATCAGAAGCTTTTAAGTACCATGATGTCGTATTGGCTGTAGGGGTTGGACAGAACATCTATAAATGTACGTGTTTAACCTCACAATCTCTCTCTTGCTAACCTGTGATGATGAAGACAACACAATGAAGAGCACAACTCAGCAGCCATATTGACCAGGCTTAAGGCCTGTTCTGAAGAAAGCTGAGCACCAATGATGCCTTAACTAGAGACATTTTAAGTAACTACAAGTCTGTGTGCCGCCTGAACTACATATCACCATTTAATCAGGTTGTATGGTTGCCAATATTCAAATGTACTTTGCATTTTGTTATTATTTATGAATATTATCAGTAATACATTATTTTATGTGTAACTTAATTCCTGATTGTCTTTTTACTACATCTTATTGCCTGAGGTTATAGATATAGAAGGGAAGGTGGGGATAAGTTATATACAATAATATCTTATACACAGTGGTAAGTCTGTGAGATTAGGTATTCTAAGGCTACCTATTAATAATACAATAGGGGAAAGTAGAGCAATATATTACTCTACCAAGACAAAACAGACACCATCATTGTCGGGGAGGATCAGCCTGCAGAGGCACTAATGCTGTATGATTTCCTCTTAATCCATGAGAGATGGTGACTGGAGATGGAGAGGAGCACCCAGAAAACATCGGCAAATGGGTAGAGGCCTCATTGAAGTAAAAAGAGATTGTGTAATTGGGGCTGTCCTTCTTCTTGATCCCCTCATAAAATTCCTAAAGGCGACTTAAAGATATATATGAAAACTGTCAGGAGATGATTCTTACTATTAAATCTGATTTTCATTATTTGATTATTATATTGATTATTATAACCTTTGTATTATTAGCTTTTGCCCTTACCACTAGGCATTTTCACTGAAGCCCTGTGATCTGTGACCCAGTCTCAGGCTGTGCTGAACTGCCACTACAAGTACAAGGTTAAGCATTGATAAAGAACCTGTTCAAGTAAGAGTAACAGATGTTACAACTCCAAGGGTCTATTCATCATTAACTTGCATGGAGATGAGAAATGCCCACTGATCACATACTCCTGTAATTAACTGTATTTAAGAAGTGTAATCAACAGCTGTCATTCAGTCATCTCCTTGTTGGTTTACTGCTAGTGACTCCACGCACATGTCATTAAAGGTGTTCTCTTCATCCCGAAACTGGCTTCATTAATTTGTATTTGACAAAGAAAACTCTGATTAAGCATAAAACATGATTCCAATTTGATACAATTTTCAAGTAAACAATATGATTTGTAAATATGAGCATACTGCGGTGCATTGATTTAACCCAATGTATACAGTAGGCCTGAACAGCAATTAGATTCAGTGATTTTAAAATAATCCACCACAATGGTGGGCATTTAGTATGTTGAAGTTTGATTTTCCCAATCCCTTCACCTAATTCAATGATGCAGAAGACAAACAGATGTCCTGCCTTACTGATCTCTGGCCAGCTGATTAATCTCTCATTCCACCACCACCTTCAGTCATTCCCATCTGTTATTCTCCCTGTCATACTCCAGCAAACACAGCACGACCACCATCTTATTTACATATATTGTTATCTGTTCTCTCAGTCCCACACCCTGCTCTAATGAATATCAAGATGATAAAATGGACTAGTGTTCTTATTAACTGACTAACCTAAAATATTTTCTTCTGATTCATCCATCCACTCCATCTCACACCCTTTCACTCTGCCTTATTCTTTCTCTTCCTTATGCTCCGATTTTATAATTGTTGTGAATCTCTGGCTTGATTTCGCACACCAGGGTCAGCAGCTGCCTTAACATCTTCTCTCGGTTACGTTGGTAGTTGGTCTGCATGGTCTGGATCTTCTTCTTCGTCTGCTGCTCCACCTCTGAGGACAAATTGCCTTGAGAGCCCATAGCCTAAAAGAGAAAATAAATACATAAATACTTTATATTAACAGGGCATACTTTCTGAACTAATAATAATAATAATAATTCATTACATTTATATAGCGGTTTTCAACTAATTCAAAAGAGCATCGAAAATGAAATTACTATGACATTAAGCCATCACCAACATTCAATTAACAAACCCCTTTGATCCAATTCATGGCTGCAAGGGTCTAGAGACCATCCCAACTGCACTGCAAGGCAGGAGACAACACTTAACGAAGAACCAGTCCATTGCAGGACCAATTCAGAGTCACCGGTTAACCTAATGTGCTCATTATTTGGAAGGAAAGCCCTCAGACGAATGGAGAATGTGTAAACTCCACCTAGACAAAGGTGGTGTGGGCATTCAACTCAGCCAGAATTCTGCCTCCTTTTAACATTATACTGCATTTCTAAATGATCAGTCTCTTCAGTGTTTCACAAGATTGACATATTCTGGCAACAACAAACACAAGAAAGAATTGGGATTCATCTGAAAGCATACACACATATTGTCCAGTAGAGCACATTCATTTCAACAGACTGCCCGCACGCACTTGAACTGGAGAAGAGAACACTCAACTTTGTTTTTATTGGCTCAGATTCCAACTCATGACGACAAACGCACTAAACTGGCATTGAAACTGAAAAACATTCATGAATGCCATAGAAATAATAAGGCATATACTCCACAAATGGTATAATATTTAATATAATTGTCCTCTATTAAGAATTTAGACTGAATGATTCTGTCAAGTCAGTCATCAGACACTTACAGTATGTTCTTTAAAATAAATTATGATGGTATGCACTATGAAGGGGACAATATAAAGTAAAAACTGACTTGATTGATGGTGCAGTGGTTAGTGCTGCTGCCTCATTATTCCTATTTCCCAGGAGCTTATCCATTTTACAGTTACGGTTTGCAATGTTTCGTTGTTGTATTTTGGTAGTCCGATTTAAATTAACTGGTGACTCGAATTTGAATGTAAGTGTGAGTCTGAGTGGATTCTACAATGGATCAGTACCCTGTCCAGGTATATTTCCTGTCTTGCCCCAATGTGGCCTGGACAAGCTGCATTCATGACCTTAAAGTGGATTGCGTGGGTTTCAGAATGTTAATGCAGAATTCAAAATTATACATTTAATTGCCTATTACTTTTAATAATTAAAATGTAATCATTTTGTAACTCTGAATATCATCAACATATTATGAATGACTAGTGATGAGTAAACCAGACCAGCTTCAGCTTGAACAAAAGAACATTAGAAAAGTTGTGACAAAAACTGGCCATTCGGCTCAACAAGCTCGTCCATCCTATTCACCAAGACTGTCAAAAATAACATCAACTTAAGATATGAAGGTCCCTAAAATCCTTGGATCTCTTGTATAAAACTTGGTTATGCTTGTATGTAAGCCATTTCTTACATAAAAGTCAGGTTTTGTAAAACCCAAACTTGGTGTGGAAAATTGGCTTAAAGAAACAGAAAGTTTCGATCATCTCTAAATCATCTCTAAATCCTATGCAGACTTTTATAGTGTTTACAATTTAGTGACTCCAGGCAGTAGAACAGTGATGTGAACAGAAAATCTCATTGACCCATCAGTCACATTCTGATGTCTATCCATCCATCTATTTTCTAAACGCAAAACAGAAGAGGGATTTCTGGATGATGGTCTCTGTAGTGTAGGGTCCAATTCAACACACAGTTCCAAGAGGACATGTCAAGAAAGTTTATATCAGCTTATAAGTCAATCATCTTCACGAAAAAGGACACAAATACCATTAATAACATTTTAGTAACAGAAAATGTTGTGTTTTTATGTTTGTTTGTGTGTATGTTTTATTTGCGGCAAATTAAACACTTTCTTAGTTTAACAAATTAGAAAATATACGCATAGCATAGTATTAAGATGTGACTTATTTAATTGATTAGTTAACTTAGTCAACTGGCACATTTTTTGTTATTTATTTGCAGATATCACATTTTTGTTTGATAAATATTTAGTTAGAGGGTTATGTGTGACATATTATGCCGAACACACACATTCACACATCAGAGAGCGATGTAGCTTCACCAGTTCACCTAACCTGTGTGTCTGAACTGAGGGAGGAAACCGGAGCAAACCCCATGTGCAAACTCCACAAAGGGAGCAACCAGGTCCCAACCCATGGGCTCCTTCATTCAATGTAGCATTGCTACCTCTGCATCACATAGTTACATCAACTGTGGCCTTAAAAAAATATTGTTTATTTAGCAACATACCAGGTGATGGGTGTAACAGAGCAAAATGCAGAGGACAGAAAGATATGGAAGAAGATGATCCGCTGTAGCAACCACTAAAGTATCTATCTATCTATCTATCTATCTATCTATCTATCTAAAGGGTTAGTTTAGCAACATAGTGCATCCACTGGTGTCAGGACCCTCTGGCCACTCCTTAAACTCCAACAAAAATCATTATTCTTCAGGTTCACAATCGCTAAGTTTTCTCTGTTCTCCCATGGTTTGAAAGTACAGACGTCACTCAGTAACATGGGCAAATTTATATGGTGATTAGGTGATGAATATTCAAAAGGGGCGTTTTTTTTAAAAAACCATATATGGATAGTGGTAGGAGGTGACAAGGAGTGGCTAAAGAAGTGCACGAGTGCATCATTTTAAATTCATTTGAGATTTATAATGGAGTTTGGCATGGGACGTGATGTACATATGTGATTTTTTTTTGTGTGTATACTTTTCTTTGCCTTTCTAGAATGAGCAAGACTTTAGTATGGAATCTAAGCAAGGTTTTATACTTGAGGCCCCTGCCATCCACCACGTTACTTGGTAGTTAATTTCATGTATCTATGTTTTTTTTAGCGTGAACAAAAACTTTGTGTGAAATCTGTCCTTAACAACTTTCAAAATCAATTTTAACCTAACAACTGGAATCTACCATAAGAAATCATTGCATAATTTTAAACACTTCAAACATGTCCTCTTTTAATCTCTGTTTGCTTAAACTAAAAGGGTTCAGCTTCTTCACTCTGTCCTCATAGTGTATACCTCTTATTGCTGGAATCATTTTAGTCTCTCTGGCGTACAGTTTTGCAAAAAATAAAAATAAATTTTGCTTTGTTGGCGATTTCCCAAATGTTAAAAAACAAACTCACTAAAAGGAGTTTTTATCGGGGGGATTTAAAGGGTTTATTCAGGATAGAAAACAATGACTAGTGCTCCTTGAAGGCTCATTCATATTCTTTTTTTGGTCATAGCTGCACGCCACTGAAATCATATCTGTTTATCCCTCTGATTCACATCATGGCAGAGGTGCAGTAGTTTTATTTTTCTAAATGTGGCATGCTGCATATTTTCCAGATGAAGACAAACCAAAACACACCATTACTTTGTTTTCTCCACGGGAAAATGAAACTATACTATACTTGGCAAGAAGCCTTTCCTGTTTCTTGAATGCAGAAGATGGAGGATTGCTTGCTCCAAGTGCTGTGGAGCTTCAAGTTTCACTTGTGTCTCTGATGCATCTTTAGGATTTTGAACACCAAAATTGTCATTCTAATTGTCAAAGTGGAGTTTCTCTTACCAGAACAAACACAGCACATGTCTGAAGCTCAAGAAGATATCTCCACATGTCAGGAAATAAGTCTGGTGATATTGTTTCACTAGAGATATTCATTTAAATATTAAAACTCCTGTTGAATTAATGCATGCAAACACTTCCAGACTGGAAATAAACGCCATTCTTTCTGTGTCAATTGCACATGTTTTGCAGGAAAAAAGCACAAATAAAATACTAGGTTTTTCCCTGAATGCAGTTTTGTGTAAATTATTTTACTCATCACTATGAATAACCAAAACTCACTCTGATTAAAATATTAGGTAATCTTTGGTCTTAGGGCCTACACCTCTATGTTTGGACTGCTGGATTAGCGTTCAGCTCATACGGTGATAGAGCTGATATTTAGCAAAGTACATTTTTCCCTCCTCTTTCGGATTCTCACCGCTTGCTGCTTCTGCTGAAACTCCCTTTCTCTTTCTGTCCTGTACTGTTCAATCTCAGCTTGAGCTTCTTCTTTGGCTTGCTTCAAACGTCGGGTCTTACCTGAAATATAATACATATTTATGTTTACATGGGTCAGGTCAAATCTGATTAACTTTACAGAAAACAAAAAAGTTTAGCAACTCAGAACTTACAATGGTTGACATAACACTAAATGTTTTATACTGTAATACTTACAGTGCACTTTACATCTTATTATCTTTAAACAGCAGATACTAAATCAGTAAATACCATCTAAATATTCTGTTTAAGTGCAACTTCACGAATTCCTACCTATTTTTCCATCCCTATTCCAAACCTGATACATCTCACTCAGGACATTCAGCATTAGAAATAAGGAAACAGGACACACACATGCAAACGTCCATCCTAACACATAGAACTGTTAATTAACCAGAGGTGCATGTCTTCTTCTGAAGAATCCAATGAAAACTCTGCTTAAGGCAGTTTCCCACCTCAGGAGCTTTTGTACGAACCAGAGACTTTTTAGAAAATCAGAAGCTTTTTTAGCATTCCCAACATAGGAACCCAAGCCAATTCCTTGTCTTTTTTTCACCTCCTACTCCAGGGTATGTACTTTTCATTCAACTAGGAACTATCGTGGGTCGGGTGTGGACAATGGATTTGCCGATCGGTTGACCACAAGCACTGGTACCATCTTACAAATCTTTTAGTAGTTTGGATTTTAGAAAGTAATCAGTGAAAATGGAGCTCCTCACTTCCCACCGCATAGCCACCTCCCTGGTGCACCACCCCATGCACCACATCGAAACAATCATCTTCCCTGTGCAATCGTGATTGCTTTGAAGCAATAAATTGGGCCAGGGTACCCCCTGAACTCCCTAACTCCCATCACTCTTCTTTGCGTGTCACATATTTTGCAGAAAGATTACAGGTCTTGTTGTGTGGGTGGAGTGCAACACACAACAGCGGCCAGAGACCACAAGTAGCCCAGGGCCTACAGTACATCATAAAGGAACTCACTGGTTCCTGAAATTAAGGTTCCTGTGGTGGGAAAATGCCAGTAAACATAAGAAGAATATACATATTTCACACAGGCAGTAAAACGCTGTCTTATGAAGCTGTGAAGACGCAGTGCTAAACAATGAGCTGCCATACTGCCCTCAGTGTCATAGAATTCAGTTTAAACTTTAGCCATTTCTTTAATAATTTAATGACTTCCATTCTGTGTTGGGAGCATTTAAACAAGAAAACCACTACTGGGATTTTGAGTTGTAGCCTTCATTTATATAATCACAGTTATTCAGAAGTAGATGGCAGTAAGCTCCCGTGAAGCCCATAGCATAATGTAACATCCCCAGTTACTCTCTCTGATAAAATCAAACAGGTTTGATTTCTCTTTGTTTTAAGGGTGGGCTTGGTGTGTATGAGAGCTGACAACCAAAGAGTATCCACCTGGAAATTCAATGCATATAATGCAGCAATAAGGAATAAGGAATGCATATGTGCACTTCACAAACAGAAGAGAAGCTCGTCTGTCTGATGTCTCATGTTTTATTTAACACAACAGAATGGGAAAAAGAAAAAAGGGCAGGGAATGCAGCTGAATGTGCCATACTTATCACCCATACCTGTTACCATACCATATCCATACCTGTTAACCTTTTATACAGCGCCAACTCTATCAGGCAGCACGCAATTGGCTGTCAGAAAAAGGGAGGAACATGATTCTGCTGTAAGGTCGGCCCACAGTCAGTAAATTTGACATGTCCAGTGATTTTCAGTTGTTTAAACTGACACCATCTGACGATGGGATCAGCAACTGTAGTCAGCAAGTTTGATATGGACCATGAATAAAAGTTACATAATGTGGAATCGGCTTGAACAGGGTGCACAGAACATAATAAATAATTTTAAAATAAAAAGCAGCGACTTGATCATCACAGAGGTTTTCAGCAGAAAATCAAAGATAATTTTTTTGGCAGAAGCAACTGCAGTCCTTTAAGAAGTTTTGATTTAAGATATTAAGAGTCAGACACATGGGTAACTGTAGAGAGGTTATTAATTGAATCTCTTTCTATTCCCAAATTATCATATCTAATGTATACAGTGTACCCTGGGTATGTTTTTTACATGCATCCTAAACTGCTGGAAGAAATTCTGACAATCTGCAATCTTGTTCTGTACTAAATAAAAGAATGAATGACTAAATTAATAAAATACAAATACAGACCAGAATCAATTGTCAACCATACTTTTAATGAAATTTCATTTTTCACTTCCAATCAGCATATTATTGTGCAAAGTAGACATGTGGTGAAATCTTTAAAATAATGAAGAGGTGCCGGGTCTCACAGGTACTTTAAGAAATGGTGCCGGTACTCTATGTTGAAACTGGTATGACGTGCACCAGTGAGTACTGGCCCAATTCAGGCACTGTTTCTTCACATAAAGTATCCAGGAAATCTGAAACAAACTACCAATTCATGTAGTTAAAGCAGAAACCTTGACATGTTTACAAAGTACAGTATCCTAATTAGATTTCGGGACAATTTTTGAGCTACACAAATAAGCTTGATGGACTGTACAATCTCCTCTCATTTGTCAAATGTCTCTTGTCATTTTCTTATATTCTTTAAAATCAAACACAAGCCAGTACATTACTCGGAATAAGAAAAAC
Organism: Erpetoichthys calabaricus; assembly: GCF_900747795.2. Lineage (NCBI taxonomy): Eukaryota > Metazoa > Chordata > Cladistia > Polypteriformes > Polypteridae > Erpetoichthys > Erpetoichthys calabaricus. Next base: position 59,503,150 of record NC_041394.2, read on the forward strand.
CCTTCATTCCAGTTAAATCACTTTTAATTGTGGAAGTCTCCTAAATGGATAGTCATAGGGTTTTACCTCTCCTTACTGGGACCTGTATGATATTTAACAGCTCAATTATTAATGATGTGGTGGTTACAGTTGTGCCTCTTGGATTCAGTCCCCAAGATTAACTCAGTGTGCAATCTGCACGTCCTCAAGCCTCACCTCCCACACGCATGCGTCTTTACTTAGTTAGCGATTCCAAACTGGCCCCGAGTGTGAGTACTGGGCTCTGCTATATATTGATACCCGTCCAGGGATGGCACTGTGATGCCGAGTTAAGCTCCGGCCTCTCGCGACTTTAAACTAGGTTAAATAGATTTGATTATGTAAAAGAAAAAACATTATACAACTGCACGTTATATTCAATGTAAATGTGCCCATTTCTATATATCTGCCTTAATCATTATTATTTTGATCATTCCTTATGAATATACCAGCATTTGTCCGTTCTGCAAATTATCCAATGTCTAAGGGTCGAATCGTTATAATAAACTTGTATATTACAGTGTAAACACTGGTATCTTACGTATGTATAACAAAAATATAAATAGGCCTATAACAAAAGATGTCTTACACGAACAAATGACGAAATGCGTCGAAACGTGACAGATAATCGGAAGTAAATAATCTGCGTATATATATATATATATATATATATATATATATATATATATATATATATATATATATATATATATATATATAAATGTAAAATGGCCTTGTTTTGAAATAAATTAAACATTTTGCGCTAAACCGTTTCATTTTATGCAAGTGAAAACGTCAATACATTTTATTTAAAAAAAGCACAGGTCAATACGCAGCAAGTCCTTCCAGCCCCCATGTAATCCGCAGCACTGCCACTTGCGCGCGCACCCCCGCATCTCTTTGCCTGCGCCCTCATAACAATCACCCCAATAACTGCACGACCGCTATAGTCCTTACGTTTTCTCGCTTCGGCGACCTTCTCAGCGGCTCGCTTTTCTGCTTGCAAAAGCTGTTGGATGCCTTGGGACTGGCTGGCCATTTTCCTTTAATTCGCAGTTCTTTATTAAGATTTATTATCTTCTCCGGTCTTCCTCTGCATCCCTCTGTGCTGATGAGGTTGGAAGCTACGAGTGAGGTTGACTCCGCCTGGTCCTAGCGCGTCCTGTTTGACACACTGATAATCTATTTATTTCAGTTCAGTACTTACCAAAGCACATTACCAGTTAAGAGCTACGCAACAAATACAAATACAGCATGAATAAAAGAAATGCAACAAAAAGAGAATTAACTGAGATTACATTACTAATACATTAACTGAGAAATAACACGCAATACATACAAAATATATATAAACATACATTAAAATTAGAGTGTTCTGACTCAGATTGTACAAGGACATAATCAAATTGATTACTCCACCGGTAAACAGTGACAATTTCATGTCGATAGCAGATATCTGAAAAATAAGTTCATTTTATTGAAGACACATCCATTTCAAGGGAGATCAAGTGAATCAGATTTGAAAAGGGGGCAATTTCAACAACAACTGTGTGTGTGCACGTAAAAGAAACGAAACCCGTCAGCAACCGCTGATTTAAGTGCTGAGACCGAAGTGGCCTCACTAATACTGGTAGGTAGATTATTGTAGAGTATGGGTGCCTTATAGCTAAAGGTTCTGTATCTGCATTGCTTTTATTTTTTTTATAAATATAAACAGGCCCGCAAGATGGAATCACAATATATTGAAGTGGCTGGTTTGCTGCTGAGGCAGGTAGGCGGGTCAAGGATTCAGAACGGTGAGACTTTCGGGAAGACGAATGGAGATGGGCGGGGTCTGAGTGCGGTGAGAGTTAAATAGGAGCCGGTGTGACAAGGGTCAGCTTGCAATATCTATGACATAGGTCAGGTAATGGAAAAATAGTCTAATACGATGAGTGTTGTGACTGACGTTGAGGGTGTTTTGTGACGTTGGGACGTTAAATGACTGACCTCATATGTACTGCGGTCTGCAACTAGACTCAAGGAGGGTCTTCTTCTGAAGGAGTGAGGTGTGAAGGAGGGTGAGACTAGCGGGTTAAAGATGTTAAGTACCTTCTCGGGAATTTCCTGTGCCCAGAGAACAACAGGAAGGTTTAGCAAGTATCTGAAGTTGTTTTTTTGGTTCTAAATAAAACGCCCAGTTCTGCTTTCTTTAAGCTGGTGTGCCTGTGTCGATACTGCTGTCCTATTGGTCCTAACAATATATATGACTTGGAGCACGGCATTAGTAATACTTTAGAGGATACAGTAAATCATAACGGTATATGCAAGAAGGATATTTTTAGAATCAGCTTTAAACCTACTGTATCTCATTCAAGTGATTAAAGAACTGGATTAATGTACATGCATCCGGAAAGTATTCACAGTGCATCACTTTTTCCACATTTTGTTATGTTACAGCCTTATTCCAAAATGGATTAAATTCATTTTTTTTCCTCAGAATTCTATACACAACACCCCATAATGGCAATGTGCAAAAGGTTTACTTGATGTTTTTGCAAATTAATTAAAAATAAAAAAACTGAGAAATCACATGTAATACTTTCCAGATGCACTGTATGTGGTCAGTCTTCCTATATCTAGTTATCATTACCACCATTTGTGAATTAAACTATAGCAAATGAATATTTCAAGTTGTCTGACCTGAAAGCATTACAATAGCAAATTATCCTTGAGGCAAATTAATGAGCAAGCTTTTCCAGATCTTGCATTTTAAGAAACCCTGAATTTTGCAATATGAAGAGAGTGGATTTTAGAAAGAATAGAAATGTGACAAGTGAAAATATTAAAGATGGCACCAAAATTTTGCATGGATTCAGAAAAACTAAAATTCATGTTTTATGTCAAGAGTATTATCGCCTTACTTTTATAGAGTTACATATGTCACTAAATTAGCTGTTTTTAAATTAATAAAGCAGTTCAATAATGATCTAAAAGTATATTTATTATTTGGTTAAATAATACACATAAATTAAATGTAATTTTGCATTTACTGGAACATCTATCCTATGCCATCAGAGCGGCAACGCATACACACGCCCAGAGAATCCAGGGACTTTTTCTATATGACAAAGACGCACGGAGCATGTGGAAAGGTACCCAGGCTATCACTAATTACAGGACAACACCACCCACCTGTGACAGTGATGCCTTCCTTCCAGATGTCCTGAATAAATTCTATGCATGGCTTGAAGCACAGAACAACGTGATGATGAGGAAGACCACCTCTCCTCCTAGCGACCAAGCATTAAATCTGACTGTGGTCAATGTGAAAAATACTCTACGAAGAGTTAATTCACAGAAGGCTGCAGGACCAGACAATATTCCTGGCAGAATACTAAGGGAATGTGCAGACCAGCTGGCAGACATTTCTACTGACATCTTCAACATCTCCCTGAGCATTGCCATTGTCCCAACCTGCTTCAAAACCACCACCATAGTTTCCGTCCCAAAAAAGTCACAAGTGTCCAACCTCAATGACTACCGTCCCGTTGCACTCACTCCCATTATCATGAAGTGCTTCGAGAAGCTTGTTATGAGGCACATCAAAACCCTGCTGCCCCCCTCACTGGACCCCCTGCAGTTTGCTTATCGCCGGAACCGTTCAACAGATGATGCAATAGCCACCACTCTCCACCTGGCTCTCACTTATCTGGACAATAAGGACAAATATGTTCGAATGCTGTTTATCGACTTCAGCTCAGCATTCAACACGATTATTCCTCAGCAGCTGAGCCTGCTGGGACTGAACACCTCCCTCTGTAACTGGATTCTGGACTTCCTGACTGAGAGACTTCAGTCAGTCAGGATTGGAAACAACATCTCCAGAACCACCACACTGAACACTGGAGCCCCTCAAGGCTGTGTGCTCAGTCCATTACTGTTCACGCTGCTGACTCATGACTGTGCAGCAACGCACAGCTCTAATCACATTATAAAAGTCGCCGATGACACGACCGTGGTGGGTCTCATCAGCAACAACAATGAGTCAGCATACAGAGAGGAGGTGCAGCGGTTAACGGACTGGTGTAAAGCCAATAACCTGTCTCTGAATGTAGACAAAATAAAGGAGATGATTGTTGACTTTAGGAAGACTAAGAGTGACCATCTGTCAATGAACACTTTAACTGTGGAGGTTGTCAATAGCACCAAATTCCTGGGTGTCCACCTGGTAGAGAACCTCACCTGGTCCTACAACACCAGCTCTTTAGCCAAGAAAGTCCAGCAGCGGCTCTACTTCCTGCGTAGGCTGAGAAAAGCCCATCTTCAACCAGCTATTCTAACAACATTCTACAGAGGAACCATAGAAAGCATCCTGAGCAACTGTATCACTGTCTGGTTTGGAAATTGCCCAGTCAGGGATCGTAAAGCCCTACAACAGATAGTGAAGACAGCTGAAAAGATCATCGGTGTCTCTCTTCCTTCCATCATGGACATTTACACCATACACTGCATCCGCAAAGCCACCAACATTGTTAATGACCCAACACACCCTTCACACTCACTGTTTACACTCCTGCCATTGGGAAAAAGGTACCAAAGCATTTGGACCCTCACCACCAGAATCTGTAACAGTTTTTTTCCCCCAAGCAGTCAGATTCCTGAACACTCATGGACCGATCTGATATATGTGTTCTGCTCTGCAATGTTGCACATGGATGCACATGTTTGCACATTTGACTCACATGCACCTTGTTATATATGCACCTTGTTATATATTATGTGTCTTTATGTTATGTGTCATGGATTCTTCATTGTCCTGTGTTCTATGTAGCACCATGGTCCTGGAAGAACGTTGTTTCGTTTCACTGTATGCTGTACTACTGTATATGGATGAAATGACAATAAATACTCTTGAATCTTGAATCTTGAACATATGTAAAGAAAAAAAAACTTAGCCTGCACACCAAATTCGGGAAGACACCTGTGGCTACCTGTGGACAGCAAGAATGTAGTACAGTCTTCAGACATACGCAGATACCGCAAAAGATTGAATAAATATAACCAAGAATAATTCTGAAAAGGCCAACTGCATTCTCAAACTGATATACTGTAGAGGAATGCTATGATTCATAGTCTCAAACTTGAAGAAGTGTAAATGCATTGCAATGGATTTTGTTTACTGGCTTTTGTTTCTGAGACACCCATAGGCCTTAGGTCCCAATAACACTGAACAAACACTGAACAAAAATCATGCGTGAAACTGTTTTAGACATTTAGATGTACATATGCCAGAACTATTGGGTGGACTACACACATGTGAGGTTGGAATTATTTGTGAATGTTTCCAGCAGTGGGCTGACATCCTGCATAGAGTTTGCTCTGTACTGTTGGGATTCCCTAGACCCTGAACTGGATTAGCTGGTTGGAAAAAAGGTAAATGGACAGCTGTATGGATGAAAGGATCGATGGACACCCACAGTACGTTCGTTTCCCATAAATAATTATCTCAAAGTGAAGTGGCTTTTTCTTGTAACCATTGAAATTCTTTTACAATTCATGAAAGGTAATTCATTGTTACTGCTTTGACATTTTCATATAATAAAATATTTTAGCAGCTGAGTGAATTAAGATATTGAATATACTCTTTATGCATGTCTACATATCTGTTAATATTTTCACTTACTGTATTGAATTGAACTTTGCAAATATTGGATTATGGTTTTGAAAATGGTTGAATGGGTGGCAAGACTGATATCTGGCTGGGCCTACTTGTGATAATCTGCTTTAACTGCATGAAAAAATAGGAAATAATTTCTAAAATACTATTTATGAAATTAATAAAATGGGTTGTGTCCATAGTGGTCATTAGTTAATTAACATTTACAATGGCTAAACTATTTTTAACATAATATGTACAAATCATGTTGGGGACACATATTGCTCTGTAAATTACTTACAAATATGCAACTTACTGTTACTTAATTACAAATATGCACATTGAAAATTGTAACTTATTGGCTTAAGCATTTTATTGACTTTAATCATCACAGATAAAGATATATATTTTAAAATGAATATTTGTTTTCAGGTAAACTGTGAAATGAATAAATATGGGGTGTTAGTGATGCTCCAAGACTCTACATGAACATGAGCTTAGTTATAAGAATTAGAGATAACAAGGTCTGGAGACATACAGTAGAACTGTTTCAGAGAAGATAGAGGTGGCTCACTTGCTATGTTACCACAAACATGGAAGACTCAATGTTATATGCAAATGCGAGAATGAACAGTGGACTTTCTTAGTGAAAATGGAAGGACTGATGGAATCTGGTACTTGGCCACTAATGAGGTGCCTTTTAGAAAAAAATTATTTGACATACACAAGCAAAGAAAGCCAACTGTTTGTTCTCACTTTTGCATACATGTTCAGGTTTGCAGTTTCTGTGTATTGTTTTCACAGACCTTGGCATATAAATTGCACAGCCACCATTAATTTGACGTGTGCTGTGCTCTATACATGCAGCTTGTTCCATCCACAGTATGCCATCTTGTGTAATCTCCTATCTTCAGTAAAATTGGCGCTGGCTGTGTACTTTGTATACTAACAGCTTTACTGCTCTCAGACACCTGACACACTTTGATAGTGGCTGTGTATTTTGTATTCCAAGCTGTGTGAAAACATTATATACAAGGCGGTGGCACATTGTGGACTTTTTATTTAAGAGATTGTTTCACTGCTATCAGACAGTTTTCATTCTTAAACAATATTTACTATTTGGTAAATTTGTTCTATGTTTGATTTGTTTAATTGCAGTTTACATGATTGTTGAAATATATATATAAAAAAGTCTTTAATCTTAACTTTAAAGAAGACTCCAGTAATTGTTTTGATGTAAATTATGTAAGAAGGACTTAAGACATGTTTAGATTTTTAAGTCCATACCATGAAATATGCTGTTGCCATTCAAACTTTTGTAAATATCATGATATATAATTTTGCATATATTGCCCACCCTTACTCTGTACCATCTAGTAATGTCTCTACTGCCAGCAGTAGTCCCCTGTTCAGCTGTATTTAATGTGGACCTCTGTGGTCTCTGTGAAAAAGGTCACAATCACTCTATTTGAAACAATCAGTTGACTCTAACAGCCAGTGGGGATGAACATTAACACACTGGTGTGTTTGCCTCATTATGGACTCGGTTACTATCTGGCTACCACTTTCTGAAGAATGCTGCCAGCACATGCTTGACTTGGGTGTTTTGGGAAGGTATGTGTCATGTCAATTGAGAACTGTTTAAAATAAACATTGGGGTTGTAAAGCTTAAAGCAGTACAGGTTTTACAGTTCAGTTAAAATGTCAAAGAGCAAAACTAATGAATACTTACAAAACGTAAACTAGATCATGAAATGAAATATAATATTGAAATGAATAGGCAACAGGGAATGAACAACCATTGAAACAATTATAGAACACAGACTGATCTTTGTCACTTTTATATTTTATACTTTATTGCTAATATAATGTCACTTGATGGTGAAGCTCAAGCAGATAAAACATACATAAAGCATATAATACACAAACAACAGTAATCATTCTCTAACAGTCACTAAATAAAACAGTTTAACAAAAACACAGTTATACATTTTGATTAAATTATTGTGCAAGGCATTTAGGATCAGTAAAATGTGCTAATTACATACATCTCACATGTTATGTATAAGTACATTCATAAAACTTGATACAGTAATCCCTCGCTACTTCGCGGTTCACTTTTCGCGGATTCACGACTTCGCGGATTGTATATGTAAGCATATCTAAATATATAATGCGGATTTTTCGCTGCTTCGCGGGTTTCTGCGGACAATGGGTCTTTTTACTTCTGGTACTTGCTTCCTCAGTTGGTTTGCCCAGTTGATTTCATACAAGAGATGCTATTGGCGGATGGCTGAGAAGCTACCCAATCAGAGCACACAGTTAAGTTCCTGTGTGCTGCTGATTGGCTCAGCGACGGAGTGCTGCATTAACCAGGAAGTCTCATCTCACTCATTCAGCATTAATGTGCTCTTGCTACTGCATTCAGGGGATTATCACCTTCATCATCATCATTTTTACTGCGCAGCATATTCATCACCATCATCACGTCATATATAGCTATGTGTACTTCGCTATACAGTAAGTGTAAACTTATCTACCTATTTCATATTGCTTAGCCGTTGTCCCTGTTATTAATAGAGTAAAGGGTGGGTTGTAAACAATACAGGGAGGGTTTAAAAACGTACAAATACACGTTAAATAATTAAATAAATATGGTGTCCCTACTTCGCGGAAATTCAGTTATTGCGGTCAGCCTTGGAACCTATCTCCCGCGATAAGTGAGGAATTACTGTAGTCTTGACTGACCTAAACTCTTTACGAGAAAGAAGCAGAAGGTTTAGGGTGTGTAGGGGCTGAAGGGTGTGCTATGAAATGCTGTGGATTGGAAAAAAGAAGAGTGAATCCACAATGGGAGGTGACAAGTGATTTCAGAAGTTATGCACTCCACCCACTCTAGCTGCTTCCCATCCTCAGTAGAGAGATTGCTTTTGCAAACCATGATTGAGAATGTTTAAAATATATTCAATAATGGACCTGCAACAATGATCATTTCTTCCAGTGACAATCTGAATTTCTTTGAGTGTTTCAGAAACAATTGCCCCTGGTCAACATTATTGACCATAACAGATGTGTTACAATACAATACAATACAATTTATTTTTGTATAGCCCAAAATCACACAAGAACTGCCTCTTGACAGCCCCCTAGCCTTGACTCTCTAAGAAGACAACGAAAAACTCCCAAAAAAAAACCTTGTAGGGAAAAAATGGAAGAAACCTTGAAATGGAAGAGACCCCTTTCCAGGAAAGTTGGGCATGCAGTGGGTGTCAAAAAGAAGGGGGTCAATACAATACAATACAATACAATACAATACAATACAATACAATACAATACAATACAATACAATACAATACACAGAACAGAAAAGATCTCCCACGTTAAAATTCACACTACATCTAAAACCTGGCCATTGATGCCTAAAGATGACAGTGATCATTTGCTATGCTTAAATCCACACATGGGTTTCTGTGATCTTAAATGTGTGCAGTGTTATAACGGGACATTGAAGACTCACTAATTCAGTTTAGCATATCCTGACTAGAGCTGCTGATTAACTGTACAGACTGCTTCTCTGTTGTTAGTCATTAGCACTAAAACATAAGTAATATGATAGTTATAATTTGTTACTAACCCTCACCTATTCTGTTTCTCTTCTTGGTATTCAAATGTGGCACTTAGTGCCACTGCCCACCTGCCAAGTTGTTTTGCCTGCCTAAGGTAAAGTCATCTCTGATGGACGCTTGCAGGAATCATCTGGTAGAGGGGACCATTCATCAGATTGGCTGGCCCAGCGCTGTCTCAGCTGTGGAATGGCGAATAGGGGGAGGCAGCTTCATGGCTGAGGGTCTCCAGGACTCTAAACAAATCCAAATCATATTAGGTCATAACATCTACTGTTAAATTCTGTTCTGTACTTGTAATATTTTTATTTTACTATTATATTGTATTGATGATTACTTGTGTTCTGTTCTGTGTATTGTATTGACCCCCTTCTTTTTGACGCTCACTGCACACCCAACCTCCCTGGTAAGGGGTCACTCTTTGAACTGCCTTTCCCAAGGATTCTTCCATTTTTTCCCTACTAGGGTTTTTTTTGGGAGTTTTTCCTTGTCTTCTTAGAGAGTCAAGGCTGGGGGGCTGTCAAGAGGCAGGGCCTGTTAAAGCCCATTGCGGCACTTCTTGTGTGATTTTGGGCTATACAAAAAATAAATTATTATTGTATTGTAGTGAGTAAGGTCACATGAATCAAAGTGTGATGTTATGGTATCAATTTTCCCATATAAAGCAGGGACATAATACAAGCTGGGTAAGTTTGTATAACATCTTTTTTGTTACTTTTAAGCCATTTTATTCCTTTGGTGGTTGTGATTTTGTATACTGTATCTTTGAACTAAGGTTATTTTATGATTTTTTTTCATTTGTTGTCTGGTTCTACCATAATGGTGATTTTGTGTCCATCAGGAGTTTGTTAAAGTAGTGAGAAAAAAGAGATGTGAAAGAGCTGGGGTCCCAGGTGAAAATACTCTTCTTAATAGTAATCGGTAACTCCAGGTAAAGTGAGGAAATGGAAAAAATAGCCTCAGGGCAACACCATCGCAGCCTTCAGTGTCATTCTCTTTGTGCAATGTATTCTTTCGGTTTTTGGAAGAGATAGTGAATGTTTGATGGTGTTCTATGCTCCAGTGATTGGAGAAGGTGGGTCAGTGTTTGGAACTTTAGCTGTCTTCTACCAGGTCAGCTACTTCCTGATTGCAGAGAGCAAATTGACACGTAATTCCTTGTGCAGTCACAGATGCTGTTCCTCTGTGTTCACTTTAAGTTGGTCCCTGTTACAGTAGGGGCAATTTTGGTCTTGACAATATGAGATGGACAAGATGGTGCTAAGGAAAATTTTAAAAAGTGCTATTAAACTAATTCTAGATTGTGGAATCTAAGTTATGAGGTAAGATGGAATGAGTTTAAAATTTTAAGCTTAAAAAAGCAAAGACTAAGAGAGGTGTAATAAAAGTGTTTAAATTATGAAGAAAGTTAGGAGGGTAAAAAGCTGTTACTCTAAAATGAAGTAAAAATATCTAGGCACAATCACATAAAGGATACATTTTTGACAAGTATTTCATCCCACAGAGTATTTTAAATACATACAAATTTACAAAGCATTGTACCTTATTGTTTCACCATTTCCATCAAAGTTAGGTTGACATTTTGTAAAGGTTAGCTCAATAAGAATTGATAAGCTACATTAAGTTGAATGTTCTGTCTTTTACAAGGTATTTCTTAAATTGACACACTGAAACATATACAATTTTTCAATTCTTGGTAATAAACTACAGAATAGTTTTTTGAACCTTTGAAATTGTATTCAGAGACAATTTTATGTCTTCAAATCAGTACCTTGGAATTTTAACACTTGCTCTTCCCTGAATATTGAACTAATATAAATTGATAACACTGCACAACAATTTTTTTTAAATGTCTTGCTTCCTGAAAAGTGTTTGCTGATTGTGACAGGTACCTACTAGGTATGCACAAATATAGTTTTGGTTTTACTGCATCACGTAGGAACTCTGAGAAATAGACATTTATATGTTTACTAAAAATAACGTATTTAGTCATGTTTATGTTTCGCATAAGCTATTAAATTCAACAGAATTAAAAGTGTTTTGCTCCTCATTTTCTTTTGTATTCAATGTCTGGTGCATCACGCTGCAGTGTCCAACAGTAGTCAGCAAGCATTAGCGATTCCAGTTGCCCTGGTATCGTTTCTCCATCGTATCAATGTCCTGGTGAAACCTTTCACCGTGTTCAGCACTGACAGCACCGAGATTTGCGGGGAAGAAGTCCAAGTCTGAGTGGAGGAAATGAACCTTGAGTGACATGTTGCACGTCATCGTCTTGTATGCTTTGAGAAGTTTGTCTACCAGCTGAATGTAGTTTGGGGCTCTGTAATTGCCCAGAAAATTGTCAAAAACATCTTTGAAGCCTTTCCAGGCAATTTTTTCCAGCCCAACTAACAGATCTTCAAACTGCTTGTCACTCATAACATGTCTGATCTGGGGGCCAACAAAAATGCCCTCTTTGATTTTTGCGTCAGTTCTTCTTGGGAACATCTGTCTTAAATAACAAAAACCTTCACCTTCCTTGTTCAGTGCTTTCACGAAATTCTTCATGAGTCCCAGTTTTATGTGAAGAGGAGGCAAAAATATCTTTGCCGTGTCGACAAGCAATTCATGTGCCACATTTTTCTGTCCTGGAACTAACTTTTTACAGAATGGCCAGTTCTGTCAAGAATAGTGCGACTCTTTGGAACGGCTGTCCCATTCACAGATGAAACAACAGTACTTTGTATAGCTGAGCTGCAGTCCTAGTAACAGAGCAACGAGTTTAAGATCTCCACAGATATTCCAGTTGTACCTGCTATACTGGACGTTCTTCAGCAACAGTTCCATATTCTCATACGTTTCTTTCATGTGTGCTGCATAGCCAACAGGTACTGAAGGATAAACGTTGCCATTGTGTAGCAGAACAGCTTTCCGGCTTAACATTGACGAATCGATGAAGAGACGCCACTCTTCCGGGTTGTGATCACAACCCAAGGCCAAGAACAATCCTTCAATGTCACAACAGAAACAGAGACTGTTGACTTGTGCAAAAAATTTGGTTATATCATGATGTTGGCCTCAAAACACAGACATTTTTATACCTGGTGACAGCAAACACCATTCCTGCAGTCTCGAACCCAGCAGCTTGGCTTTTGCTTTTGATAGACCCAAATCTCTGACCAAATCGTTCAATTCGGACTGTGTTATCAGATGTGGATCGCCTGATGAGCACTGTACAAAATCTGGGTCAATGTCACTGTCAGTACCCTGCATTGCAGTTTCTTCATCTGGTTTGTCTAAGGTCCAATCCTCTGGTGGTTTCGGAATTGGAAGACTGTTGGCATGTGGCACGGGTCATACATTTCTTTCATGTGTGCTGCATAGCCAACAGGTACCGAAGGATAAACATTGCCATTGTGTAGCAGAACAGCTGTCAGGCTTAACATTGACGAATCAATGAAGAGATGCCACTCTTCCGGGTTGTGATCACAACCCAAGGCCCAGAACAATCCTTCAATGTCACAACAGAAACAGAGACTGTCGTCATGTGGCACGGGTCTCATTGCTGAAGGCAGATTAGGATATTCAATTGACTTCTTGTTTTTGGCAGAGAAACCAGAGACAATAGTCAAACAGAAGTAACAGTCCGTCACATGATCTTTCTGTCCTCGCCATATCATAAGAACAGCAAACGGCATCGTCTTTCGAGTGCCTCTGAGCCAGGCTCTGAGACTGACAGCACATGTCGCACAGCAAATGTGAGGTGCGCATTCCTTGTCTTGATCACCAATTTTGCAGCAGAAGTACAGATGATAAGCTTTCTTCACAAGAACAGTCATCCAACGTCTCTGAGGTGCAAGTGTATATTTGCCACAGATATACCAGAATGTATCATGGCTGTTACAACATTGACGAGACATATCGCCCGACACCAAAACATTCTATAGCATCAAGCTTACTTACTGTTATATTGCTACAGATACTATACTTTACTATACTGATACTATACATACACACTGACTATCTATATTAACCCAAATGACCAGGATCGGTGTATGCAAACCACTTTTATAGCATGCTGAGACAGTGTCAAGCTCGTTCAGACGTGCCCAGGATGTCAACTTCCACAGAACAGCTTCCAACCTGGCCTGATTCCATGCCTGGACATGCCCAGGCTGCACAAACCGTTGTTGATAAGTCACTTATGGGAGCGAAAATGTTTGGATACAAATATAAGAAAAAAATCATGACAAAACTGAAGCGGTACGTGATGGGTAAATTTTGATGTGATATTCATGATCAGCACCCAAAAATCTATAAGAAACACCCAACAGTGTTCAAGAAGCAAAAACTTTGTTGTGCAGTGTAACACTATCAGCCCCAGCCTATTACACTTTAGTTAATATTTTGTCTAGTTTGTCTTGTTATCAATTAATTACTGTAACCACAGTACAAAGCATAATATACTCCACCTGGTCTTTTGCATTACTTCTGAAATTTCCCACACACTATAATTGTGCTTTCTTTAATTTCCTACGCTTACTTGGGTAAAGTTGTCAGCTAAATTGGCCCAGTGTGGAAAAGTGTTGAAGAGCAGAGCAGGCATGTTTTTTATACTTTGTTCACTCCCACACGTCTTCACTCCTGCCTACTACACTGTTTCCTAATGAACCCAGTACAATCCTCTAACATAAACAAACAATAAAAGTAATCTAAATTCTGTGAACGGAGAAGATAGATTTGTTATATCAGTAAAAACAAGTCTGCCATATTCCACAGCTATGAAGTATTGACTAAGTTGCACAAGCCTTTTACCAGCCACAAAATATAAGGCATGAATGTCACTCATATTGCTTGCTAATGCTAGTAGGAAGCACATCTTGCTTCTAAAAGATTTAATGAAAAGTTTTAAAAAAAATGTTGCCACCACATTTGTCATAGCTCAAATTTTTCATCTCTTTTCCAGTGAAAACCTGATCCACATATCTGCCAGCTGCATTTCCTTAATATGTTTCAAGTATCTGGCTCTTATAAATAACCTAAAAACAATGCCATTATGACAGGATTTATAAAACATAGACAAGCCAGAATTTTCATAAAGTGATGACTTTTAGTTTTTCCTATTATTTTAATTCTGACCACTGTGAAAACTAGTTGGACACGGGTGCAAAGGCTGAGGAACCAAGCCGACAGTACCTCATTTAATTGGCAGTTTTTTTTAAAGAAAAAGTCCAAAAATAAACAGAAATCAGCACACACCATTGCACCTAAGTTATTTTCAACTTCTGAGAGTTCCGCCATTTCTGCTGTTCTGGGGTCTAAAGATGACCTCCTTTGATCAGTTGTCTGCATTTGTAGGCCTGGGACCTGGGAAGGCGAGGTCAGTGCTACACTTGCAGATGGACCTAAGTCTCCTCTTCTGTTGACTGATTGGTGCTGTGGAGGAAACAGATGATCCTGTTAGTGACAGCACACCCTCTTGCCCTGAGGTTGTACTTGTACCTTCTGGGTGATCTCTAAGTGTACATGTATGACACTGTTTATTCCCACCTGCACATGAATCAAACGGTCCAACAATTGTTGTGTTTTGTGAGAATCAAATTACAATGCACAGCTTCCTTGGCGACCTTCTTGCATTAGATTGGTGTTCCAACCAGGAATGGTTCATGTCCTCTTGGACCAGATGCTGCCAGAATGTGATTTGTCTCCTCATTACCCTATTTTAGATTAAGTGGCCTAATAAATTAATAATGAGCACAGCTTAATGATAGTACATTTTTGACTTTGAGGTAAGGTAGTTATTTCATGTATGGAAGAGAGAAGTTTTGAGGTATGGTAATAATGTTTGCTAATCATTGGCCCAGAGGGTGGCAGCATATTTGATAAACACATGAATGTGTAAATTTCACTGTACTCTACCCATCTGATCATATTGACCCTATAAACCTTTTATAAAGAAACATTGTTATAATGCCATATAACACCAATGGGTGTCACCAGAGTCAAAGTTTTTACAAATTCTACTTCACATGATTATAATGGTAAATGGTAATCACAAGCTGCTTATTTTTTCATTCTTTCTCCTCTGTAAAAGGTGCTACTATGAGACTGTTTCCTTCCTTTAAGCATCCTAAAATTTTAACCCTCTGACATCTTCTTGAATGGATATTAATTCCACATACAACTACTGAATACAATAAATTTTTGATTGATTTCTGCATAAAGAAATAAGTAGATTTTGAGTCATTTAGATTGAAAGAGAAAAAAATATCATTTAGGAGAAGAAAGTACTGAACTAAAAGACCCTTAAATAATGTAGGTTATTCACTCACCTTGCACACTCCCTTCATCTGAGAACAGATTGTGGTGCTGATAAAAAATTCCTCACCAGTAACAGTTGTAAAGGTGTGCATTTCTTTATTATTATTATATAATTATTTTCAATCAGACACCATTCTGCTGCTTATATGTGCAGTTTGAATTTTTCTTTTTCAAGTTAAATTTTTATTGTTATTCTACAGTCAAAAACACATTATCAAAAATAACTAAACACTAAATTCTATTTAATGTCTGTTGAGTCTCACTCTCAAGCAGGTCCCTTAAGAAAATTTTCTTCAAGAGCGCCTTATAGTGATTAAAAGCACTGTTTGACCTTGTCTTCCTAAACTGCTATGTAGAGGTGTACTGTGTCTACCAGCTAAGGATTATTTCTTGCTCTGTCTCTCTCTAAATGTCCTCGATGGGCTCTTTACCACTCCTGTGACACCCTGATGATATCTTGGTCCTTAGCGATCTCCTGTCAAGCAAGTAGGCATCTAAACCATTCAGTCAAAAAATCAGTATAAGCTAGGACAAAATAGTCACCACCCGCTAAAACATTAAAACAAATTCAAGCTTCTTAAGACATACAGTTAGGTCCATAAATATTTGGACAGAGACAACTTTTTTTCTAATTTTCGTTCTGTACATTACCACAATGAATTTTAAATGAAACAACTCAGATGCAGTTGAAGTGCAGACTTTCAGCTTTAATTCAGTGGGGTGAACAAAACGATTGCATAAAAATGTGAGCCAACTAAAGCATTTTTTTAACACAATCCCTACATTCCAGGGGCTCAAAAGTAATTGGACAATTGACTCAAAGGCTATTTCATGGGCAGGTGTGGACAAGTTCGTCGTTATGTCATTATTAATTAAGCAGATAAAAGGCCTGGAGTTGATTTGAGGTGTGGTGCTTGCATGTTGAAGATTTTGCTGTGAACAGACAACATGCGGTCAAAGGAGCTCTCCATGCAGGTGAAAGAAGCCATCCTTGAGCTGTGAAAACAGAAAAAACCCATCTGAGAAATTGCTACAATATTACGAGTGGCAAAATCTACAGTTTGGTACATCCTGAGAAAGAAAGTAAGCACTGCTGAACTCAGCAACGCAAAAAGACCTGGACGTCCACGGAAGACAACAGTGGTGGATGATCACAGAATCATTTTCATGGTGAAGAGAAACCCCTTCACAACAGCCAACCAAGTGAACAACACTCTCCAGGGGGTAGGCATATCGATATCCAAGTCTACCATAAAGAGAAGACTGCATGAAAGTAAATATAGAGGGTGCACTGCAAGGTGCAAGCCACTCATAAGCCTCAAGAATAGAAAGGCTAGATTGGACTTTGCTAAAGAACATCTAAAAAAGCCAGCACAGTTCTGGAAAAACATTCTTTGGACAGATGAAATCAAGATCAACCTCTACCAGAATGATGGCAAGAAAAAAGTATGGAGAAGGCGTGGAACAGCTCATTATCCAAAGCATACCACATCATCTGTAAAACACGGTGGAGGCAGTGTGATGGCTTGGGCGTGCATGGCTGCCAGTGGCACTGGGACACTAGTGTTTATTGATGATGTGACACAGGACAGAAACAGCCGAATGAATTCTGAGGTGTTCAGAGACATACTGTCTGCTCAAATCCAGCTAAATGCAGTCAAATTGATTGGGCGGCGTTTCATGATACAGATGGACAATGAACCAAAACATACAGCCAAAGCAACCCAGGAGTTTATTAAAGCACAGAAGTGGAAAATTCTTGAATGGCCAAGTCAGTCACCTGATCTTAACCCAATTGAGCATGCATTTCACTTGTTGAAGACTAAACTTCAGACAGAAAGGCCCACAAACAAACAGCAACTGAAAGCCGCTGTAGTAAAGGCCTGACAGAGCATTAAAAAGGAGGAAACCCAGCATCTGGTGATGTCCATGAGTTCAAGACTTCAGGCTGTCATTGCCAGCAAAGGGTTTTCAACCAAGCATTAGAAATGAACATTTTATTTCTAGTTATTTAATTTGTCCAATTACTTTTGAGCCCCTGAAATGAAGGGATTGTGTTAAAAAATGCTTTAGTTGGCTCACATTTTTATGCAATCGTTTTGTTCACGCCACTGAACTAAAGCTGAAAGTCTGCACTTCAACTGCATCTGAGTTGTTTCATTTAAAATTCATTGTGGTAATGTACAGAACCAAAATTAGAAAAAAGTTGTCTCTGTCCAAATATATATGGACCTAACTGTACAATATATTTACAGACTCAAAGTAATGCCATACTGATAGAATTACTTCTTTATTCAACATAATTTTCCAAATTCTACTTAATCTAATTGAGAGTTCATACCAGTCCATCACAAGGCCACTTAGGCACATACACACACTTCCACCATCAAATAATACAATGGGACGTGAAAGAAAAACCTATACAGTCACAAGAAGAATGATCTATCTTCACATATACAATGAATGACTGCAGGATCCAGGGTACCAGATGCGTGAGATGGCAGTGCTGTTATGATGCCCTGCTGTCCACTTTTAGATTAAGGAAGGTTAAATGTTTTATAATTCATTTTAGAATTTAAATGAAACATTCCAGTGCTGGCCACACTCATATATACATGAGTAATTTTCCCTCCACTGTGGGTTTGAGAAACATGCAAAGTAAAACTGGACAGGTGCCAACAGATGATGATAGTAGGATTTTTTTTTTATTTGCTGTTTCTGACCACAGAGATCAGACATACCCATAAGTCTTAAAAAAAACTTGCTAGAGCCTACAGGATGTTAGTGTAGGTTACTATGGGGAAACCCCTTGGTTTCAGTGCACTTTAATTATTAGACCATTGCACCCACAAGTTTGAAAACAGACAAGCATAGTCTTTAATGCAGATTGACATTTGTAATATTTCAATAGGTAAGAAAATAAACTTAAGTTGATATGTAGCCCTTGTGGCTCTGGTATTGGGTTAGACTGGGTAGTCCCCATTGCCTGACAGTATAGGTCTTAAAAATGACCTGAATTAAGGCAATGGCAGAGCTCCAAAAGATACAGAATTAATGACTTTGGTAAGAGAAGAGTCACAGAGTGAATACTAAAAATATATATAAATATAACAAACAAACTGCTGTTTCTACTAATGTTGTTGAATCATTCTCTCTCCTGTGTAGTGATTTCTTAACTTGATGTCTATAAATTCAGTGCTCCCTCTTGTCTCTCTCCTTTAGCTCTCACAATGTTCAATAAACCCGGAGAAGTCAGAGAAACCATGCAGGCCTCCTTCTTATTTTGTGGTCAAGCCCCACAATGACCTCCAGAACTGGAAGCGGCCCTCCATACTAACAATTAGTGTGCCCTCTGATGAGCCTGTGATGGTGAACCCCAAGTGACTTCCAGTTTCAGCATGTGCCTTTACAAAAAAGTAAGGTTTCATTTGTCCATCTGGGAACTGTCTGGTCATCTGTTTCTCTGTAAGATCTTAACCAGCCCACTGCCAGCCAGCCATAGAATTAATTTCTGCTTAAATATCGAGCACCCTTAGTCAGGGCAGAGTTACCTGGCCTAAATCATTAGCTGGAAACCACCATGCCAACTGCTTTCCCTTGGTTTGTGAGGGAATCTCCTTCTAGAGGATATTAGTATATATCATACCATCTGTCATGAGGTTACAAAATGAGCAGGATACTCACAGTAATATCTCTGAATGGCCACACCTTATGAGGAGTGTGAAGTCATGTTTCAGTGGTTATTTAGCACATTGACATTTTAATACAGACAAGTATTATCAATCTTCTCTAGCGTGGGTTAATTTTTTCACCTCCTACTCCTCCTCCTCCACCTACTCCTTTTCTTGTGTTAGAGCACTTGATAATGTCTTTACAAAATTCTCATGCTCCTTCTCCATACAAGAAGATGTATCATAGTACAAGAAGATGTGTCCTTTGTGTCATATTTTTGTTTTTGAAAGCCATACGTCCACACATGAGTGTTCAGTTTTTTAATTCATTAAGTCAGGTTTAACCAAAGATGCATGTTTCACATCTAATGTTCATTTTGGGGTGCAAATATTTATCAAGCCATGTTTCAGCTTCATCATAATAATGTGTGCTTTTGGGTGATGTCTCTTTCCTGATCCTGTAAAGGGTAACGAAACTGAACTTGTTTCTCTAATGCCACTTAGATAGCTCAACAATAGCTACTCCAGTAAAAAGATGTAAATCATCTACATAACTCAAAGACGAATATCTGAATAAACTCTTTTGTGTCCACCTGTGACAGATGTGTCACAGGGTGCTTTTACAACATTCATTTCTTGATTGCGTTTAGCTTTCTACACTTTTCCAGATGGTGGATTTTAGAGGCTTGTACATGTGGCTGCGCAGTCGCTAATGCTAATTGTTGACGATGTGGCACTTAGGGAGGTGATGGATTAAATAAAGAGGGGTGAGTGCAGGAGAGAGAAGATAGTTGACCTGAAGAGTAAGGAATTAGTTTCAGTTTGGGTAAATGTTTTCATTGGCCAGCTATGACCACATCAGAGCTGGTGTGGAGAATGTGTCAGAGCAGGGACAATGTTGGGAAATAAGTCTGGGAAGGCCGGGTCAAGTCTGCTAATGTTTCAAGAGAGCAGAGAAGATAGAGAGACACTGCAACATTAGGGGACTCTGGTATGACATACTATCTGTGGTAACCAAAAATGATGACAGAGATTGGGAAACTACCTGGTGCTATGCAGTCACAAAGGCTTCGTAGTGGAGCAGCTGAGGAGTTGTTGGAGGCTTTAATGATGTGTCTGATGCAACACCTTTGTAGGCAGGATATTCCTTAGTAATAGCAAAAACGGATCAAGGATCATTCTTATAATGGGTTTTTAAATATTCATTATTGGCCTGTGAACACTGTTGTTTTTCAACATTATTGTTTATTATTTAAGTGCTGCTTTACGCCTTACTTATTTGATTTGCACTTTAATTCTGTGGAAAATAAACATTGCACTTTTTACACATTTCAATCTTGTTTGTGTTCTCACTTGCTTTAGTCCATGCTCAGTTCATGACTGTCAATGTTTCAAGTAAATGAAGATGCCAAAGACTGTGAGTCAGAGATGTCACAACACCACAATGCAAAAATTGCACATTGTAGTTTTTCCATGCCCCTTTGAATGGAGCTATTCTTAGACAAAATTATTGCCTAAGAAGTATTTGTTTGCTTTGTTTGTTGGTTACTAATAAAAGAAAATGTAATGTGCTCAGGGATTTGCAGATCACCCATCAGACTTTTATGGTGAATCACTGATTTTGCCAACTATTTTCATTATTTCCATTACCATCTTTGGGATTATACTTTACAGATAAAGTACATTTAACAAGTGACAAATGCTTCTACCAGAGTCTTAATTTAGATTATACATCAAAAAACTATATTATCCTTAAACAAGCTTGATTCACTGCACTCATTGACCAATACAGGACCATCACCAAAACTCTTGATACCAACAGAGAAAACTTTGAATCCCAACCCTTCAGAATGCTTATCCATTCATTTATTTTTCAAACTCAATTTTTCATGGTGGCCTTATCTGATAGCAGCTAGCACAAGTCAGGAACAATCACAATCATGGTACAAGAAAAACATCCATGGTACAAGAAAGACATGGCAGCACTTGAAGCTGTGCAAAGGAGATCAACCAAGTGCTAGGAGTTAAGAACATGTCCGACACTGTCAGGCTTAGAGAGTTAAACCTGTTTAGTATCAGACAGAGGAGACTGTGTGGGAACCTAATCCAGGTATTTAAAATCCACAAAGGCATAGATGAAGTAGATCTAGCAACATTCTTCTATTAGTTAAATAAACAGACTTCTTGGACTAAATGGTCTCCTCTAATTTGTCAGATTTCTTATGTTTCTTATGTTGATTCACATTGAATCACCAGGAACTGTGAAAGACTTTCCCGTTTTATAGGGCAGTGGGCTCCTGGCAACGATAGGCAGGTGGTCCCACCTCTTGGATGATCTCTAACAAAACACATGGAACATAAGAAAGGCAACTTCAGTATACAAAGAAAAACCGGAAAAGAAAAAATGATGCACATAATCTATATAATTAAAAATAAACAAAAGAGACAAAAGAATATGAATTTGAACCCTGCCAAGGAAGGAACCCTGGCTGAGACACAACACTTTGCTGGCAGGAGTACCAGCATGTGTTGCCAAGCTGCCTTATATGATTGAAAATGCAGCAGCACATCTTGTGTTCAACCAACCAAGATGAATGCATGTGACTCCTCTTGTCAGAACCCTATAACTGGCTCCCTGTTGCAGTAAATATTAGGTTCAAAGCCATGATGCTTGGTTACAGAGCAGCCAGTGGGTGAGCACCTATGTATATGGACAGAATCGTGAAGTCCTATGCTCCTTCTCGTCTACTCAGTTCTGCTACAGAACAGTGTCTGGTGATGCCACCTCTGTGTGGCATTGAATTTCAATCCAGACTCATTTCACGTGTAGCTCCAAGCTGGTGGAATGAGCTGCCCATCTCCATTTGAATTGATGGCTCTCTCAATGTGTTTAAGAAACATTTAAAGACTCTGAATATCTGTCTAATTGATAATGACTTTGATAGGTTTTTGTAACTAGCTAAAGACGAACTAATTTTGTGTTCTGTTTAGTAGAGCGCTTCCTTTGTGATAATCAATGATTACATCTTGCCTGAAGAAGGGGCCTGAGTAGCCTCAAAAGCTTGCATATTGTAATCCTTTTAGTTAGCCAATAAAAGGTGTTATTTTCCTTGACTTCTCACTACATTCATAATGGCTAACATGGTACAACACCCTAGTAACCTTGTCCTGTAACAGACTCCCAAAGACTGATATTTACTCAGTTATGTGGACTACTTTATTAAGTTGCTTTGGGTAAAAGTATCTGCTAAGCAAATAAATGTAAATGGAAATGAAAATGGAAATAAGTTATTAGTTAACCATGAAAATCCTTGACTGTGATATCTTAAAGGTTCACTAAATTGATCTCTGGCTTCTAGCTTTACTCCAGTGATTACCTCAGGGAAACGCAAAACACCAAGTAGCACTTGATAGAAACACAAGCCTGAATCTTCCAGGAAATGATGAAATGGTTCTCCTTTACCTATCATCTAAAATGTAAATATGTGTCATTTGCAGTATGTATGATACTTAAGTACTTAAGTACTACTGACAATCATACAAACCCGGATTAAGACTCCAACAGGCCCCTGGGTGATTGAGCAGAGATGCTTAACAGAGAGATATTCATACTTTTAGTAGTGCAGCGCACGGACATCTGATCATTTCATGTAGTTTTTACCACATGGTATTTCCCATTCTTGCTTTCAGTATGTGGAGACTTGAATGTTTCATCAAGCAGTTGGGGCAGGGGTTTCTTCCATTTGCTGATTTCGGCACACAGACTCTAATCATTTCATAGAGTAGGTGGTAATTGAGGCCCTTGGTGATTTTTTGCACATAGACTGTTTAATCAAGCAGATTTTGGTGCACTGATGGGCCCCTGGGCGCACTCCCAGAATGCATTAATCATAGATCCACCCCTGCAGTCATAGAAATATTATTTTAAGAAAGATATTAAAGTGCAATAGAAAGGCCAAAGAAGAGCTACTCGATATTTAAGAGCCACCATATTACAGAATTGTGGAACAGGAATTTTTAAGAGAGACTGAAAAAGCTGATTATTTTCGTGAAATCAACTGAAGATAAGAGAAGAAATGACAGAAATGTTTCAAATTATGAAGGACATTATGAGGTTGGATGGTGACTAGTCTCCTACTTGAATATCTGGTCACAGACGGAAGGTATTAATGGTGAATTTCACACATTTGTTAAAAAGTTTTTCACACTATGAGCCATAGATTTGGAATAAATATCAAGTACTAGAGCAGACAATAGTACTGATAGTACTACATTTAAAACATTCAGATCTCAATGATATTGAGAAATACTTAGGTGCATAGTGCCTGACAAATTATTTTGGTCTAAATGGCCCATTCTGATGAAATCTGTTCTTTTGTTCTTACTGTTAAGACACTACCAAGTAATTTCCAATACACATATATTTAGCTTGGGGATATACAGTATCTGAAAAAACAGTACATATACTTTTAATGTTGCAAGCTTCAATGCACACATATTATAGAACCAACTAAGTCTAAAACTAAAAAGTCAATGTGAATAATGTTTCTGTTCTTGTCAGTGAATGTCATAGTATTGTACTATGTGGTTTTAAAGTAAGTGTTATATTAATGTACCAAAAACATAAATTGTTCCTCTTCAAAGAGGAAGCTAAGCAGTAAAGTGATGGCTTGTTAAGTGACACAGCACTCTCTGCCTATGCTCACTGAAGAGAGCTATGCAAAAATAAACTGATTTGATGCTATGAGTGAAAAGTAGTACACACTGTATTTGTCTGCCGATCTATAGTGTCCTGGGAAAATGCTCCCAATCTGATGTTTACAGGCTTTTTATCCTGGCATGGTGGCACCCAACAGCTCACTCAGGATGTGCAGTCTTACAAGCATACAATCACATATTTTATGCACTTAATCTAATTCATCCCACTTAAGCATCTGACTCTTATAGAGGTCATGGCAGGGAATACAAAGGAGAGAAGTCTGTTTTCAGTAAAAAATGTGCATATGGTAAAATAAAAGAACCTACGTGACTTTCCTGTATAGAAAACACCATTGATTAACAGATTATCTTTTGCTTGCCCCTTGTTTATTCTTCAAAGTCAGAGTTTTTGTGGTGGACCACTTGGACCCACTGCAGTTGCCAATAGGACAAAGATTGGAGTAGGGGATGCGATTATCTACAAGGCTTATTGTCACCTGGACAAAGCTGGCAGCACTGTGAAGATTATGTTCTTCAATTTTTCTCCAATGCCTTTAATGCCATCCAGCCACTCCTATTAAGGGGGATAATCTTAGAGATACATCTATGGTATGTCGGATAATGGAGTATCTGCTTGGCAGATAGCAGTCTGTGACACTCAAGGGCTATGTTTCTGATACAGATGTAAGTAACACTGGAGCACCACAAGGAACAGTCCTATTTACTTTTTTCTTCACTCTGTACACCTCAGACTATAAATATAACACCTGGCCATTTCACATGCTCAGATTCTCAGATGATTCTGTACTTATGGGGTAAATTGATAAAGGGGATGAGACATATGAGTACTGGAGTCAGGTGGAAATTTTTGTTTCTTGGTGCAAAGAGAATTGCATGCACCTTAACATCAGCAAAACCAAAAAAATTGGTTATTAACTTTTGCAGCACCAAGGAACCTGTATTTCTGGTCACTATTCAGGGAGTGGATGTTGAGGTGGTGCACTCCTACAGGTACTTGGGGGTCCACATTAATGACAGGTTGGACTGGTCCTGAAACACAGAGGAACTATTTAAGGAAGTGCAGAGCAGGCTCTTTTTCCTTAGGAGACTTCATTCTTTTAATGTGGGAAGTGACATCCTTCACATCTTCTACAACTCTGTGATAGCCACTGAGATTTTCTACACAGTGATTTTCGGGGCTGGTAACATCACTTCAAGAGATGCCCACAGAATAAGCAAGCTAATTAAAAGGACAACCTTAGTTATGGGACACACTCTGGGAGGTACAGTAGTAGGAAAGGAGAGAATAAAAACAAAACCAAGCACCATTATGAACAATACTGCACATCCTCTCTCTAACACACTGACACTGGGGACTTTCAGCCTATGCAAGTTATTCATCAAATACATCTGTGTAATGCCTCACTGGGACTGGGACTGCCAAGTCAGAAGTTTTCTTTCTCTTTAAATTTTCTTACTTTTTAGTCATTCTGATGTGTGTTCAGACCATAGTGTGTGTGGATATATATTTATATCTATCTATGTACTTATTTAAAGGGCTTCTGCAAAAAGCCAAATTTCCCCCTGGGGACAAATGAAGTTTGTCTATCTATCTATCTATCTATCTATCTATCTATCTATCTATCTATCTATCTATCTATCTATCTATCTATCTATCTATCTATCTATCTATCTATCTATCTATCTATCAAGGTCAAGGGTTGCGTTTGTTTTATTTACGCATTTTAAATTTTTTGTTTGCACCGTGTCCACAAATCTCATATGTAATTGACACACTAAGGATGAGATATTGAAAAATGGTGGAGCAGAAAATCTTCATATAGCTCTTGAGGAATGCTACATAAACCTCAGTTCCCGTAGGATGTGTGCCACATTTTCCAGTGTTTCAAGTCTGCTTCACTTCTGCTTGAGCACACCGCTCCCTTCTCTTGTGGTAAACAGTGTCCATGAAGCATGTGGTACACAGCAGAGTCCTTCCTGGCTTGGGAGGTATCTCCATTTTTCAAAACCTTTTTAACTCTGCAAATAGCTAAAATGTTCACCAAATAATTGAGCTCATTGCTTGAGTCTCTTATTAGTTCACTCACATAAAGTTCACTGTAAATATATGGGGATGTCAAATGTTCTGTGTGTTTTACCAGGCAAGATTCTTTTCAGGAAGCTTCAGTAAATACCATATACTAGGTCTAATTCTTGAAAATCACTTGCTATTCCTAGACCTTTTAAATTGGCTTTGTTTACACATGCAACTGACCTTGTGATTTACAGTTACATTCTTAGAAAAGCATGCATTTCTGAAAGAGGCCTTTGTTGCATTACATTACATTAGGAAGTCTCATTGCTAAACTTTTATATTTGAAAGCAATTCGAATCGAGTTGAAGCTGATTCAGGGCTAATAATCTAGCTGATTCCGAAGTAAAGATTTTGTTTAAATGAAAACAACTGAGAATGATTTATAATATATTTTGTACAGACAGCTCTTTCTGATTGACCTGTGCAGGGTATGTTGTTACTTGATATTTTCTTCGGCCTTGCTTCAGCTTTAGGTGGTACTTGAGAAACTGCAGCTAGTTTGTTTATTGAAGACTGACAGGTAGGATCAGCAGGAGTCCAATAGTCTCACACTCTACTGCAAGGCGACACATTATAATCTTTGACTCAGAAAATTGAGACATTACTTCTCCCTGTTATATTAACACATTGTTAAACATGTAATTTTCTGTTTTTTATGTAAGGATTTCATTTCTGTGTTTTTTTTATTTGATACAATCTAACTTTTTTGTGACTCACATCTTGTTTTATTTGTTTTACTTGATGTTGCTAGAAGCTGTCACATAACCACAATCTTCATTCAGATAATGTTGCAGAAGTAACAATAGTTAAGCATGACAATCACAATTTGTATTATCCTTCGGTGGATGCACAACTCTCTACAACTTTCATTAGAGTAATTTGTTTCTTATTTGGCCCTAGTGCTAGGTTTTGTTTTTTGGTTTTGACATCATTTTACACCTGATGTCTCATTTACGTCTTTGCTTCTTTGATTTTTGTCTGCTCTGAATAGTTTGCTCCAACAGCTTTGACCCTTGCTTTGTCTGACCATCTTCTAGTTACTGTACATTCTCACAACAATTCTCAGACAAATTCTGTGTCTGAATGCTCTCTTTAGGAAATGGATAACTAATGTTCTGCCTGGGGGAGCTGATTATAGAGAATCAGGGGCGGTTATAGAATTATGTTCATATAATACAAGAAGGGTTTGGCTGAAAGTGATCCTTGGGATGGGGGGTAATGTCACCTCAAGCTACAGGTAGGATGAGTTTGGAATCAAGAGTAGAGTTGGAGGGTCATTGAAGAGGATAGAGGCCAGGGCTGATAAAGAGAGAGGGGGCAAAAAGGAAGGGGAGAAGAAAGTAATTGCTTTGTAGTACTTCAAAGGTGGGAAATTGTGTGAGTCACTTTACATGACAGACAGGGATTCCTATACCAGTGAAGGTGGTACCTCCAGCAAGGCGTTTGTTCATATTTTGTTCAATTGGACTAAGCATTCATTATTATCAATTATTTCTTTTGGGTGATTTTATTTATTTAAAAAATTATAACACCCATGATTGCCCTTCTCACAAGTCCAGGTGTGCAGAGACTCTGTCAAAATCTAATCAATCACATTTTATTTGTCTCTTACAACTATACACAGTACAATATGTAGTAAAAGGCTGATATGATGAACTCCAAGACTGTCCATTAGAAGAATATAAAAAGACAATAAATAAATAATACTGCAAATATCAATAATATCAGTATGTACAATGGCAGAAATACAATAATATTAAAAATAAATAATAAATTAAAAACTTAATATAATAGAATTAAAAATAGAGCATCGTGTAGTTTTAGGCCCTGTTTTTGTTTAGGATGCAGATGGACTGTGGAAAGAAGCTCTTCTTCAGTCTCTTCAAACTGGTCTTCAGGCAGCAGTAGTGTTTCCCTAAACATAGCACAGAGAAAAAGCTATTGTTGGGATGGCAGGGATCTCTGCTAATTTTCATTGCTTGGTCCAACATGGCTTGGTTTATTCATCCCGGAAGTTAGAGACTGCATACAGTGATTTGTTGAAATGACCGTACCACTTTCTGCAGAACCATGTGGACCGGCTGTTTCTAAACTAGACAGTAATACTTACTGTCAGAATACTTTTGATGTTGGATTTATAGAAATTCTTCAGTATCTAGGAAGGCAGCCTACAATCTCTGAAGCATCTGAGGTGGTAAAGACATTTTCATACCTTCTTTACCAAGGAGTCAATGTACTTGGACCAGATCAGACACCAGTGTGACAGACACTTCACTTCTTCCAGGTTAGCCTGTCCATTGCTGTTAGAAATCATACCTTCCACAGATGTGTCATCAGCAAACTTGATAATGATGTTAGAGACAAGGGCAGCCATGCACTCATACAAATAAATTAAGTATTGCAGAAGACTCAGAACACAGTCCTGAGGAGCTCCTATGTTGAGAACGTGAGATGAAGTGTAGCCTCTCATTCAAACCACCTGCAGTGACCTCTGCTATAATAGTTGCTGTAATAACAGAGAAACAAAAGATGTTGTGTATACTGTGTTAAATGCATTAATTCAAAGCTTTTATTTCTATAACTGTGCACTTAATGTACTGTATGTAGACCCTTTTCTATTAAGAACTATTGAATACCTGTGGTGCAAACTATACTTGGTTAAGGCTGAAAATAATATCTTGCTGTTATAATCAGTTATTCATACTTTATCAAACCCAATGGCCTGTAGTTGGAGTTGTTTGCACCTTGTTATTCACTCCATAATAATACTGTTGATGATGATAATGTTGATTATAGGCAGGAAAGTGGTGTGGTATTTAGTGTGCTACATCACAGTATTGTTGTGCATTAAACAGTACCCCAGGTCACAACTGGTTATATATAAGGTCAGTTTTATTTATTTGTTTGGTGGTGTTTAGTGCTGCAGTCTCACAGCTCTAAACTCCTGGGCTTTATTCATACTTAGTCACTGTCTCTGTGGAATTAGCAAGTTCACTCTGCGTGTGTTAGATTTGTCTCCAGCTACTTTGTTTTTTCTGCCACGTTTGAAATATGTGCAAGTTAGCCTTATAAGTGTGTCTGAATTGCCTGTTTGACAGTGTGCATGTAATAATAATAATTCTTTGCATTTATATAGCGCTTTTCTCACTACTCAAAGTGCTAAGCAATTGCAGGTTAAGGGCCTTGCTCAAGGGCCCAACAGAGCAGAGTCCCTATTGGCATTTATGGGATTTGAACCGACAACCTTCCGATTGCCAGTGCAGATTTCTAGCCTCAGAGCCACCATGTATACAAAAGTTAGTTCTGCCAGCCTCGCAGTTAGGAGACCCGGGTTCGCTTCCCAGGTCCTCCCTGCGTGGAGTTTGCATGTTCTCCCCGTGTCTTCGTGGGTTTCCTCCCACAGTCCAAAGACATGCAGGTTAGGTGCATTGGTGATTCTAAATTGTCCCTAGTGTGTGTGTGTGTGTGTGCATGTGCGTGTGTGTGCCCTGCGGTGGGCTGGTGCCCTGCCCGGGGTTTGTTTCCTGCCTTGCACCATGTGTTGGCTGGGATTGGCTCCATCAGACCCCCGTGACCTTGTAGTTAGGATATAGTGGGTTGGATAATGGATGGATGGTGTAAAAGATAGAGGTCTCCGTGACCCCTTGAACCCTTGGATCAGATGTCAGACACCAGATAAAAGTCCAATTATTATTTATTATATAATAATAATGTGCACCAAGCACCCTCCACTCCACAATACTCATATAATTAATCAATAATAAACACAATAATCCTCCACACTCCCAGACACTTCGCCACCCTTCCTCCCAGCTCAGCTCAGTGTTCTGGGCTTCCCACAATCCTTTTATAGCCCCTGACCCGGAAGTGGTTCCTGGCAAAACCCACAAGTCCATTTTCCTTCCGGGTCAGGGCAAACAGTCCTCTTCTTCACCCCGGGAGCACGTCGCTTCCTCCAGTCACGTGACTGTGACGCACTCCCGGGTTATAGGGCACACAAGAGCCCACTAGCCCCCCTACAGCGACTCCCCGTGGTCCCCAAGGTATCCAGCAGGGCTGTGTATAGAAACTACAAAGTCCATGAGGCCCTGCTGGAACTCGGGGCACCATCATGCTGTCCGGAGGGCTCCTCCTAGCGGCCTGGGGGTGGTGACCAGAGTCCATAGCCGGTCGTCCATCACAATGGATAGTTCTGCCATATACATTGCAACCCTGCCCAGTATTGGTTCCCACTTTGCACTCAGGGTTCCTAGAATGGCACCTACTTCCCACAATCTTGAATTCAAAAGTTACACCAAAAATGAATAAATGGATGAATGAATTATTATTATATTTAACACTTTCCCTTTCTCTTTTGAATGGAATTCTACAATTAAAGAGTTATTATTACACTTCACTTGACATTTTCAGAAAGCATGTCCGCAAGATAACCTCTTGCTTAATTTCCCCACTTGCATTTCTTGAAAATAAGTTAAACCATTACGAAAACAGAAATGCAGGCTGAAGAAATTTCAATTGCTCTTATTCTGAAGCAGTGCCTTCATTTCTTTTTTTTTTTTTGTTATGCCCACTATCCTTTTTTTGCTTTTATTGCTAAATTGTTATCCGCAGATTCCTAAGGTGCACATCTTCTAATCCTCCACAGGACACGTCAGTTTGTCAAAGTGGAAAATCCACACACTTCACAGCTCACAAAAAAAAAAGAAAATAACGTTCACCTCCTCATGATGGGAAAAGGTCAGACCATTAACAACTTGCTTCTCAGTAGAACTTTACCCACACAAACAAACAGGAAGGTGTACAAGATGAGACACATGGTGAGTAAATGCAGTGCCAGTGCAGCAAGGAAATGATAGCAATCAGACCTCTTTACAGAGCACAAGATCACTGCCCTACTAATCTGTCACAGGAGATGAAAGAACACAAATGTGTTGGGCCTTTAACTTTCTGTACTAATACAGACACGTTGAGAGGAACCAGAGAACTGTGTTGTTTGACTTTAGCAAAAGCATTATTTTAATTATTTGTTCTATATTTAAACATGTTTTTAACAGGAAATAGATACTACTAAGTATATAAAGTAAAAGTTAACTTCATTTTTTATTTGCTTTATGAGGAGTGTGATCTGAACATATTTTCACATGTCTATTATTTTTTTATATTGTATTTAATAGATAGATAGATAGATAGATAGATAGATAGATAGATAGATAGATAGATAGATAGATAGATAGATAGATAGATAGATAGATAGATAGATCCTGCTGTGGGTTGGCACCCTGCCTAGGATTGGTTCCTGCCTTGTGCCCTGTGTTGGCTGGGATTGGCTCCAGCAGACCCCCGTGACCCTGTGTTCGGATTCAGCGGGTTGGAAAATGGATAGATAGATAGATAGATAGATAGATAGATAGATAGATAGATAGATAGATAGATTAACAAAGGGGACATTCACATGATATGTATATGATATTAATGATATTGTATATAATAATATTGTACTTAATCCAAAATAAGTTATCTGACTTGATTACAAAAACAGTTTGACTTAATGAAAGCAGCACTGAGAAAAACCTATTATCATCTGTAATGAGGAAACAGGGGTGTATTGTCTTCTTTAAAGAACCAGAAAAAATAGGATGGTAAATATCTGTTACTCATTCACTCATTTCAAGATGCTTTATTTCTTATATCTAGATTTATAAAACAATGCGGTATTTTGGGCTATTTTTTTACGCCGCCTCAACAAATTTTTACCATGTTTTTCATCTATCTGGCAATCATTCCCTTGCTATTTGCACTTGTATATGTTCTTTATCGTTGATGGGACCCCTTTGAGCTTTACTATGTACCTAATCATCTCGCTCTGACATTGCCCCCTACTTTCTGGTGTGTAGTCTTCCACCAAGAATTTAACAGCATTCTCAGACAAAGTGTGATTTTTTTTACAAATGTTATAGAGTACTTGTTTATAGTTACTTATAATTATTTTACTGTTATTATTAATAGTGCCCAACAGATGAGGATTTTTAGACCAATAGCAATATTGATGTGCTCACAGCAAAGACTGACGTTTACTGAAACATATTGTTTTAATTTTACAACTTTCCTAGAAAATCATTTGAATAAAAAAAAAGATGTGCATGCATTATTCTAATTTAATATTTAAACAGTTAAATAACACATAAAAAAAATACACATTACAAAAATTGTAATACGCTTTAAAAGTGGTATGCACTTTAACTGGAATGTTATCAGTACATTTGCTTAGCCCACTTTAACGCTCACTCCCTCTTTCTCTGTCTTGCTCTTTCTGAAAAGAGGCAATGCTATTTGTTTATACATAAGACAAGTCAATGTTTCAATATTTCCAGTCCACTAGTTGCAGAATTTAGTAGAGGAAGTGAAGCATGATAAAGGTTGCTGATTAGTTTATCTACTGAAAATGTATAAATTACAGATTGTATTAGTAATAATAACTTTTATATTTTTTAAATCTGCCCAAAACATTAACAGTTGAAATATTTTAAAACAGGCAGCTATTTGTAAAAAAAAAACCAAAACTGCAGGTTTAAGCAAAAACAGCATTTTAATTAAAATAGTAGAAAACCAATGCTTGTTCATAAATATGACAAACTGTTGTAGAACATATTCTGTAAAATTCTTTTTTTTCTCAAATTACTACAATAAAACAGGAAAAGAAAATGCAAGCTCACCCTTTTGAAAACAAGTGAAATCTTTATTCCAATTTAGAATAACTTTAATTAGAATGAACTGCAGGTAAACATAAAGAACATGCATGTATGTTATTCAAATTTAGGAAGGCAGGGACAGAGCCTACTGAGCAGCACTGACTCCAAGGCAGGAAACAGCACTGGACAGAGCAGTAATGTTTCCTGACAAAAATAGAGACTTTCAGCTTTCTCTTTTAGTTTAGCAGCTGCCTGTCTGTATGGACTTTAACAGCCCTTAACACTTGAAGGCAGATGAGTCACACTGCTGACTTGACAGCTTTTCTCACAGCTTATAAAGACTCAGAAAAGGAGCACACAATATATAGATATTTTTTTCATTGCAGCTATATATTAAAGTAAAGCATCTCTGATTTGTAAGGGTGTGTAAATGTTATGAAGTACGACTTATTTAATTTTTTGCTCATGCATTATTACATTTCTGTGCTTTTGAGACCATCTGAAAGGCAAAGATTTCAAATCTTGCTTTAATTCCATGTTACTGAGATCATGACCCTGACGCAAAAAACACAATAAGTTAAAGCACTGGTCATCAACCTTTTTTGAACCATGGACCTATTTCATGTAAGATAATTTTCCACGCACTGGCTATCATGTGCGCATAATAAATGCAATTCACTGTAACGCAGAATCATTGGAAGCCCTGAGCTTGTTTCCCTGCAAGAGTATGGTCCCATGTTAAGTAGTGATGGGAGACAATGACTCCCAAAGTGTGTTCCTTATGTCCTGCTCCATAATTTTGTTTCGGTTGCTGTCACTGCAGAAAGCCCCACTTCACAAAGATATAATATTTGAATAGAAGCAGGATTTTCAGTGCTTTTTTGGCTGCATGTCTCCAGAGTCATTTGTTTTTTTACTCATTTTAGATAGGTTTAGCTTGTGAACTTAATTAATCAGGCATCAAAACTGTGTCAGAGACAAGTGAAGTGTGGGAAAGAGGCACAGACAGAAGTGATGGGAAGATTGTTGAATGACGAGTGTTCACAGTTATTGAAAGCTATCAGCAGTTTATTGTACACCACAAACAAATCAATCTGCACGCTCATCCAAACTTTACTTAATGCCAGCCTTCCTGCTTTGTTAACTAAAGTGGCTATCAAGGTACATAAACAACAAAACATAGTCAGTGTTCTACATCCTCCCTCTTTAGCTTTGTTCCTTATTTCAAAATCCATGAACATGTTTGCTTTAATATTTTCTTTAAACACATTCAAGAATTAAACATTATATCAACAGTTCAATATAGCATGTGAGATTGAGAAGTATACATGCTCATGTGGGTGCCTCTTTGTCTGAATGTGCAACCGCTATAAAAATATCATATTCTTATTCAAACATTGCCATCAAACACAAGTGTTTTGGGTCTACAAAATCCTTCTGCGCTGCCGTCAATGTATATTCAATTACCCTGTGCAATTCAGTTGCTTGTTGCTCTTCCATGAGACTTAGTTACTGACGACTTATGACACCATGTTGGATGACGAGTGAAAGTCATAAACAGTTTATTGCACACCATAAACAAATCAATCTGCACACTAATCCAAACTTTATTTAATACCACCCTTCCTACTTCCTTAACTACAGTATCTGTCCAGGTAAATAAACAACAGAACGTAGTCACTGTTGTACAGAAAGGGCTGGTTGTTTTTCACAATTAAACACCCTGCAGACTGCAATAGTCAATAAAATAGAAGTAAAAATAAAAAGTTTATTCTTTTTGTGTGGCCTGGTACTAAATGATTCATGGCCTAGTACTGGTCTGTGGTCAGGTGGTTGGGTAACACTGAGTTAAAAGGTCATCCACATGTGCAATTCACTATGCAAGCTTGCAGAATAAAGCAAAAAAAAAACACTCAAATTTGACCTTGCTTACCCTAGCTTTGATTTTGTCACACAATTTGGCTTCATTATAATGTTCTCTTGCTCTCCTGGTTTTGATCCTTGCTTTCATTTTCATTTTACGCCATTCTCTCTATCTGTCACATTATTTGTTTGCTGTCTTGTTTAACAGAAGAGTAAGGATGCTCTTTGATGTACATAAAGAACCTCACTTCTTTTGACTACTACAGGTAAATTTGCAGTCAGTAAGACAGCTTGGGAAGTATACTTATCTGCATACAAAGTGATTGATTTGTTCCAGAGTAATATTGTATAGCTCTTTTGAAAGTTGATATGGTGAGGATTTCACTTATCTTACTGTACAAAGAACTGCCAGTCACTGTAATATGAAAACAAGGCTGTCAGAGCTGATGACAAGCACAGGTTGAGAAACATTTGTTGATAAGGAAATTCTCCTATAAACCAATTGCTTTGAATTAGGGAGGCACATTTTTATGCCCTTCTGAAAGCTGATAGGCTAGTGATTTTGACCTGCATGCAACTTTAATGCAAAGAGATCCTTGCTTTCGGAATGAATGAACATATATCTGCAAACTCACAGCTCTCACGGTATAAGTGATAAGTGATAAGCAATCACATACATAGACAAGGTTGTTGAACCATTTTAAGCCTGAGATCCTGCTCTTTTTAACTTGAAAAACCTATGAATTTTGAAATATTATGTATCGAGTGAAAACCTATGGTACGATTAGGAGTAGATTGTGCAAAAGCCATTTTGGCATTGGGAAGACATTAGGGAAGGTAGAGAAGAATGGAATATGGCATTTTATCAGGAAAATTGAAAACGTTTCCCCTTGAGGAACTTTATTTAGTGACCATATCTGCACTTTATTAGGGATTTTTCACTATGAGGCACTTGAATTGGCACGGGCAAAGTTACCCCTCCCCATGGTGGGCTTAATCAGTTAAATTTCCCCCTGAAGAACTTATTTAGTGACTATTCCATTAAGCACCAAGTAGCTCTAGTAGTATATATTGTCACATACGTGCACCTGAGGACCACCTCACTGGTTCTGATCAGGTATCCACCTCAAGGAGAGAGTGGACTATATATATATATATATATATATATATATATATATATATATATATATATATATATATATATATATATATATATAGATACGCACACACACCAGGAAGAGCAGGAGTATGTTGGGGAGCAAAAGTTAGAAAAATAAAAAGAGGGATGCATAAAGATTGCACCAGAACAAGGTTGACTGAGGTCCTATACTTCATTGGATCAGGATCTAGGATGAATGCCGACTTCCACTGGCTTTGTTGGAAACACAGGGACTGCGGAAGAAGGGCTGAAGCCTCACACTGCAGGGTGGAACAGACATCAGAGTTCACCCAAATAGCCCTCCTCCACCCTAAGGGAAACAACACATGGGCAGTTAGTGATCGTGTTTCACTTTTGTCCGTCTCCATTTTGACCTGTCAAAGCCAGGAAATTGCTCCCATGGCTTGCATATCTGATAATACAGTATATAAGCAATACATATGTATATACATTTGTGCATATGTGTGTGTTTATATATTTAACATTATGTTTGTTTGCACTTGGAATAGGAGACACCGTATAAGCTGCAGAACAAGGCCAGAAAGATACAAAACAAGATGAGAACTGAAGTGATAGAGGTTGGATATAAAATTGTTTTGTTTACTGGACTCATTTTTGTAAACATTTGAATTAGATAATAAGAAATCTTTCTGCAGCCCTCTGATAGACTGCCTACCACAATACCATATCAGTACCATCTTGTTGGAAGCCAATAAACTATTCAACCTTTAGAACTTTTCAGTGAAAAGAAAAACCACCGGTGCACAACTGGACTGCAAAGATCTCAGCTGCAGGCAAGAAAGTTTACTGTGTTTCTATAGTGTTAGACAGGGGTCTCCAACTCCAGTCCTGGAGAGCTACTGTGGCTACAGGTTTTCATTCTAACTCTTTTCTTAATTAGTGGCCAGATATTGCTGATAATTAACTCTTTGCCTTAATTTTAATTGATGCACAACTTAAGACTTTTTCCTTAATTAGCAACCAAAAAATATTAAGACACAAAATGAACAAACACATAAACAACAACATGTGTCCATCACACAATAACAGAAAACAAAGAAAGGTGAAGGCCTCAATAATGCTGATCTGCTCAGGTCCACAACACATTTTGACAGCGCTCTTAACAAAGAAAATCAACAGGTTTGGAAATGTCTGCATTCTGGCAGAATGAGCGCCATGGAATTAAATAACGGGTTTAACAAGCAATGAGAATTGGCTTCAAGTTAAGAAACTGAATGAAGTGAAGTCGGTTGGAGTATGAGGCCCCAATTTAGCTGGTCATCTGTTGGCTCACTTCACATCAAATTTATGTTTAGGTGCCATTTAAGGAAAAAAGAATCAATTCAGCGGTCAGAGTCTCAAGAAAAGTCAATTAAAATAAAGTTTAAAAGTTAATTAGCAACAAAAACTGGTCACTAATTAAGAAAAGAGTTAGAATGAAAACATGTAGCAACAGTAGCTCTCCAGGACTGGAGTTGGAGACCACTGTGTCAGAAAGTCTGGATTGATCATCATGTATACTCCACTTGCTGCTGTTGTTCTTAAAAAGTCAAGCTAAGTGACATTCTTTAATGTTTGTGTTTTTTGACCTCCACCACATGTTTTGTTCTGATGTGTACATGGGTTTATTTTTGGACTAGCATTAGGCTGCAAAATAAATTAACCTATTTTTTCACAGCATGAACTTTGATAGAATACCACATAAATGCAAACAGAAAAACAAACAATAAAATGTTTGTTTGAGCTTCAGCTAAATTGATCAGAAATTATTAACCTATTGAACTTTTTGTTAACCATTTCATTGTTACAAGTACTTCAGTATTTAAATGCTGATAGCAATAAAAAGGACTCTATGATTACTCTGCACACTTCACTTTACCCCTTAGACTTCTGCAGTCAAACACATGGTTTGTGGTTTCTGCTTACACCATCAACCTGATACCATTGGCTGAGCCTCTGATATTGGCTGATGACAAGGGTTTCACTACAAATCCTGTCCAATGCACTACGTCAAATGGTTATGTCAAAGCAAAGAATGACAGGCTTGAAGCCTGGAACACATAACAATTGGTACAGGTATAGGATAAGTCCTAACACAAAAGGTTGACAGTAAAGAAATGAATTTACTTTAGATAGTAGTGCAGTAGTTAGTGCTGCTGATTTGCGGATCAAATGACCTGGTCTGGAATGTATAGCCTACTTTAATAAACTTGCCAATATCCAGTTCTGTGCAGTGTGACTGTGTATGGAACGTCAAACTGTTAAGCAATATGTGCTGTTCACATAAAATATACAGTCACATGGGATGGTATGGGCAGAACGGTAACGCAGTGGGTAGTGCTGCTGCTTCGCAGTTTGGAGACCTGGGTTCACTTCCTGGGTCCTCCCTGCATGGAGTTTGCATGTTCTCCCCATGTCTGTGTGGGTTTCCTCCGGGTACTCTGGTTTTCTCCCACAGTCCAAAGACATGCAGGTTAGGTGCATCGGCGATCCTAAATTGTCCCTATTGTATGCTTGGTGTGTGTGTCCTGTGGTGGGCTGGCAGGTGGGTTTTGTTCCTGCCTTGCACCCTGTGCTGAATGGGATTGGCTCCAGTGTTAGGATATAGTGGGTTGGATAATGACTGACTGACGGGATGGTATTTGGTGTTCATCGGACTGTATGCGGTGCACACACAAAACTAGCTGGTGCGACATTAAAGTATCTGGTGCACAGGCTATAGTACGTAACGAGCACGAGATAGTAAATGATCTGCATGACAAAGTAAGTGAAGAGCACAATATACTAAGTGGTGTAAAGCTGATAGTGAATGGTGAGCATGAGATACTAAGTGATGCGCACAAGGTGCTAAGTGGAGTGCACAAGAGTTTCCCAAAAAAAAAATGTACACCATGTCCCCTCAGGGTTTCAGAAATGTGTCTTACTCAAAAATATTTTCCTCTAAGACTACAAGCAAGGTCTTAGGTTTCAAGTATCCATCCATTATCCAACCCGCTATATCCTAACTATAGGGTCACGGGGATCTGCTGGAGCCAATTCCAGCCAACACAGGGCGCAAGGCAGGAAACAAACCCCGGGCAGGGCGCAAGCCTACCGCAGGGCGCACACACACACACCCACACACCAAGCACACACTAGGGACAATTTAGAATCGCCAATGCACCTAACCTGCATGTCTTTGGACTGTGGGAGGTAACTGGAGCACAGCAAACTCCACGCAGGGAGGACCTGGGAAACGAACCCAGGTCTCCTAACTGCAAGGCAGCAGCGCTACCCACTGCGCCACCGTGCCACCCTAGGTTTCAAGTATCTGAAACCTAATACAACAACAATTTATTTGTTGTATAGCCCAAAAAATCACATAACAAATGCCTCAATGGACTTTAACAGGCCCACAGCCTTGACGCTCAAAGAGGACAAGAAAAAACAGAAATAAGCCTAGCAGGATAAAAGGAATCTTGGGAAGGGAAATTCAGAGACAGTCCCCCTTCCAAATAGGTTGGGTGCGTAATGGGTGTCAAAAATGGGGTAAATACAATACACAAAACATATTACAGCTGAGTCAGTGCTGGGCCGGCCAGGACCCTTCTACCTGATGATTTGAGTGCTCCTTTACCTGACATGACTTTTCCATAGGCAGGCAAACAACTTGGCAGTAGAGCAGTGGTACCAAATGTCAGCACATATTTTGAGGAAGAAGCATTTCTTGAAATTGTGTAGAAATAATTACAATTTAGAATATTACCATTTGACGTAACATTAAGGTGCATTTGGGGTCTTAGTTATCTTATTTGAAAGTTGGAGCATTTAAAATTTTTGCTATTTCATTAAAGAATCAGGTATCACTTTTTTGTTTATTAAATATTTTTGTAACAGTGAATCATATTAAAACATCCATCCATCCATCATCCAACCCGCTATATCCTAACTACAGGGTCACGGGGGTCTGCTGGAGCCAATCCCAGCCAACACAGGGCACAAGGCAGGAACCAATCCCGGGCAGGGTGCCAACCCACTGCAGTATTAAAACATTAACAGTGATAATGGAATGAAATTACATGCATTATTAAACTACATTAAATGTATGTCTTTTAGCAGTATTTTATAATATGCAGTTAAAAATGTACACCAAATAAACTTGTGGGGGCTTAAATAGCAATTATAGTCAGAAGGGTCCAATTCAAATGTTGAAAAATGGCACTGATTTATGTTCTGTTGTACATTTTTGGGTGTGGAGGGTATATGACTGATTGTTGTTCTAATTTCTTAAACATAACATTTTTGAACGAAACAAAACATTTTACCAGTGTTATAAGAAAAGAGAAAATCAACAATTTCGGAAATGTCTGCTATTGCACAATGAGAGCAGGAACAAGCCATAGAATTAAAGAAAGAATCGGCTCCTAATTAAGCACCTGGTTGGAGTGAAATTGGTTGGAGTTTGAGGCCCAGACTTTTTTGGTCTTCTGTTGGGTCACTCATTTCTCATTTCATTTCTGTTTGGGTGCCATTTAAGGAAAGAAATCAAGCAATTCAGAGTAACAAATCCTAAAAAAACAAGGTAATTAAAATGAAAGGAAAATGAATTAATTAGCAGCAAGAACTGGTCACCAATTAAGAAAAGGGTCAGAATGAAAACCTGCAGCCACAGTGGCCCTCCAGGACTGGAGTTTGAGACCATTGCTTTAAAGTAACAGCCAGGATCCACTGTACTAATGCCCTTCCTAATTTTAAACAGTAATGTCACTCTTAACGTCCATTTCACTAAAGATATTTATGTTAGGCTATCTATTGATTCTGTATTGACCCTGTGTGAGCATGAGTGTGGGTGTGACTTGATTGAAGGATATAAATATTGTTCTACAGTAAGGTGAGAAAGTAAATCTGAAGTGTTTTATTGTTTAAGCTATATGAAAAATGAAAATATAAGGTTAAATGACTAACCTTAATAAACAAATTAAATATTTACACTTAATAGTGCACATTTTTATGCAATGTGCCAACAAAACCACTCTAAAATCTTACGGTATTTCAATTTCCTGCGTTTGTTCCTTCGGTCTACTTATTATGTGGTCTCATATTACATACGTTTCCTTACACACCTTGAAATATGTGCTATAGTAGACTCAGCCCACATAGACCAGCTTTTATGAAGTACACAGTGACCTTGGTAAATTCCCTTATTTCCATTGTAAACAAGAGACATGAAAAATAAAAAATGCACCAGTCTGAGAACTAAGGAAAAGCTTTCAATAACAATGTAGCTGGCTTGATTTTTTTGAGGTGTTTAATGACTCATTCTGCTTTCACTCAGAAAGGGCGATTAATGGAACATAGAATACTGTATTTACTGAAAACTATTAATTTTATTGCTATCACTATCACTGATGTTAGGAAATATTTGATATTTTTTATACAAAGTTTGGGAAATGGTGTATGAAAGTCATTTTGCAACCAGGCTATGGCTATAAAAACTTTCAGCTGCCTTGGACATGGACATTTTTTTACTCATTTCTATACTAAAGAATTACTCACATATACTTTTACTTTGACTATTTTCGTTGTTTTTTACACACTTTTAAAGCTTTTTCTATCCTTTTTTTTCAAAGAATGCATCACAATATTATTTACAGCAATGTGCATTTCAGTGGCAGTCACAGAAGAACCAAAGGGCAGATATACAATATTACATATTATATACAAATATTGGCCTATTTCAAAAGAAAGACACACACTGGTAACCAAGAGCTGTTACAAGTGCCAGTGTGGGTAAACTTCCACCAGGTGTCACAATTCTATACTGTATTCAAAGATGTTATAAGTAACATGGGAAAGAGAGGATAGTTTTCATATTTCTAAGGTGTCACAAAGTATTATCGTTAATTCTATTAAATTTTACAGAGTCATTTCGAAGACATAATTTTCTTTTTGTTAGCTATCTTGGTTGTGGCATAATCAGGTGTTATGGATCATACGACCCTGATCTTTTAATATGTGGTCCATGGCCCACAGGGTATTTAAGATGGTGGCACTCTGCTCCTTTTGCACAAGATTCTGTATGTAACACTAAAAGACCAGTTATTCTTAAGAGAATTAGCACTTTAAATGTGATTTAAGACTACGAGTTTGATTTGTGTTTTAGTTTTGGTTTCTTGCTTAATTCTTACTTTTTAACACTCACATATTTTCTGTACCTTTATACAGAATGTACACATTGCCCACTACATCCATTAAACAATGTCATCTCCAGACAGAGGAGCAGTTTCAGCAACAGACTGCTGTCACTGTCCTGCTCCACTGACAGACTGAGAAGATCATTCCTCCCCCAAACTATGCGACTCTACAATTCCACCAGAGGGGGTAAACGTTGAACATTATTCAAGTTATTGTCTGTTTTTTTACCTGCATTTTTTATTACTCTTTAATTTAATATTTTTTGCTGCTGGAGTATGTGAATTTCCCCCTGGGATTAATAAAGTATCTATCTATCTATCTATCTATCTATCTATCTATCTATCTATCTATCTATCTATCTATCTATCTATCTATCTATCTATCTATCTATCTATCTATCTATCTATCTATCTATCTATCTATCTATCTATCTATCTATCTATCTATCTATCTATCTTGCCTTTCAAAGTTCAAATCTATAAATACAATTTTACATAACACAAGGATATTATAAATAAGTAATCGAGATGGAAGAGTCTCTAAGCATAGCTTAAATTAATATTAACTAAACTCATTTTTTAAGTCTGTTCAGGTTATAATAGTAAACAAATGAGTCTGATGCTATGATCAGATAGCCTGGAAGGAGAGAAAAACAAAAAATCCAAGAAGCGAGATGCTGGAGAAAGTAAACCTGAATGGATTCCAAGGCAAAGATACCAGCCAGCCCCTAATGGGCATTCTATAAAACATAAATGTATTAAAATGGTTTATTATTGTTATGATGCACTGTACTTAAGGATTAGATGCTGTGTGTCTCTTCAAAAGTTGTCACATTCACATTCCCAACATCAAATATGGCTGCATGGTACTTTGATAGTAGCGCTGGTGCAATGATGCAACATGTAACATGCCCAGCAATAAAGCTTCATGTCAATAACAGTGTGGCCATGGCCGTGACTGCAAAGTGGTGGCAAAGTGGTACGACAGTGATGTCAAAAAAGAAAAGTATTAATTAATAACAGTGAAAGGAATAATGTTTACCAAATCAAAAATAATCTAAAAGGAGTTTCACATTCTAAAATGTACCAGTTTTAATTGAATAGTCTAGGATTCTTGAAATAATTTGGAACTGTTGTGCTATGTGTTCCACAATAGATGTGAACTCTGACCAAATGTCAACAAGGCACACATTTATAATTTGATCAGAGCATCCAAATAACTGACCTGTGACAAAAGGCTGATATGTTAGGTATAAGACTATATATACTCTCTACCAATATGTTAGCAGGATTAGGCATAGTAGTAGTTTTGTCATTAGTAGTAGTAGTAGTAGTATTGAATAGATATCTATTTCAATATACTGTATATTAAATAATGATACTGTGGCGCACCAGTATAACATTTAGTAACCAACAGTATATAAAGCATCTGCGTTGCCACATTCAGAAAGTCGTGTGCTTTTCTTTATGTTCCTGACCTATGAAATATGCAGATGATCTTACAGGCTGAATGTTGATGGAATTTACCTGTATAAGTACTCCATTATCTAAATTCAAGTGGTACCATAGGGCGGTGGATAGTGCTTATACAACAGCAACAACACCAACAACAATGTATTTATTGTGTAGCCCAAAATCACACAAGGGATGACTCAATGGGCTTTAATGGGCCCTGTTTTTGAACTGCCCCCCAAGCCCTAACTCTCTAAGAAGACAAGAAAAAACTCCCAAACAACCCTTGTTGGAAATTAAAAAGGAAGAAATTTTGGGGAGGACAATTCAGAGAGACACCCCCTTACAGGTGAGGTGGGCGTGTAATAGTCATCAAAAAATGGGGTAAATACAACACACAAAACAGCATACGAGTAATCCTTTTCAAAGAGACAGATGGCCAATCTATCATTACCACCTCAGAAATAAAATAGTAAAAGCTATTTTGTTCTTGCATAACACTCCTCACCAAATGCAGGCACATACTGTAGTTCCGTGACAACTCAGAATGCAAGAATAGATTATATCTCTCACTAAATATAGACCTATAATGCTGCATAACAATTTTTTTTAATGTCTTGCTTCCTGAAAAGTTTTTGCTGATTGTGACAGGTACCAACTGGGTATTCACAAATATAGTTTTGGTTTTACTGCATCACATAGGAACTCTGAGAAATAGACATTTATATGTTTATTGACAATAATGTATTTAGTCACGTTTATGTTTCACATAGGCTATTAAATTCAACAGAATTAAAAGTGTTTTGCTCCTGATTTTCTTTTGTATTCAATGTCTGGTGCATCACATTGCAGTGTCCAACAGTAGTCAGCAAGCACTGAT
Organism: Erpetoichthys calabaricus; assembly: GCF_900747795.2. Classification (NCBI taxonomy): domain Eukaryota; kingdom Metazoa; phylum Chordata; class Cladistia; order Polypteriformes; family Polypteridae; genus Erpetoichthys; species Erpetoichthys calabaricus. Next base: position 59,547,409 of record NC_041394.2, read on the forward strand.
GGATTCCAGTTGCCCTGGTATCGTTTCTCCATCGTAGCAATGTCCTGGTGAAACCTTTCACCGTGTTCTTCACTGACAGCACCGAATTTTGCGGGGAAGAAGTCCAAGTGTGAGTGGAGGAAATGAATCTTGAGTGACATGTTGCACTTCATTGTCTTGTATGCTTTGAGAAGTTTATCTACCAGCTGAATGTAGTTTGGGGCTCTGTAACTGCCAAGAAAATTGTCAACAACGTCTTTGAAGGCTTTCCAGGCAATTTTTTCTGGCCCAACTAATAGATCTTCAAACCGCTTGTCACTCATAACATGTCTGATCTGGGAGCCAGCAAAAATGCCCTGTTTGATCTTGGCATCAGTTATTCTTCGGAACATCTGTCTTAAATAACGAAAATCTTCGCCTTCCTTGTTCAGTGCTTTCACGAAATTCTTCATGAGTCCCAGTTTTATGTGAAGCGGAGGCAAAAATATCTTTGCCGGGTCGACAAGAGATTCATGTGCCACATTTTTCTGTCCTGGAACTAACTTTTTATGGAGTGGTCAGTTCTGTCAAGAATAGTGTAACTCTTTGGCATGGCTGTCCCATTCACAGATGAAACAACAGTACTTTGTATAGCCGAGCTGCAGTCCTAGTAACAGAGCAACGACTTTAAGATCTCCACAGATATTCCAGTTGTACCTGCTATACTGGACGTGCTTCAGCAACAGTTCCATATTCTCATACATTTCTTTCATGTGTGCTGCATAGCCAACAGGTACTGAAGGATAAACGTTGCCATTGTGTAGCAGAATAGCTGTCAGGCTTAACATTGACGAATCAATGAACAGACGCCACTCTTACGGGTTGTGATCACAACCCAAGGCTGAGAACAATCTTTCAATGTCACAACAGAAACAGAGACTGTCGTCATGTGGCACGGGTCTCATTGCTGAAGGCAGATTAGGATATTCAATTGACTTCTTGTTTTTGGCAGAGAAACCAGGCATTTTAGTCAAACAGAAGTAACAGTCCGTCACATGGTCTTTCTGTCCTTGCCATATCATAGGAACAGCAAACGGCATCGTCTTTCGAGTGCCTCTGAGCCAGGCTCTGAGACTGACAGCACATGTCGCACAGCAAATGTGAGGCGCCCATTCCTTGTCTTGATCACCAATTTTGCAGTAGAAATACAGATGATAAGCTTTCTTCACAAGAGCAGTCATCTGATGTCTCTGAGGTGCAAGTGTATATTCGCCACAGATATAGCAGAATGTATCGCAGCATGTTTCGACATTGACGAGACATATCGCCCGACACCAAAACGTCTATAGCATCAAGCTTACTTACTGTTATATTGCTACAGATGCTATATTTTACTATACTGATACTATACATACACACTGAATATCTATATTAACCAAATGAGCAGGATCGGTGTATGCAAGCCACCTTTATAGCATGCTGAGACAGCGTCAAGCTCGTTCAGACCTGCCCAGTCATGCCCAGGATGTGAACTTCCACAGAACAGCTTCCAACCTGGCCTGATTCCATGCCTGGACATGCCCATTCTACACAAACCGTTGTTGATAAGTCACTTATGGGAGCAAAAATGTTTTGATACAAATATAAGAAAAAATCATGACAAAACTGAAGAAACTGTACGTGATGGGTGAATTTTGATGTGATATTCGTGATCAGCACCCAAAAATCTATAAGAAACACCCAAACAGTGTTTAAAAAGAAAAACTTTGTTGTGCAGTGTAACATAAGAATGCAGATTTGTTCAAATACATCAAAACAAAATAGAATCTAATTAACATAAATGAAAAACAACAATATCTGTACATAAGAACCATGGCCAGATTGTAGAAAAGGAGTCAGACAAGCCAGACACAGTCCAGGAGACCTTGGCCAACATGCAGCCTCCACCATATTGGCCATTCTACAGCCAGTGCTGAGCCAGGCCAATTTGGATTCCACTGCTCCTTTTACTGAGATGAGTTTTCCATAGGCAGGCAAACAGCTTAGCAGTAGAGTAGTGGCATCCAGTGCCACAAGAGGATACAGAGAACAGTAAAAGAATAGGGAAAGGTCAGTAAGAGTTTATAAATGTCTTATTACTTGTATTTCAGTATTAATGACTAACAGGGATGCACTAACACAGCTAATCAGCAGCACTACTCAGGGTATGCAAAACCAAAGTAGTGAGTCTTCAGCCAGGATTTAAAAGTTGAGATTGAAGGGGCACCTCTTATAGTAGCAGACAAACCAAACCACAGCTTTGAAGCCCTGCTTCTATGTCATAGCTACTTGGTTATAAGGTCAAAAATTGATGTGGTCTTTGGCTATGTGGATTGTCAAGCTTGGGTCACAGAGTTGCATAAGAGACAGGAAGGTGAGACCAGGTTTCCAAGGGAAAATAACATTATTGTTGCAAAGGCAAGAACAGTCTCAAGAGTTTATGCAAAATAGGAGTTTTTCTTTGGCACACACATTATGAGCAGTGACACAGTCAATTGTCCTGCTTTTACCTCCCTTTTAAGATTAAAAGAAATCAAAGCCTTCTTCCTCGAGCAGGTTCGGCAAATGGGAAACACTGGCTGGTGCAGACGGAGTCTAGAGAAGAGAGGACAGGAGAATAAGTAAAAGGGCAGGTCAGAGCTCGGTTTTAAATGTTTTAAACATGTGTGACAAGCACATTACACTGTATCTGTGCAGCTGATCCTGCAGCGGGCAAATTAAGAAATAATGTCTAATAGAGCACTACTGCACAGCTAACAGTCAGTGTGCAGCTCCTGGGTGTAGGTGGGAGGAATACACAGAAGGTCGGCTGCCTCAGAGACGGCATATAGTCATCGACAGCAGTCACAGAATTTTTAAAACCAGGATGTCCACTAGACTCATAACGTAAGTGTCTCTATTACAAATAGAGGTATACAGCAGGGAATAATTGTACAGAAGACAATAAAGCATGCAAAATTGAATAGTGAATAGTTGTAAGTACAAACACTAGTAGCAGGAAACTGTTATAAACTATGTGATTTTAATTGATTTCAATATTGTGGACGAAAAAGGCACACTGAAAAGCAGACAGATAATAGTTTCTAAATTCTCCTGTTTATTAATTTGGAGTCACAGTAAGTAGAGATTCAAAAGAGTATAACTTATTGCCGCAAAGCTCAATTGAACCCTGATCAAAAGCCAGGAGGGGTTTTTTATACTTCAGCATCTCATGATTAATAAGACAGAAAGAACATCCTTATCAAAACAGTAAAGTTAAACAATATGTCTGTTGAGCTAAGCATTATCTGTGTTTCAAAGCTGAGCACAGGAGAGACGCCTTTGCATAGACCACATGTACTTTCTGCAGCCTTGTGACCTTGTCCCTGAAACATTCACTCTGAGAAAGGGAAAAACAAGAAACAGCTTACATTTTATTCATGTGGACACTATTTCTCCTGAACCCTGGAATAACATATTTTTGTTAGTTCATAAGCCAAAGCGTCTCTCACTGGCAAGTTGGAAAAATAGTTATTATAAAAATTCTAATTTACTAAACACACAAAATACATGGTGCTGAGGAGAACATTCTTCTTCTACATTCCCCCCTTTTTGAACCAACAAAAATATGGGTGACATAGGAGTAACGCAGGAAAGAGTAGGAGAAGGGAAAGGAGTGGAAGAAAAGGAAGAAGAAATTGGAAGCATGCATTCTTCGTGTAACATATAAGCCTTGGCCACGGAGGCAGTGAAATACTGGGACACACGATATCTAATTAGGGGGACTACACAGCAGGCCACAAGTAACAGAATGATAAAAGCAACAGCCAGTGAAATAAAAACTGACCTGAGCCATCAGCCCCAGGGGCTAGAAATGCCAGAAGTGGTAGCTAATTCATTTGAAAGGGCAGTTAAACCTGTCAAAGCACGGGTGATTGATACATCGGGAGCCTTATTATTAGGGATGTAAGTGCAGCACGCATCACCAAACATAGCACATACACCCCCCTTTTCAGCAAGGAGCATATCTAATGCTAATCGATTTTGCCAAGTCATAAGGGATGTTCTATCAAGCTGTTCATGTATCCCTTCAACAGCCTCTTTAGTAAAATTCAGGAAACGCTGTTGGTTGTAATATAAGTAATTAATCCAATCTACATTTTTATTTATTGTAACTTGGGGGAAAATAGACTCAAATCCGGCAGCAACTTGATCTCGCGCTTTAAATTTATCAGGGACTCCGCGAGGGACACCAATGGAATCAAAGTAAATGCCAGGGCCGTGAAGAGAGAATGTGGAGGGGTCAGCAGAGCGGGGTCGACGACGTCGGCCAGAGCTGGACGACACGCGAGGAGAATTCAAAGGGAGGAGGCGGAAAGGCATAACAAGTTGGGTTAATGCGCATGTGCCAGTCCAAACACGGGGAAGAATATCAAGTAATTTTAATGTACTGCACATCCACCAAATATCAGCACGCGGAGTGGACTGTGTCAACAGGAAAAGTGATAATGTAGAATTAAATGAGGTGGAGTTAACCTGGAAAGTCTGGGAACAGAAGGAAGAAGGGATATGACCAACATTAGTACCTCGGAAGGGGGAACTATAATTACTAGAGAAGCAGGTATAATTGCCTTCATGAGACTGGAACATCGGGGGAGTCATTTGAGGAGTGGGGGGGAAGAGGAGAGAAAGTGTAATGCAGTTAGAGTCTTTTGGTGTGGATGGAGAGGTAAAAGGGCAAGGAGACAAGGAAGACCAACAGGGTAAATATTAGAAAGAGGGAAAGGGACAGTAGCCAAATGTGGCCTGGCCGTAGCACAGGCGTAGCAATCAGATTGATTTACTTGCTTAGCCGAATATAATACCCACTGCAACCAACGGTTCTGATCGCCATAGCCAGTTTCAATTGAAAAAGTGGATGAAAGGGTGGAAATATTCATAATCTTAACAGGAGAAAAGTCTGAACCAGAAGTTGGGGAGGCGGGTGTGTGTGCAGGAGAATGAGCGGTGTTAGTAACAGGATTGTCAATCTTAATTAGAAATCTCCCTAAAGGGTCTGTTCCAGATACCTATGCCCCTAATATATAGGTTCCTGAGTCATTTAAAGAGGAGTTCTTCAAAGTGATGATCAAGGGGTTACAATGGTTGTCAACACATTTATGAGAAGCATGTTCTTTTATGATAGAAAATCGATTTTTCAAACCGTATTTTTGGGCCTCAAAAGGTTGAGAACCCCACTCCTCAGTTCTAGTGTTAGCAAAAACCCATTGCCAGGTGTCGCAGTTACTTCCCCAATAATACTTCGAAACAGTCATACACACGTATTTGTCAGACCAGGTCCACTGGGCTTGTCGACCAGTCCCACAGTTGATAATAGAGCAGAAATCAACCTGCACTGATGTGGTGATTCCTAACGGGAAAGTCAAGGTGACCAGGGCAGTAGACAAGGGAAAAGAAAGCATAGTAGCACAGCAATCAAGGGTGCCATCTCTTGCAATGTGAGGACGGGTCATAATGATATTGTTCATCGTAAAAACCTGCTCCAGACGGTTCACCTGTTAGCAGGGGTGCAGTTGGAGGAGAGGGTGCAGGAGGTGGAAGCGGGGGAGTTTTGGTAAGGAGGGGGTGGACAGATTACGGGGTATAGGGGGTCTTTCTTTTCGGTCTGCTTTCTTTTACTTTCAGGCTTGGGCGCTGTCTCTATCTTCATTTTCTGCAACGCTAGCAATAATTCTTCCTTGTCTTTTTTGTGTTTTGACTTCAGCAGCCAGCAGGTTGTTACGCCTCTGCTTATTCCACTTCTTACATGCCTTTTAAAATCCAACCCAGTCTGCTTCTCTATTAACTGTTTAGGGGACCCGTCTTTCAATCCCGACGGTGTACTAGGAGCCTGGTGATTCTCTGAAAATAATCCTTCTAACATTAGGTTTTGAGGACCCTGGGGGACCTGTTTGACTGGCTTGCTATTTATTTCCCATAGTAAGTGGCAGGCCTTCAACAGAGAGCAACTCAATCCCTGATTATTTCTCGTCCCACTTGTCGTCCCTGGAAATCAACCAGTCGACAAGTGGAAATCAACCTCCCCTCTTCCAAATTTCACACGTACTCTAACTGCCCCTTTCACCCCTATTCCTCTTTATATAGGAACGTGCCACTCGGTCCTTTCTACTCGAATTCCTAAGGGGTGACTTACTAACATTCACACTGTGCCGTCACTCTCTATGAATCCCTAAAACCCTTCTATGTCGATACGGTATGATTCTCTATTCTTTCAGCATGCTTTTTTTTTTTTTTCTTTTCCCCGTATACGTCTATTTCTCCCAGCACACCAGTCAAACCAACGGGAAACCCCCGAATCTACTCACCACGACTCCTTCTGCCTGCCTGGAAAAATCCCATCCAGTTGCTTTTCGTTTCGGTCAGGAGGAGGTCAGCGACTCCCCACGCAGGAAAATGCCCAAGGTAGGCCAGTCCTAACTTTTACCGGAGCTGGTCCTCGATCCGCGGAAATCAGTCCACTTGGACGAACCCGCCCAGGGAGTCGTCTGCCCGTCTCCTGCCCCACGTTCGGGCGCCAAAAACTGTGGACGAAAAAGGCACACTGAAAAGCAGACAGATAATAGTTTCTAAATTCTCCTGTTTATTAATTTGGAGTCACAGTAAGTAGAGATTCAAAAGAGTATAACTTACTGCCGCAAAGCTCAATTGAACCCTGATCAAAAGCCAGGAGGGGTTTTTTATACTTCAGCATCTCATGATTAATAAGACAGAAAGAACATCCTTATCAAAACAGTAAAGTTAAACAATATGTCTGTTGAGCTAAGCATTATCTGTGTTTTCAAAGCTGAGCACAGGAGAGACGCCTTTGCATAAACCACATGTACTTTCTGCAGCCTTGTGACCTTGTCCCTGAAACATTCACTCTGAGAAAGGGAAAACAAGAAACAGCTTACATTTTATTCATGTGGACACTATTTCTCCTGAACCCTGGAATAACATATTTTTGTTAGTTCATAAGCCAAAACGTCTCTCACTGGCAAGTTGGAAAAATAGTTATTATAAAAATTCTAATTTACTAAACACACAAAATACATGGTGCTGAGGAGAGCATTCTTCTTCTACAATATATATTAGACTAAACAAGAATTGCCCAAAAATTGTACATATAAGTGAACTACAATGTCCATCTTGATTCATATTTGGATTCATGTAAGTTTTCATCTTGGTGACCTACAGTACCTCGAAATAAGGGTTTATGAACATGAACAGGGAACAGCTTGACCAGACCTGGGCATTGTACGGCCCGTCGGCCAAATGTGGCTCGTGGTCTGGTTCTGTCTGGGCCGTGGTAGGTGCGGATGGGATGGCACATTCTTGCCTGTGCGTGTCAGTCTACATCACAGATAGATGTGACCAGGTAGACACAAACCAAAATTGATAAGTATGGGAAATTGCAGATTTCTTCACAAAGGAAAGGATATAAAAGAGGTAAACTGCAGGAAATTGCAGCAGAGAAAGAGGTGATACAGGTATTGTCCATGTTATATTGAATAAAGGAAGAAGACATCTGTTGTTAATCTGAGTCCTGTCTGCATTTTGTGCAAAGACACAACAAAAATAAGTATTAAAAAATGAAAAGTTCATGTGGAAAACAGATCACTCAACAAACCCTGGACTCCTAAGTATTTTTTCATAGAGGCTAGCAGTAAAGCAATCTGTTTGGTATACAAAGAGCACATCACTGCATTTAAAGACTACAACTTGAGGTGTCACTTCAAGACCAAGCATGTCTTAAAATACAAAAATTTATCTGAAGAGACGGTGAGGACTGCAGAGGAATTGATAGCTAAACTGCAAAAATAGCAAAGCCTTTTCACACGGAAGGAACAGTAAAAACCAGTTCTATAGTAGCTCACAAAAAAGCCATAAAAAAGCAAACCAGTTTCAGAATTTGTTAAGGAGTGCTTATTGGAGTTGGCAGCAATCCTCTTCCTGGAGCATAATAATGTGTTTGAACATCTGTCCCTCTCATGGTGAATGGTTACAAGATGGATTGAGGAAATTGTGGAGAATCTGGTACTACAACTAAAACACACATTGGAAAATGTCGACTTCATCCCTTTGGCCTTGAATGAGAGTTGTGATGTTCGTGACACAGCACACTGATGATTTTTGTGAAAGGAATAATGAAAGATTTTGAAATGATAGAGGAACCAGCTTCTTTGCGGTCAGTGTAAGGGAGAACAACCAATAAGAATGTATTTACTGAAGTCAATACGTGCATGGAAAAGTTAGAACTGCAGTGGGAAAAGTTAGTTAGTGTGACAACGGATGGTTTTTTTAATTAGACAGGTAAAAATGCTGAACTTTTAAAAAGGATGCAGGAAAATGTGGCTGAGATTAACCCAGCCCAAAAACTCATATGATTACATTGTATTATTAACCAAGAAATGTTATGTAAATCATTACTGAAAATTAATCATATGGTTGAATTTATAATAAATAGTGTAAATTTCATCAGGGCATTAAATCACAGTTTGTTAAATTGTTGGAAGAGTATAAGACTGATCACCCTGATCTGGGCTACCACACAACTGTCAGGTGGCTAAGCATGGGCAAAGTGCCCAAACAGGGCTGAGATCTGAAATCAGAGATTCAGGGGTTTTGTCAAATGAAAGGAAAACCCATCCCTGAACTAAGCAGCACTAAACGGCTATCAGATTTAGCATTTACTGTTGACGTGACTGCACTTATGAAATAGCTGGATAGAAAATTGCAAGTCAAAGGTCTTTTGATATGCACAACCTAGTCAAGGCCTTCATGAGAAAGCTGCTGCTTCACTCTCAACAAGTAGAGAGGCATTGACACACCTTCCCACTACAGTCTTCAACTCCTTAATTTCCTCTTGGGGATTAATAAAGTATCTATCTATCTATCTATCTATCTATCTATCTATCTATCTATCTATCTATCTATCTATCTATCTATCTATCTATCTATCTATCTATCTATCTATCTATCTATCTATCTATCTATCTATCTATCTATCTATCTATCTATCTATCTATCTATCTATCTATCTATCTATATGTTGAACCTAATACCTGAGGGAAGATGGAAACTCTGTAGACTCTGTAGCAGTAACCTCTAAACTCATCCCCTAAAAGAACAAAGTTGAACTTGTAGGACATCAACACAAAAGTCTTGCTTGTATAACAGTGAATTTTGTATTATGTACTGGGATCCCCCAAAGGATATTTAGATAACTTTATGGCCAGAACTGTGTTGAATCAAGCATACATTGCCTACTCTAAAGCAATAACACTGGTTAAAAGTGATTTGCAGATTATGAAGACAGATTTAAATATGATGTAGAAAAACCTTAGCGACCATCTTGGAAAGATAGTGTTCTCCGAAATATTGCCTATGCCTCATGCATGATGTCCAAGTAAAATTGAAAAAATGTTTAATGAAAGAAGGGCTGAAGGTTTTGGGATATTTGAGCACTTTTACAGGCATATAGTTTATATTTAAACCTCAGGATTACTAATACATAAAGAAGACATATAAAAGACTAGTTGAGGACTGTTTAAACTTGTGATTATGATGGCAGGTAGTGTAAGACATATTCAGTTTATTAGTAACATGAAGCAAAATGTACAAAAACAGAAACATAATGAACTAGCATATACTGCACTCTCAAAGGAAAAACAGCAAGCATAGAAAAACAATGAACAAAAATGCCTGTCTTTATTACATATTTGACATTTATACATTGTGACAGACAGGGCGCTCTCGCTCCCTTGAACCCTCTGACAATACGTCAGACACCAGGTAAAAGTCTAAGAATTATTTATTTTATAATAATAATGTGCACAAAGCACCCTCCTCTCCACAATTCTCAATAAATACTCCACAATCAATACAACAATAATCAAATCACAATCCTCCACTCCCAGACACTTAGCCACCCTGCCTCCCAACTCAGCTCGTCGTTTGGTATCTTTCCCAGTTTTTTATAGTCCCTGACCCAGAAGTGTTTCCCATCCCTCAGTCCACGTGACTTCCTATCACTTCTGGGTTAGATCAAAAGTCCTCTTCTTCATCCCGGAAGTACGTCATTTCCCTTGTCGCTGTGACTAAGAAGTACTTCCGGGTTATAGGGCACGTAAGAGTTTTTAGGTCTTCCTGCAGCGTCCCCAGGGGGCCCCCATAGTATCCAGCAGGGCTATGATGAAAAACTCCACTGTCCATTATGCCCTGCTGGAACTCGGGGCACCTCTGTGTTGCAGGCAGGGCTCCACCTGGCGGCCTGGGGGTATTGGCCAGGATAAAAGGCCGGCCATGTCCCACAACATATTTATACAAAGTGATACAAAAGTTCAAAATATAATAATGATGACAATAATAATTATAATTAGTTACATTTTTATATTGATTTTCTTACTACTCAAAGCGCCTTACTTAGAGAGTGGGGAGCCATTTCAGCCACCACCAGAGTGTAGTACCCACCTACAACGTCATGCAATGCAATGACAACCATTTTTTGTGCCAGTACACTCGCCACACATCTTATATATAAACGTCTACGCGTGGAAGTATGTGTGTCTGTCTGTCCGGCCCAGAAGTGCAATGCTACAACATGAAGCTCAAACAACAGGCAAGGCAGCCCCAAGTTAACGAGTCAGAGACAAACTCTCCTAGCCGCTAATACGCAAGCGAGGTGAGCACATCGGCAAAATGAAACCTCCGAGGAGAAAGAAACTCGCTTATGCGCTGATAGAAAGTGGGGTGAGCACATCCGCAAAATTAAACCACCGACTCTGCATCTCAATTTTTTTTCTGACGATTTCAATAGTTTCTAGGAGCCCGGGCTTTTTACAGCTTGAGCTTACATAGCTAGTTAGTTATAAAGAAGTGAAGTGGGGAGAGACATAGTAACCAATTAGAGTCGAGATGATTAGTGGGTCAGAATGGACAAGGCCGTGATGGGCAATTTACCTAAGACATCAGGATACACCCTAGTGTTTTTGATGGATGTCCAGGGATGTTTAATGATCACTGAGAGTTAGGACTTTGGTTTTATGATGGCACCATTTTTACAGCACAGTGTCCATATCACTGCACTGGGTCATTGTGTTCCAATGCACCTCGTGGTGGCCTCACCAACACCTCTTCCAGCAGCAACCCAAGCTTTTCCTAGGTGGTTTCCCATTCAGGTGCTGGCTGGGCTCGAACATGCATAACTTCAGGAGGATTACTTGTTAGCTGTTAACTGGTTAAAGAGCACAGGCAGATTAAATGACTCAGTCAAGGAGAAACATTGAGGCAGAGGTGAGAACTGAACCCACAACCTTGTGGTTTGCAGTACAGTTCATTAGCCACTTCACCATACCTCCCACCGTGAAAAATAAAACTCCTGAAGTAGAGCTGGGCATAATTAGATGAAGTGAAGCATGACAATGATTAATATATTGTAACAACAAAGTGAAAGACTATAGATGTTATAAAAGTCATCAGAATTTCATGATCCCGTGAAAGTACGTATCACAGTGTCTTAACCAAGTAAACAATTAAAAAATAAAATAATTTTGGGACAGCAAAATGTGAATAAATGCAACAAAGCTGTAACCACTAAATCAGCATACAGTTTTTATTCCTGGGCCATTAAACTGTTGACTTTCATGCAAACCTCTAGAAATGGGCTCTTTTCACAAAGGCAGAGCTCAAGTGAAGTGAGCCCGTGACAACTCCATTAGTTCAGCACCAGAACAACCAATATATTTTACTTAACATTGTGCCGCTCATAAATAACTACTTGTTTCTTTTCCTGTCTAGTACATGCTGTGTATTTATATGAAATATTTCTTCACACTTGGGCTAGAAACAAAATGAAACATTGCAATGTAAGCACCATGAAGGCAAATATGCTGACTTTTATCAGACTGAAACTGAATTTTGAGAAGTTGTCGAGACTCTTGAGGAGGAATGGAACAGATGTATAATTATACTTCACACAATTCAGAATAAGTTTTTATGAAATAGCACATGTATTAGGAAATGTAACTGACATGCATTAGTATGTGGTTAGGAAAGGAGTCCAGCTGTACATTTAACACTTGAAAGGGAAACAAAATTCATACACCCATTTATGCATTCATTTTCAAAACCCACTATTCTTAATTGTTCATCTTGGCAACATCAAGTACAGTACAGGAATAAGCAAGGGAGAAATAAAAGGATAATCCTAGGGGATAAGTTTGAACCCTTGCAGCAACACTCCAAATCTGGAGAAACAAACAAGAAAAAACAACACAAGTATACTCAATGGAGGGATACATAAAAGTAGAAATACAAAAAGTAAAACAGGAACTTGTTACTATTTATTAATCTCGAATCTCTGTCATTGGACTGGACTGCCAATACTGATGCTCTGTGTAAGAAAGGACAGAGCCGACTATACAGTACTTCCTTAGAAGGCTGGCGTCCTTCATCATCTGTAATAAGATGCTGCAGATGTTCTATCAGATAGTTGTGGCGAGTGCCCTCTTCTACGCGGTGGTGTGCTGGGGAGGCAGCATAAAGAAGAAGGACGCCTCACATCTGGACAAACTGGTGAGGAAGGCAGGCTCTATTGTAGGCACGGAGCTGGACAGTTTGACGTCTGTGGCAGAGCGACGGGCAATGAGCAGGCTCCTGTCAATCATAGAGAATCCACTGAATCCACTAAACAGTATCATCTCCAGACAGAGGAGCAGCTTCATCGACAGACTGCTGTCACTGCCCTGCTCCACTGACAGACTGAGGAGATCGTTCCTCCCCCACACTATGCGACTCTTCAACTCCACCTGGGGGGGGGGGGGGGGGGGGGGGGTAAACATTAACATTATACAAAGTTATTGTCTGTCTGTATACCTGCATTTTTGTCACTCTTTAATTTAATATTGTTTCTTTATCAGTATGCTGCTGCTGGAGTATGTGAATTTCCCCTTGGGATTAATAAAGTATCTATCTATCTATCTATCTATCTATCTATCTATCTATCTATCTATCTATCTATCTATCTATCTATCTATCTATCTATCTATCTATCTATCTATCTATCTATCTATCTATCTATCTATCTATCTATCTATCTATCTGTTTGATGGTGAAGTCCACCTATTTGCCTACTAAAAGCATCAAACTCCCTTTCTCACCTAGGGCTTCATTTATAACACTTTGTATTAATTTGAATGTGAAAATATGTATGAAGCAATAAACAGGAAAATGCGTGTGCCAAAAAAATCAGATTTTAAAAACCTGGTGTACATATATTTGTGAGCAATATACCTTTAAAAAGGAATGGATGTCTGAGGATCACCTTCCTGATTCAGATAAGGTGTGCAATAACCTGCAGGGACAAAATGGGGTGCCAACACTAACCATATGATCTCTTTTCTCCTCCTTAGCTTTAAGAAGTCATCCAAGGATGGCACCCCAGTCGTGATCCCACTCAATTAAGCTATGTCCCCTGTGGTCAGGATGGTATAAGTATGAGGGCTACTGGAAGATGGTGTCTCTGGCAGAGGAACTACATCCTGCAGACCCAGACGTGTTTGATAGAGCTGAGAATTCAGAGAAGCCGTTGAGTCTTAAATGGTCAATTTTGGGCCTATTTCCTGTTGTGCCACGGCCTGCTCATTTTTGCTCACTTTTCTGGACATTGGCAGTAAATTGGGTGACCTGTTTGGTACCCAGCTGTTCTTTGGTTCTCCACTTCCTAATTTGCCTTCCACAATAAGCAATAGATGGATTTTTGCAGTACCTGAACTGAAGTGTTGCCAAAGTAACATTTACTCAATGAGGAGCTAAGGAATATATCAGCATACCATAGGCCTTCATCAATACCAACTTCGGCATGAAGTATTTGTTAACCATACATAATTGCCATAAAATTTCCATCCATTTAAACAACTGCCTAATTTATATTATATCCGATTTACTTTTTCAACCTCACTTTTCTTGCTTTTAAAAATGTATTTACATATTATTCTTTTATTTATTTATTGCTTCATTTGGTGGGGAATAAGGGCATGAATGCTACTAATCTATTAGGTAGATAACATTTTCAACATATTGCTATATCCAATTCAAAGGTTTAACTTGCAAAACTTTGTAACACACTGTAATACCCTGTTGGAATTACTAAAAAAGTTTGAAAAAGTTTCTATTTCCCATAAGCAACACTTTTCCTTTAAAGAGTATTAAACATTTAAAAAGAATAACAATTGTAATTGTTTTGGTTCCCAAGTTCCTGATTTAGAAGTGAATGGGCTTATTTTGCCAATCTTCCCGTTTATGCTAGTGTGTGTTGATGTCCACAAAAACAACTCAAAGCAGCAGTTTTGGGAATTTGCCATTTAGACAATGACAAATTCTACAACATCACGAAGTGCTAAATACTTACAAATGAATAATAAGGAGAATAAAGTGATATAAGGAATAACTATTTTTGAGATGACTACATTTAAATGCCATGAGCAAAAACATAATTCATAGAACAAATAAGCAATTTAGTCATATTTTTGTTAAATAAAAAAATTACAAGTGTGGTGCCCTGTGCTACCTGAAGATCCTAATATGCTTCTAATTCATTAGCAGCTCTCTGTATGTTTACCCTAGAGAAGTTGCACATCTTATGCATGATGTAGTTTTATTGGTGCTTTAGAAGCATAAATAGCCAGCAACCATACCATATGCACTTCAGAACAGGTCACCCACCTGAAACTAAACATGTTCAAGTACTTGGATGGCAGACCATCTAGGAAAAGCTTCAGTTGCTGCTGGAAGAGGTGTTATTGAGGCCTGCAGGGCGCACTCACCCTGTTTTCTGTGTGTGGATCTAAATGCAGTGATGGGGAAACTGTGCTGCAAAAATGGCACTGTAATTTGGATGAGACATAAAAGTGAGGTCCTGACACTCTGCAGTCATAAAAGATCCTTGGGCATCCTTTATAAAGAGCAGGGTGTACCCTGATGTCCTAGCTAAATTGCTGTCCAAGGCCTAATCATTCTGGCCCCCTAATAATTCCCTGTCTCTAACTCTCTCACCCCTTCACCACCTAATAGCAGATGTGTGGTGAGCGTACTGGTGCGAAAATGGCTCCCATCGCATCATCCAGGTAGATGTTACACATTAGTGGTGGTTGAAGTGGCCCCCCAATCTCTATGAAAAGTGCTTTGAGTAGTGATAAAAGCACTATTTAAATGTAAAGAATTATTATTATTATTATTATTATTATTATTATTATTATTATTATTAATAAGAAATAAGAAGTGGTTCTTAAGTCTGAAAAGGTATAATAGATAAAACAATACCTGGGAGAAAGAAGCCAGGAGAATAAAGCTTCTATTTCATAAATTTCAACTTTGGGTGATTCAATTTAGGAACCACAGGTAACCTCTAATAAATCTAGATTGTACGCTGGCAGTTAACTGTACTAATTTTTATTCTGTATAATATGTTATATAATGAGCACCAATGCAAAATACTTGACATGAGCAGTTTAATATACTGTAATACTGTATCACCCGGCCGCTTGGCCTTTAAGCTGGGCAGTGAGACAAATGCCTAGCAGGTAAAAAATGAAAATTAAGCAACTTATGTCAACTGAAGTGAAAGTAAGGAACATAAATGAGCAGTTTTGACCATTTGGACCTAAATAAGAACTGAAGAAATGGTGTCTGCAGATTGACAGATAGGGATGCAAATAAATTGGCTGTTGTATAGTTGAAAGTGGTGTGCTCCATTAATGAAAGGATGGGTTTTCACAGGGATTCTCTAACTTTAAGCTGAGCCCCCCTCCCCAAAAATGTTGCACCACCTGGCCAGGGTCCCCTACTAATATAAACCCAAAGCTGCAAAGTAGATGATCTTGAATTCTTGGTTATTGCTAACAGAAGTCAAACAGCATGAGCTTGGATAATAGTAGACCCGTTAATTAAAGTAAATGTGTAACTACAGCAGATTGTTGAGACACACTGTTTGTGATCAAATGTTGTGTGATATCCCTAGGCCAGAGGTTCTCAACCTTTTTGCTTGGTATACCCCCCCTTCCAGGAATTGAATGCCACAATTTGTTTGGTCTAAAATGATTACCAAATAATACCAAATTATAAGTACTGGTATAAGTAAATCATACCAGATAGACCAAATTATAAGTACTGAACTCTTATTTGGCACAAACAACTAAAGGTGATACTTCTTCAGTCTCCTATTCTTCACATTGCATTTTGGGATTTTAGAAAATGATTGCTGTTAGTTTTTTGTGTAGATGTGTGTCTTTTATTTTTTCTTATGGAAGATAATTTTTTTAAAATTATTTTTTAATGTAAGAACAGTAGTGTGGTTTAATATGGAATAGAAAATAAAACATCTAAAATGTCCATACAGTACTTTTAATTTATTATTTGTTTATTTTTATATTTTATTATTTATGAACTTAGATCAAAAGAAGTGTTCACAAATTACATACTACTTCAGGTCAAAAAAAGCGTCCTAAACACTGACAACTCTACCTGAAACAAAAGTTTTCTGCTGTTGATTAATATAATTTAATATATATTTAGCAAACACTAAAATGAAATGTCAGATACATTCATCTTTGTTTCTTATTGCATATTCTTCTGCATTAGTCTGACAAATTTCTACATCTTGCCTGAAGAAGGGGCCTGAGTTGCCTCGAAAGCTTGCATATTCTAATCTTTTTAGTTAGCCAATAAAAGGGGTCATTTTGCTTGGCTTTTCTCTACATTGATAATGGCTAACATGGTACAACACCCTAGTACTACAACTGCTATAAAAATGACAGTACACTAACACTGTTTACCATAACTAAACATATTATTATATTGGTGGATTGGACCTGAAAGAGAAACAGAGACAGAGACACAGACACACTGTGCAACTTTTCATGGAGAGTGGAGAGAATGAGAAAAACAACACTCTGTTAAGATGCTCTTTTTCACAAAAATCTATCAGTTTTCACAAGTGGTTTTCTGTCAGTCTCCATTTTGGTACGGATTGAATCAAAGAGGTGGGGACTAAAATGTGGCGGTTACGTCAGCAAAGCGAGACTTTGAATTGCCTCTGGCAATGGACACAGAAGAGAAAAATGAGGTGGGGTAGTTGACACAGGAGTGAAGCTGTAGAAAAAAACAGCACTGTGAAACGGAGTGGAGCAATGAAATTGAAACAAAGCTGAGTGCAGAGATTTTTTATGGGCCACTTTTTCCCAATGTTTATTTATTTATTGTTTTTTTGTGTGTGTTCTCTTATGTATCACTCGCATATTTCACAGGTTCATTTGCATAAAGAATAAGTGCAGAGCATGTAAGTTAACATAATTTGAATAAATATCAACAAGTAAAAAATATATTGACAAGTAAAAACACGTATCAATGTAATTTTATTTTTTTTTCTATAACATATAACACCATATTTCAATAAAATCTGCAAAGGCATTTTTGAGACTCAGGGGTATTTCATTTTTCTTTTGCAGGGGTTGTTTTTATCCCTTAAAGCTGATACCGTATATACTCGCGGATAAGTCGGGACTTGATTTTACCGTTTAATTACTGGTATTTTATAATTTCGGTCATTTAAGTCGAATGTGGAAAACTCACGCTATTGGTCCAAGAGGTTATGATATGCTAACGCCCATCTGAGAGAGTAACCATGGAGCACACTGCCTTTTTTTTCTATGTGGATGAAGCAATGTGTTGTATCAGCGAGTGCTCCTAATCTCTCTTTCTTTCTCTCTGTTGTGCCTACATGACCACACGGTAATACCCAAACTATTCTAGAGCAACGTTTGCACTGATTTGTGTTTTTTGTATCTCACACCCTCATACACCTTTATTGTAAGATCATCCCTTATCTAGGATGGAGCGTTAGATCAGAAGAAAATATGAAGCTAGTTTTAAATTAAATGTCGTTGAAGTAGCGAAAGAAATTGGTAACTGCGCTCCTGCAACAAAATTTGATGCGTGTGAGAAACTGAGTCGGGGTCTGATTTGATGATCGATTTTTCGGATTTCAAGACCCGACTTATACATGAGTAGATATGCTATATCAAAATGTACCATCCTGCCAAATTTCAGCTTTTGGGAGAAGCTGAATGGGAAATGGGAAATAATGTTTTTGATGATGAGTGAGTGAGCAAGTCAGTCAACTTTGCATTGTATGTAACAAGAGACAAAAAACAGCATCAAGGTTTGGGGCACCACATGGTGAACCTTGTATAATAGTTAAATATAAAACCAAGGAAATAAAGAAATTAACAAGTGTTAACTTCTTTGCAGACGTGAGTCCCATTGTGAGCGATCTAAGATGGTGGATCTTCCTCCTTTGAGGACCTCCAGCAGGAAGAAGTGGAACCAGGCTGACAAACACCAGAGGGAGGAAGAGAAAAGATATTAGTACACAGTGCTCAACCCTGGAGTGGTGGAGTGTTACCATTACTAGAGTCGTTAAGCTGTCCCCTATGCACACATGCGTGGCAGTATATATACATACAGTGGTGTGAAAAACTATTTGCCCCCTTCCTGATTTCTTATTCTTTTGCATGTTTGTCACACAAAATGTTTCTGATCATCAAACACATTTAACCATTAGTCAAATATAACACAAGTAAACACAAAATGCAGTGTTTAAATGATGGTGTTTATTATTTAGGGAGAAAAAAAATCCAAACCTACATGGCCCTGTGTGAAAAAGTAATTGCCCCCTTGTTAAAAAATAACCTAACTGTGGTGTATCACACCTGAGTTCAATTTCCGTAGCCACCCCCAGGCCTGATTACTGCCACACCTGTTTCAATCAAGAAATCACTTAAATAGGAGCTGCCTGACACAGAGAAGTAGACCAAAAGCACCTCAAAAGCTAGACATCATGCCAAGATCCAAAGAAATTCAGGAACAAATGAGAACAGAAGTAATTGAGATCTATCAGTCTGGTAAAGGTTATAAAGCCATTTCTAAAGCTTTGGGACTCCAGCGAACCACAGTGAGAGCCATTATCCACAAATGGCAAAAACATGGAACAGTGGTGAACCTTCCCAGGAGTGGCCGGCCGACCAAAATTACCCCAAGAGCGCAGAGACGACTCATCCGAGAGGTCACAAAAGACACCAGGATAACGTCTAAAGAACTGCAGGCCTCACTTGCCTCAATTAAGGTCAGTGTTCACGACTCCACCATAAGAAAGAGACTGGGCAAAAACGGCCTGCATGGCAGATTTCCAAGACGCAAACCACTGTTAAGCAAAAAGAACATTAGGGCTCGTCTCAATTTTGCTAAGAAACATCTCAATGATTGCCAAGACTTTTGGGAAAATACCTTGTGGACTGATGAGTCAAAAGTTGAACTTTTTGGAAGGCAAATGTCCCGTTACATCTGGCATAAAAGGAACACAGCATTTCAGAAAAAGAACATCATACCAACAGTAAAATATGGTGGTGGTAGTGTGATGGTCTGGGGTTGTTTTGCTGCTTCAGGACCTGGAAGGCTTGCTGTGATAGATGGAACCATGAATTCTACTGTCTACCAAAAAATCCTGAAGGAGAATGTCCGGCCATCTGTTCGTCAACTCAAGCTGAAGCGATCTTGGGTGCTGCAACAGGACAATGACCCAAAACACACCAGCAAATCCACCTCTGCATGGCTGAAGAAAAACAAAATGAAGACTTTGGAGTGGCCTAGTCAAAGTCCTGACCTGAATCCAATTGAGATGCTATGGCATGACCTTGAAAAGGCGGTTCATGCTAGAAAACCCTCAAATAAAGCTGAATTACAACAATTTTGCAAAGATGAGTGGGCCAAAATTCCTCCAGAGCGCTGTAAAAGACTCATTGCAAGTTATCGCAAACGCTTGATTGCAGTTATTGCTGCTAAGGGTGGCCCAACCAGTTATTAGGTTCAGGGGGCAATTACTTTTTCACACAGGGCCATGTAGGTTTGGATTTTTTTTTCTCCCTAAATAATAAAAACCACCATTTACAAACTGCATTTTGTGTTTACTTGTGTTATATTTGACTAATGGTTAAATGCGTTTGATGATCAGAAACATTTTGTGTGACAAACATGCAAAGAATAAGAAATCAGGAAGGGGGCAAATAGTTTTTCACACCACTGTATATATATATATATATATATGTGTGTGTGTGTGTGTATATATCAACCTGTCACTTAAAATGATCCACAGACACCACACAGTCCCACCACAAAGGGTTCTTATTTATTGAAAGAGCCACCACAAAACATTATTTTTTTATCCCTGATCAACCTTTTCCTCCTCGCTCCTGTCTCACCAATGGTACTTGTAGGATTCTCTCCTTTTTCACCACTTCCTTGAAAGGCAAGTCCTTGCCTACGCTTCACTCCTTATTCCAAGCTTATCTGGCTCAGATGAGACAATTTCTTTTGAAGTGTAGCCCTTGATAACTTCTGGGGTCATGACCAACTATGAGTCCAGTGGTTCTGGGTCATTCCTGACCCTTTCGGATGTACTATTCTGTCTTTTTAAAGGGCCAGGTACACCTATATTTGGCTGCAACCTGTGAGTAACTACCTGCTGCTCTATTGTGGCTGGGACGATGAAAAAGTGGTCTGTAGTCCTCTTTTGGTCACCTTTGTTTCTCCCTCCAGTTGTGGGATCTCCAGTTCCTGGATGTCTTCTTTGTGTCCCATCTAGGCAGTGTTCCCCACCAGGTCCAGGATAGCACACTGGCTTACCATCTGGGCAGTTGCACCAAACAGCTCCTAGACAGCACAAAAAAAACTGCAGTGTGCCTCTGCACCCTGCAGTCTTCCATCCATCCATTTTCCAACCCGCTGAATCCGAACACAGGGTCACGGGGGTCTGCTGGAGCCAATCCCAGCCAACACAGGGCACAAGGCAGGGAACCAATCCTGGGCAGGATGCCAACCCACCGCAGACCCTGCAGTCTTTCACATTATATATGTTGTGGGGAACAGCCCGGATACAGACAGGCGGACACCAATGGTTCAAGCACCAACACACGTTTATTGTACATATTTACAGTGAAGACACACACAACCCACTTTTACCCTCAATGTCCAGGCCTCTCAATCACAAATGCCTCTCCTCCGAGCACCGTCTCTCTTCCTCCCGACTCCAGCCATCGAATGGAGGGAGGCAGCCCCTTTTAAACCCACCCAGATGTGCTCCAGGTGCCTCCCAATGAGTGCCTGCTGGGTGTCCCTGGTCTTCTACCCCCAGCACTTCTGGGTGCCCCCGGCAGTGACCACGGGCCCCTATAGGGTTGAGCTTCTAACTTCTGTTCCTGTGGTCCCCAAAGGCACCAGGCGGTTGCCCCCTTGTGGTCTGGAGGAGGCGTAATCCCTCCTTCGGTCCTATATATATACAATGTCACGCACGTGTGCATGGGGGACAGCTGAAGGGCTCTACTGTAGTGACTGTAATTATATTGTCTCACCTAGGACTGACGCTGTGTTTGAATGCCTTTCTCTCTTTCCCCCTTCGCAGACCGAATGATTGACAGCCAGGAGCTCACTGATGTCACTTCCGGTGTCCGGCCACCTGGACCCTCCCCTTCCTGACTGGAGGGCTGAAAGCTGGAAGCTCTGCCATTTTCACTAGTTCCATACTGTACAAGTACTGGTTTTTAATTTGTCGTGTCTTCTTCTTATAACACATATATATATATATATATATATATATATATATATATATATATATATATATATATATATATATATTATAAATATATTATATTACAACATATAAATATATACATACAGTATATTCAGAAAAAGACAGTGCAATGCCTTCCTTCAATGCTTTGCAACTACCAAGACTCCATCTGTGAGGAGTTTGTACATTCTCCCCATGTCAATTGGATTTTTTCCTAACACTTTTATATCCCACATCCTAAAGACATGCAGGTTAGCCCACTGAATAACAATAAACTAACTGAAAATGAAAATTTACCAACATTTTACAGTATACTTCTTAAAAAGTGTATGTATGCTGTACATTTCCAAGTAAAAGGAGATAAACACAAAGTCTATAAATATCAGATATCATTTTAAAGCTGATTACATAGTTTCTCAAAATGCTCCCTAGAGCTCTTGCTAGCAAGAAGTGAGGACAACTATGACCCGTATGTCTAAATCGAGCACAGACACTTTCTGTATGTTTGCAATTTTATTTTTAGCAACAACCAGTATTCAAAATTATATTACTTTGAGGGACTAATAATTTCACAAGATGACACAGATTTATATAGTATTTTAGTTTGAGCTTATGGGGCTTTTTTGCCTTAACTTGAAACTTACAAATCTGTCATAATACTCCTAGGGAGATTTGTAGGAGAATTTTGACCTTTACCTGTTTAAATAATTCAAGAATGCCTTGTGTAATTTAGATGGTCTGGTTTTTATTTTCTCCATTACAAACTTTTCATAATTTTCTGAATACATTCCACAACAAATCATCTATAATGTTTGTTCTTGGAATCAGATATGAACATTAATGGTCATTAATTGAAACTGCTGTTCAGGTCATATCAGTTTGCTTCTTTATGGAAATGCTGCTTTAATGTAATACGAGTCAAACAAGCATACTGTGCAATTTTCATAATGTATTACCTCGGTTACAGTCAATTCAAACCGGAAGAAGTATTCCAGAAGCCTTTTTCAATCAAAGCTTAAGAAATGAAAACGCAGTGAAAGGTGCTACTCACTGCTATGATTAGGCTTTCAGTCTAACTTTCACTCTTGGTATTAACACTGAAAAGGAAAATCTTCACCTTCTTAAAAGAACTGTTTGAGATAACCATTTGATTATGCTTGATCTACTCCAGTTCTTGACAATAAATGCTCAGTTAAGAATCAGAACACAGGTATCTACACAATTCACTTTCTCCCTTCAGACTTAAGTCTAATGCTAGTAATAATAAGATTAGCAATAATTACAACACATATAATCCCGTAAAAAACATTTGCTCTCTTATGTTTACATTTATTTGCTTATCCTAAGTAACTTACCAAAAATGTCAACATCCTGTAATTGAGCAACATCAGTCTGGGGAAAGTTTGGGAAAAAGTGTTACAGGACACTTACAAGCGAAGATCTAAGCTAATTACAATTTCCAGATTCACAGAAATTTACTAAACAAGAGAGTCTTCAGAGACTTCCTAAACACATTGAGGGAGTTAGAGTTTCAAATGGAGGTGGGGATCTTGTTCCAGCAGCCAAGAAACTACACAGGAAAAAAGTCTGGACAGAGATTTGACACAATGCAGAGGTGGCATCACCAGATGCCATTCAACAAAGTAGTCAAGAAGGAGCTTAGGACCTCCCAAGTCTACTCTGTAGGCAAGCATCAAGAATTTAAACACAATGCATGCGGCTACAGAAAATCAGTGTAGAAATCTTGAAGTGCCTGCCTTGGCTATTTGAACACCAGATGTGCTACTGCATTTTGAATCATCTACAGCAGCTTGGTGACACATGCTGGTGCACCTGCCAGTAGAGAATTGCAGTAGTTTAACCATGACAAAACCACAGACCAGATCAGGGGTTTTGCTGCGTATTCTGTCAGTTACAGTCTGATCTTGCAGAAATTGTACAGAGTGAAACTGCAAGACTGAGAGACCATTGCAACATGGTCCTGGAAGGACAGCTGATCATCAATCACAACACAAAAATTGCATACCGACTTGGCAAGTGTTAGTGGTAATGAATGAAGCTGAAGAGAGATGGGGTGCTGAATAGATGGATGAGCTAGAATAACATGAAGGTCTGCTTTTACCAGGTTGAGCTGAACATGGTGTTCCTTCATCCAGGTTGCAATATCAGTGAGACGTATGGTCCTCTAGAGTGCACAATATGTATAGCTGAGTATCATCAGAATAGCACTGATGATACTGGCTGGATGATAGGGCCAAGTGAACAGAGGGTCCAGCACCAATCCTTGGGTCACCCCTGTGCTCGCCTGGTACACCCTCAACTTCTCTCCACACCAGGACACATGGTAGGATCTGCCCAATTATTGTAAATTTTTGACACTGAAAATATTGTTCTGTTTAAAACAAAGTCTAATATTAGATAAAGACCACATGATAAAGCAAATAAAACATTTCCACACTTGTGTCATCAAATAGCACTAGGCACTTTGTGAAAAAGTAACCATCAGTATTATTCTGGAGTCACAAGTAATGCCATAAAGCTCAGACGATATAGCAGAAGAACTCCTATAGTGGTTTGAGATACTTGTTTTTGTTGTTTTGCAGGTGTGCTTGTGACCCAGACCTTAGACATTGGTAGAAAATTACAGATAGTAGATACTGTATCTCAGGTCTCAAAAAGGTAATGAGCACTACCAGAGGAAGTGTTCAAGCAGCACTCGTAACAGCCAATATTTGATTATATTCTCTTAACAGCTTCTACTACTTTCAGGTCTTGGCCAGGCAGAGAGATATTACTGGTATAAAGTAGGTATATAGATAACTTATACAATCATCTTTGTGAAATGTTGAGTGCTTCTACAACTCCTACATGATGAAGAATTAGTTTTGTGCAAACAGATAATCTTCTATAACCCAAATGTTCTTAAATACTAGGTGAACCACTGGTGAAGTGGAGTTTCTAAGTGGGAAGCAGTCCAACTTCAGGCTCACACATACACAAAGCAACTCCCTCAGAAGTAACAGTGTTTTTTAGCTTCCACTATTGTCACAGTGACATATTCTATAGTCATTCTACGCATATATCCATGATCATTTTAGTGTTTCTGTTTAAGCCAGCAAACGGTCTTGTGCAGACTGCTTCAGTTTCTGTCATTGACTTGGTATGGGGCTCAGTTTCCTGCTTTATTGCCAATGTACATCCAGCTGTGAGTGTTGGATATATAAATAACTCTTTAATTTAGTATGTCCTGTTTAATGGTAGGAATATGTTAACAATACTGATGCCACAGATTCCTGGGTTGTAAATATGGGGCCTGTGGCTCTAGACAGGGTTTGCACAGATATGATGAGGCTTATGGAGATTGTGGTTTGTGTTTGTATGTCCTGTAAAAACTGAAATGTAAGAGAAAGATATGACAGGACTTTCTGACTTACAACAGCCAGAAAACCTTTTCTGAACTACACAACAGAATCATGGATTTCTACTGATATCAGGTATAGGGAACAGTGCTAAATGTTTTTTCCCTTTTTGTCCTCAGTATTTTCCATGGATTGTAAACCTTCTGGATTCTGGTAGTAAGACCCTATGACTTTATCTTTATTGGGAAGTAGGGGGTCAATCTATAATGTCCTTTTAAGAGATAACTGTTGATTACACTTTAGGATTCACTAACACTGATTACAGTACATGATTTTTGTACAGTATATATCCTATTGAGGAGTATTATAGGAGTGAATATGTTGCATGTTTATTGTTGCTTTCCTTTATCGTGTCTGTAAATAGTTGTGGATATATATACAGTATATATTTTCATGGCGTGTTTGTTTAATACTCAGGAGGTGGGATGTAGAAGTACAGTAGGACTTAGGTGTTGGCCTAATTCTATCCATCACTCATTTTCAACGCATAGTGGCAGAAATGAGGCACAAATCGCTTTGTGACCTTGGCATCCCCTAAAAATTTGGGGCTCGCTATGTTGCCAAAACCAAATCTGTTCATCTTCATTCTCTTATCTTGTGCTAATGGACTCCTCATATAGACATGTTTCAGAATTAGCCATGGCTCAGGTTTTAGTACTCTGTTATTTATTTATCTGACTTTATTTTTACTAATTAAATTAACTGAGAACTACTTCTCATTTTCAATGATGACCTGATGAAGATGTTCAGTACAAAAACCAAGGAAAAAGCGTACGACAATAATATAAAATCGCACATTTACAAACACACTGGAAGTTTCTTCCCTCTTGAAAAATGCAGTGTAATAAGGGCACAAAACTAAACATTAACTAGTAATTTCTTCCAGTCTTTAAAAGCATCTAACTAAAAAATCCCTTTTAGGAATATTAAATGTGTTTTGAATCTCTGTTGGAAAAAAATAAAACTTTGGATTATTACAGTGGTAATTCTCCAGTTAATGATTTAAAAATAGAGTTCACTTCTCTTTTTGTGCTTCCTGTTTGGTTTTGTGTTGACACTTCAGTTGTTAATCTGTCATGTGAAGTCTTTGCAGGTTATTCAGGTTAGCTTCAAGTACTTAGCAGTTTCTCTTTAAGAGATGTGGGCTGTAGTAGTCATTTAAGAACTGCCCAAACCCAAACTTGGAACGGGAGGACACAAGTATAACAAACAAGGGGTTATTAAAAAGTGAAGTAATAAATGAAGCAGGAGAAACATCCATCCATCCATTTTCCAACCCGCTGAATCCGAACACAGGGTCACAGGAGAAACAGTACTGTGCTAAAAAGGCCTAAAATAACCAAGAACTATGCTCTGAAGAACTTTGTAGACTACAGCAGCCCCTTGAGTAGTTGGTGGGGTAGCTGGACCACTCACCACTATGCATTAAAGATTTCCTTTCCATAAATCTATCCTCTGTTGCAACGCTGTCCTTGTTCCCTCCTATTAATTGAGCCCTTTTCTAAAGCTACTTCTCAGCTGCAAATGTACCAGCCACCTAACCAGAATGAGTTTTGTAAGCCCTAGCCAACTAATACTTCTGGGTAACAACTTCTAGCGTAATGGGTAATGTAATAAAGCTCAGGATGTGTACAAGTAGAACCCCCATAGTGGCCCTCGATACTCCATTGATGCCAGATTGACTGCTCCCATCAATACACTTGAGAACCTAATACATCATGTGTGAAGGTTAAATTCTGTCCTCTGGAGGCTTAGAGATGCAATATAGAATAACTACAATGTTTTAAAATGAGTCTAACTGCAGATCACATAATGCCTACAATGTCATTCATGAAATGCCTTTTGAGTCAGATAATAGTGCATGATGAATACACACAGGTGTAAGTGGTGTCACACACGGGTGTTTAGGAGACAACTAAAGGGCTTGAGTACATGTAATACCACGCCGGACCAGGGGGTGGCGAAGTGCACCATTTCTCCCTCTCGATCTTTTGCAGACCATTCTAGGGAAATCCTGCCCGGCTCTGGGGCAGCCAACGATGTCACTTCCGGTTACGGTCCTGATGACATCTCTTCCTCAACTGGCCTTTAAAGCTGCCATCTTGAGTATAATGAATCAGTTCTGTTTTGGACTCGATTGTGACAACATTTCTATCATTTTGCAAAAGTTTTGCAGCTGGGAACAATTATAAAGGTGGCTGCCCTAAACCTTTGCAATGTCTTATGGTGTTTCTTCATACAGTGGCATAGCTGGCAGGATTCTAAAAGCCCAGAAGAGATTGGGACCGGACCTGAATCATGACCAGGTGGGAGAGTACCGGGGCCGAGCTTCCAGGTGGGAGGTTCATCTCGGATTTCAGAAAGAACCGGTGCAGACTCCATTCGCTTTGTCTAATTCTGGGCCACAGAAATTAAATAGGGAGAGTGTCGATGGGACACACCGATGTGGGCTGATCTCTATGGGGGAAGCAACGGGAACTTATTATGCTGTCTCGGAGGAGAGAGCTATCCTCCCCACAGGCGCTAAGGCTCCAGAGCAAAGTGGGGATTCCCCAGACCAGCAGATGAAGAGATTACAGGCATGGAAACTAGACCCTGAGCAGTCTACCTAAGAGCAGCTTGATGCTCTGTGGGAAACGGTGGCGGCTTGGTTAAAGCCCACTGAATGCACCACCTTCCAAATTGTGAAGAAGGTAACCTGCTTCTTAATAATAAATAATCTACCAGAACATTTCACCCAGCCGGTCTGGGGAGACTTTTCCTCTGTGAACGAGCTCATCGAGCTCATTGAAACAGCTAGGACAGCCTCGCAATTTGGGAGAGCAGAAAGGTCTTTTAGCAGACGCTGTGGAGATTACATCCCTCCTAATCTGCCCTCACTGCATAAATCAGAGTGTGCACCGTAGTCCCCGATTCATTCCCAAGGGAGGGCAGAATGTAAATGGAAAGAGGGGGCTGTGTTATGTGTGCTTTCAAACCCCTTGTCAATGGCTCATACGGGAGAGGTCGTTATAAACGGATTTAAAGTGAAGCTTTTTTTGATTCCGGCAGCAACATTTCCATTGTTGATCACTGGTACGTACTACCGCGACAGTGTTTAACAATAAAGACCAGTATTACCTGTGTGCACAGGGATATCCACTTCTATAAATACGCCCAATGTTTCATCAGCCAGGGAGGATCAGTTAAAAGAATCACCGTAGCAGTCCTCCCAAATCCACCTTTTGCTGTGATTCTCGGGTGGGACTGGTCTGATAGGAAAAGCGGTGAAGTACTGATCCCTCCTAAACCTAATTTGGGCCTAGTAACAGACGGGAATCCTCCATCACAGGTTGTCTCCACACCGTGTACTCAGCTGGTAGAGAGAGATATGGGAGACCAAGAGGAGGATGGGGAGCTTCCCGGGCCGTCGCAGACCATTGCGTCATCTGTCCACGTCTCGACGGAGCAGGATGACTCCCCACCCCTTGAGGTCAGATCAGACCCTCTCTCAGATTTAAGCTTCCAATTTAGGCAAACACCGGCCTCGTTTAAAAGGGAACAATGGAATAATGATTCCCTTAAATTTGCAAAGAATGCAGTGGTTCTCATCAAAGGCCAAGGCACCCATTAGCCCATGCCACAGGGGCCCCACTTTGTTCTAGAAAATTATTTATTATATCGGGTCAGTGAGCATGAGGGGAGTGCGGAAGCTGTTGCTAATCCCATGAACTTTCCAGCGGCAAGTTTGTGAGTTAGCGCATGCCCACCTCCTAGGGGGCCATCTGGGCACCAAGAAAACAGTAAAGCATATCAAGCTCCAATTCTATTGGCCAGGAATTAACGAGGAGGTTTGCCGCTTCTGTATCTCTTTTCCAGAGTGTCAGCTGTGGCAAATTCCTAGGAAGGACCATGATCCTCTTGTTCCCCTTCCCTTGATTGATGTCCTGTTCGAAAGAATAGGGGTTGATATAGTGGGACCCCTGGAACCCTCGGCCCGAGGACATAAATATATATTAGTCGTCATGGATTATGAGACCTGGTATCCGGAAGCTGTTCCGTTGCACTCAGCTAATTCTAAAGCCATCACATGCAGTTATAGCAGGACAGGCAGGGATGGTTAATCTCCACCCCCCTCCAGTAATGAAGACAGGCGCATGCGTAATGACTCCTGGCTGGAGGACCGAAAGGGCAGAAGTCTGTTCCTCATGCCGGCCAAATTAAATTTATTTATATTGTAGGATTTGCAAGAAATCTTGAGATCCGTCGAGGCATTAGTCATGATCGCCGGGAAAATACGGACGGCGATCAAGGTACTAGAGGAGACAGCCAGGGCGCTGCTGAAGAAGGTGCAGCAGTATGTGCGGTGGCTCTGGGTCTGTCTCTGCACACCCAATACGGTGGTACAGGTAAGTGTTGCCAGTACCATAAAAGAAGGAGGAAATCCTAGCGAAATGAACCATGAAGATGGTGAATGGATTTGAGTAGCAGGGTGTCCAACAGTAGACTGGGAAACAATGACCGATCATGCTGCAGCAGCAACATGCAGGGTCCCCTAAAAGCAGCAGTGGTCGTGACTCGGTCAAGAGGAGTGCAAGCAGTTCGGGTCCCTCTTTTTCCCATAGGGGGATCCAAACTGTTACCCAAAATAAAGAGAGACCCCAGATAAAGAAGGAAAAGTCTCCCAGCAGGAAGAAGTGTGAGCCGTAAAGGGTTGCTCTCCACAGCCTGAACAACGATAGGTATACAGAATGAAAAAGGTCCCAGCCCCTTGAGATAAATAGAACCAGAAGCCATAAAAGAAATATTGGGCTATGAGATAGACAGATTTGAAAATTTTGTACAGTAAGAATTGACAAAAACTCTTAAAAACAAGCCAGTAGAGGAGGTGAATGGAATTTGTCAAGAAATTTACCAAAAGAAGGGCATATTTTTTGTTAAAAAGTAAAAATATATACAATTTTTCTTGTTACATCTTCAAAATAAAGATTTGTTTTTTGTTATGCAGTTGGAGAAGTATAACCATTCGAATGTATTTCCACAGCAAGAAAAGTCTTCAGAGAAACAAAACCAATGGCTACTGGCTCCTCTCTGCAATTACTAACATCATGTGCTTCCATGTGAATATTATGTTTATATATTGGGTAAGGCATTGTATTGTAAACCACAAGAGTACCTGTTCATTACCCTGTTTTAGATTATTGTGCAAGCTTAAGTGAGTCACTACGTACATTAACTATGGAAAATGTGTCGTATCTGTAAGCTACACTAAGATTGCGTTCACTAGGAAAACATGCTACATTTTATAAAGTCTGGTAAACCTAAGAGCAATTTTTAATATAATTCTAAAACTTGCAGTACATATGTTTAGATAAATATCGGTTTAAATACTGAAAATAGTAACGACAACCCACTAATCATCTCATGTTTACTTTAATTGACATACCTTCATTCGTGTATCTGCTTTTTCTGCATCCATTTGGCCCTATTTAATTTCACAGTTAACTCATTGATACCAAAAGTAGGAGTCAAGTAGCTTAAACATTCAGAGACTAACCTTAATGGTGAAAGAACCAAAGTTTAAACATTCAGTGTCTTGAGAAACTACAATTATCAAGGTTTGCCTGTTTGTACTGAAATTAATTTAGCCTGTTTAGTCATATATTAATGGCCTACCGCCAGACAAAGGGCAGCACAGATGTGCAATTATTACACAAACAATACATTTTTTCATCAATTACAAGAAATTATTCACTTTTTTAGATTTTATTGGAAGTGGTAAAGTATTACATGAGGCTATCTCAGAAATTCTTTGGGAATGGCTAGCTAATTATTTTCCATATCATTGACATGCTTTTCACATTCCGTTGATGATTTCTATCAGTTTTGTAATAGCGGTGAAAGTAATTCTGTTTTCAAAAGGTCATACTAAATTTCTGCAGTGGATTGATTTACTTATTTGTAATGTTTTTTGTTTTTTCTGATACCTGCTTCCAAGATCAGGATGTAATGTAATTATCCATCCATTCATCTATTTTCTATATAAAACACTGTTGGTAACACCTGCCAAGTCAGTACACAACCTTGGTGTGGTGATGGATTAGCAGATATCTTTTTCTGACCACATTTCTACTGTTTCTCATTCAAGCAGGTTCACGCTGTACAACACACACAAGATTAGACCTTATTTGACAGAGTATGCAACAAACTTCTGGTCCAGGCTTTAGTCTTCTCGGGTCTGGACTATTGCATCTCGTTTCTAGCTGGAGTGCCAGCATGGGCTATCAAGCTGCTTCAGATGGTCCAGAATGCAGCAGTTCATCTTGTGATTGACCAGCCAATACAAACACGTCACTCCTCTCTTCAGGTTGCTACATTGGCTCTCTTTAGTAGCACACATTGAGATCAAATCTCTGATGCTTGTCTACAGAGTAGTCAATGGGTCGGCTCCTGTGTATGAGAAGACACTGGTTATGCCCTTTACTCCTTTTCGCCCACTCAGGTCTGCTAGAGAACAGCTTCTGGTGTTACCACCTCTGCATGCTATCAAGTTTCAATCCAAATTCTTTTCCTGTGCAGTTCCTAGCTGGTTGGACAGGCTACCCACCTCCATCCATGCTGCTGACTCCCTCAGTGTATTTAAAAAGCAACTGAAAACCCATCCGTTCTGCGAATATCTGTCTAATTGATAGAAAAAAAAAACCTTTGCCCTGTGATATTTTATATTGTTGGCTATTTGTTCTTAGACTAAGTTTAAATGCTTTATTGATTGTAATCTATGACTCTATATTTATTAGTTTTTACATCTTTTTCCCTTGCAGCAATCAACTTTTTGTTACCTGTCCTACAACACTTAATGAACAAACAGACCCCAGCCTAAAGTTAGTCGATTGTGTTTACCTCTTTTATTAGTCACTTTGGATAAAATCTGTCAAGAAAATAAATTTAAATGTACTTACCTGCGTATCCACAGCAGGTTAATAGGGAATCTGGAGCCTATTGAAGCAAGCGATAATACAGGAACAATCCCTGGACAGGGTGCCAACCCGTCACAGTAATATAATAATTTACATACTTTACAGTTTGAGTACAAGCAGGGTTGCACAGTGAGTTGCAAGCAAGAACCAAACCAGGAACTTTGAGATATGAAGTACAATCCCTGACTTGGATAAAAAAATATATAAAATACAAAAAGAACTGCAATAATCTGGATGTAGAATATGATTATACAGATTAGAAATAGATTAGAATTAGTTCAGTAAAAGTCAACAATATGAAGATGAAGTAATGAAGAAAAACTCAAGAGTCAATACAGGTCTTGCTGCATTTACTACAGTATATACTCTATTTAAAAGTAGGTGAAAATTAACAATGAGAAAAGTTATAGTGCATAAGTTCACTGTTATGGAAATCTAATAAATGCTGAAATTGCTTCCTCCTGATGCAAAATTGTCTGTTAGTCTCTCTGATGTCATTTATAATGATGTCTGTCTTCTAGATATGAACTTTAAAACAGATTAATAATACAACTTTGCTTTTGCACAAGTGGTGTTTTTGTGGAGTCTTGACCTTTCATGATAAACTTGGCAATGGGATGCAATGGAACTTCCCCATGAAAAGGGAGATCCCCAGCGATGATATTGTAGGGGAAAGTGATGTTGGTTCTTGAAACATTTCACTTTAGCAGCTTGCATCTGTGTAACACTGCAAGAACACTTGCCTCTTCATTCTTATACAGCCTTTGAAAGTAATATACTCAAAAGATTGCCATACAAACAGAATGCCATCTGGCCCTTTTGATTCTCAATCTGACAAAGCATGAATGGAAAAGAGTAGGAATGGATATACTATATATTTATATGTAAATATTATAATGCCACGGGTAACCCAGTTTATAGGGAAATAACAGGTTGGTAAAACTGTCACAGGGCAGCGATCAAGTCTAGCAAAGCCTTAAGAAGAAGAGGGAAGAATTTATTGGTAGGCATAATGTTCATAACTATGTCAGTGAAGAAGTATGGGCATCAACAGGGAGAAGTATGCTGTGTATGCATATGTGATACCTCAAATTGGCCACACAGGAGTTAGAGAATAAGAGTAAGATGTAGCCTTGTCAGCAGTATTGGGATATTCTTCCAGTACACCGAAAAGAAGATGATTCGGCAGTTGCCAGAAACACCTTGTCCTCCTTACAGAAACAAAAAGTTTCAGGAGGGCTAAAGAGAGGCTTGACAAGGGGGCAGTATACCACATCGAATCACGGTTATTTAAATTTGGCTTTTTGGACACTGATCAACAGAAAATGAAAAATGAAAACAGATTTTTGCTAAGTGGTATTTTTTCTGCTGATCAGCGACATAAAAGACCAAATGATTCCTCTGTGATTCAATGTTGTGTAACAATACAAATGTGAAAACATCCAAGAGGTTGAATATTTTTCTTAGGCACTGTATATTTGAACACTTTCTCTAGATTTTTAGTTTGTAATTTATAGTTTATGTGTGAGTGAGACTTTAAATGCATATTTCAAGCTTCCAACTGTGCATTTATCTTATAGCAGGTATCATGGCATGTGGTGAGATGTAGCAGCTAGGGCTTTTGATTTAAAAAAAATCTGGTTCAATCACTACCTCCAATTACTTATGTGATGCAGCGCAAGTCACGTAATCTGTCTGTTCTTTAATTGTAAAACATTTCCTGCATATGTAAACAATTGCCATATATCCAGATCTTGTAAGTTATCTATTATATCTCATTGTAAATCACCTTTATCATAGACAGTGCACACTATACTTCATAATGAGCTCTGAAATAATTCTACAAATTCTACTTTTTAATTCATTTTTTAATATCTCATACAACAAAGCTAATAACAAAAAAAAATCATAAAATAGATTCAATAACCTCAGGCTCACCTCAATTGCTGAGCAGGGTGATACCTCACACAGTATTCACCCATTTGCTGTGAGTTTTTTTTTTTTAACTAGACTTCTTAGACTCCTACATGATCCTTCCTAAAACTGAATATTGAGCAAAATCATTTTTAGTACAATGACATTAGTTACATGGGCACTAGAATGAAATACAATCACATGTGCTAAAATGGCATTTGCTAAAGTATTATTAAAATTTTGCTCTGTAGATAATCTGAGAAATCTGTGCTTCCCCTTTAAGATGGCAGAAATATAAGGAGATATATACAATTAATGAACAGAGTTCATAAACCAGCGAAAGTAAACATTCACTTTCCCTGCTGTTGTTTAGACATGGCAATGGATTTATTTTCAACAAATAACCCAAACATGCTTGCTGCACTTAACCAAAAAGCACATTTATTTTAAATGTATATTATTATTTTCTAAAATAAGGATAATAGAAGCTGCATATGTACAAATGTATATATACAGTATATATATATACTGTATATATATATATATATATATATATATATATATATATATATATATATATATATATACAGTATATATTGTCACACACGTGCGCATGGGAGACAGCTAAAAGGCTTGAATAAGGGCAATTCCGAATCAGACCTGGATGTGGCAGAGTGCACTGACTCTTTTCCTCCCTTTCCTGCAGACCATTGACGGGAGATTCCACCTGGCCCTCTTGACGTCACTTCCGGGTCCGAGCCTATGGAAGAAGACCTTGCCAGCTCCGGCCCCTGTGATGTCATGTCCAGGCTCTATCCTATGGCTGAGGACCCCTATGAGCCCAGCTCTTCTGATCTCACTTCCTGTCTTCCCCTTTAAAAGCCTCCACCTTTTCCTTATTCCTTCAGTTCTGTTTCGGACTCGGTTTTGTGCACATCAGTGCTGTTATACATTTTACAACTTTGCAGCCAGGATACCAATATACGGGTGGCTGCCCCATACCTTTTTATGACTGTTATATCTGTTTTTTGCGACTATACATATATATATATATATATATATATCCATCCATCCATCCATTTTCCAACCCGCTGAATCTGAACACAGGGTCACGGGGGTCTGCTGGAGCCAATCCCAGCCAACACAGAGCACAAGGCAGGAACCAATCCTGGGCAGGGTGCCAACCCACCGCAGATATATATATATATACAGTATATATATATATATATATATATATATATATATATATATATATATATATATATATATAGAGAGAGAGAGAGAGAGAGAGAGAGAGAGAGAGAGAGAGAGTGAGAGAGAGAGAGATAGTCACACATGCACATCAGAGGGGTCACCTTCCAGGCTCAGACTGGGTAAGCAAACAGTATCACCTTTCTGTTCTCACAGCTCCGAGAAGATGTCCAATGAAGACAAATGACTCCACTCCTTCTAGTCTGAGGACTATAAATTCATGGTGCTCCTGGAAGTTGGCGTCTCATTTGCATGTAGACTCAATACAGGATAGAGCTCTACCTCAGACCTGACAGATTAAATATATTTCCATTCAAATAGTATGAATGTACCTTGATACCCCAAAAATTCGCTGCTCCATGTGAAGTGACATGGATGAGGATCAGCATCTTCAAGTTTGAAGTCATGGTTCTCGCTCAGAAAAAAAGAGTTGCTTGCTCTCTCTCTCTAGGTGAGGGATATCTTGTGATATTTTTTATGAGTAATGGAAGAAGGGAATGTGACATTGATATACATTGGGCTGTTGCACTGACACTCAGTGATAGGATGAGAACCTTTACAATTCAGGAGAGCACCAGAGTAGAGTTGCTGCTCCTCCGAAGTGAGAGGATAAAGGTGAGGTGGCTTGGGTATGTTGTAAGAATGTCATATTGGGAATCCCCGTGGAGCTGTTCTGAGCATTTCACACTATGCGAAGACCTTGTGAGAGACATGTGATAAGCTGGTTTAGGAATGCCTGGAAATTCCCCAGGAAGAGCTGCAATTTGTAGCTGGGAACAGGAAATTCTGTGCTGATCTAGTTGGAGGACTGCTGCCGTGACACACATCAGGAAAAGCAGTCTGAGATGATCAGATGAGATTGATATTTCTTACTACCCAGTATTTAGGATTACATTTAGGGATGTAGACTTATCGGTAAATTGAAAGCTTCTCTTTTACTGCGAATGTCTGAGTCAGTGGTTGTATTACTGTGGCCACTGCATCGATCCAGTAGTTAATCCTATAATTTCATATGTGCTTATTTATAAACAAAACCTGAAGCAATTAAAATCTTCCAGCTGGGTCAACTGCTGCACCCTCAGCAAAAAAAAGTTATTGACTGTTTTTCCAGGCTAGGACTATGATATTGGATTTTAAAAGGGCTGATCCTATGTGTCAGTATTGCTGTTTTTCATTTAATTTAAATACTTTAAATGTTGATATTTTATTAAGAATCAAAAATGAGAGTACTTCACTTTTATACTTAATGTTTATATTGACTTGTGCCAACTCACAGAAATCCATATGCCCAGTTTGGGATTTGGTTTGGGAGACAGGTCTACCGGAGAATGACCCCTGTCATGTAGAGGAAGAAGCCATTATTCAAGAAAGAATTTCATTTCCTTTAGTTTTTTGCTAAAAATAGTCATACTTCTTCTTATGATGTGGCAGAAGCCAAAGCCTAAAAGTGAGCAGAAAAAAAAAATATATATATAAGAGTAAAGAAACAATTGGTAAAGACAAACAAGTGCATTTCACCACAAGCAAACCTCTTCCAAACCTGGACTAATGTTGTGCAAGTCCATACAACATCGGAGAACACATAAAGGCTTGGTACTGATAAACTGCCTATCTTTGCAATAATAAATTAGAACATGAAATGGCTAGTAAACAGCTAGCTAAAGACCTGCTTTCTAATGATAAATGTTACTTTCTAACACGCTCATGATTAACTGTGTCAGGTGAACCTTAATGTCACATTAAAATTCCAAAAGTAAAACACTAAAAGAAAAGCATGTAAAATCAAGAAAAATAAAAAACTCCAGCCTTTGGTCTGTTAACAGAATCGGTGGAATAGTGCTGCAATTGGGTTGCCTCTGAAACCAAGCGATCGGAATGAGGTAGAGCTGGCTGACGAGGGGATGACACAGCTGGGAGTGTGTGGAACCACAGAAAACCTGGGCGGCACAGTAGACGCATTGCTGAGGAAGTCATCGGCACTGTTTGGGGCCACATCAGCGATTTGACATAAGCTGGCTGAATCCATTATTCCATCTCTCAAACCCCATGGGGCATATGTTTGTTTGTTTTTCATGCCTTTAAAAACATTATTCTATATTTCTATAATCCTTGTGTCTAACAACAAACTGTATTAGTATGTCACTTACAATGTGTAAGCTTTCATTACCTTAATATAAACCTAGCAGAGAGGATCCCCATCTATAGAGAAAGGTAAGGAAAGCAAAAATGGGGGCCTTACCAAATTAAGTACAGTCATATGAAAAAGTTTGGGAACCTCTCTTAATTCTTTGGATTTTTGTTTATCATTGGCTGAGCTTTCAAAGTAGCAACTTCCTTTTAATATATAACATGCCGTATGGAAACAGTAGTATTTCAGCAGTGAGATTAAGTTTATTGGATTAACAGAAAATATGCAATATGCATCATAACAAAATTAGACAGGTGCATAAATATGAGCACCCCAACAGAGATATTACATCAATACTTAGTTGAGCCTCTTTTTGCAAATATAACAGCCTCTAGACGTTGTCCTCCTATAGCCTTTGATGAGTGTCTGGATTCTTGATGGAGGTATTTTTGACCATTCTTCCATACAAAATCTCTCCAGTTCAGTTAAATTTGATGGCTGCCGAGCATGGACAGCCTGCTTCAAATCATCCCATAGATTTTCGATGATATTCAAGTCAGGGGACAGTGATGGCCATTCCAGAACATTGTACTTCTCCCTCTGCATGAATGCCTTTGTAGATTTCAAACTGTGTTTTGGGTCATTGTCTTGTTGGAATATCCAACCCCTGCGTAACTTCAACTTTGTGACTGATGCTTGAACATTATCCTGAAGAATTTGTTGATATTGGGTGGAATTCATGCGACCCTCGACTTTAACAAGGGCCCCAGTCCCTGAACTAGCCACGCAGCCCCACAGCATGATGGAACCTCCACCAAATTTGACAGTAGGTAGCAGGTGTTTTTCTTGGAATGCAACGTTCTTCTTCCTCATTGCAAAGCACTTTTTGTTATGACCAAATAACTCAATTTTTGTCTCATCAGTCCAAAGCACTTTGTTCCAAAATGAATCTGGCTTGTCTAAATGAGCATTTGCATACAACAAGCGACTCTTTGTGGTGTGAATGCAGAAAGAGCTTCTTTCTCATCACCCTGCCATAAGGATGTTCTTTGTGCAAATTGCGCTGAATTGTAGAACAATATACAGATACACCATCTGCAGCAAGATGCTCTTGCAGGTCTTTGGAGGTGATCTGTGGGTTGTCTGTAACCATTCTCACAATCCTGCGCATGTGCTGCTCCTGTATTTTTCTTGGCCCGCCAGACCTGCTGGGTTTAACAGCAACTGTGCCTGTGGCCTTCCATTTCCTGATTACATTCCTTACAGTTGAAACTGACAGTTTAAACCTCTGAGATAGCTTTTTGTAGCCTTCCCCTAAACCATGATATTGAACAATCTTTGTTTTCAGATCTTTTGAGAGTTGCTTTGAGGATCCCATGCTGTCACTCTTCAGAGGAGAGTCAAAGGGAAGCACAACTTGCAATTGACCACCTTAAATATCTTTTCTCATGATTGGACACACCTGTCTATGAAGTTCAAGGCTTAACGAGATAATCCAACCAATTTGGTGTTGCAAGTAATCAGCATTGAGCAGTTACATGCATTCAAATCAACAAAATGACAAGGGGACCCACATTTTTGCACTGCCAGTTTTTCACATTTGATTTAATTTCATATAACTAAATACTGCTTCACTAAAAATCTTTGTTCGGAAAACACCCCAGTACTCAGATGTTCCTAGGAAATTAAAGACATACCACTGTTATGTTTTTTGTTGAAAGTAGAGTCAATTATTATGCAGGCTGAGAGGGGTTCCCAAACTTTTTCATATGACTGTATGTACTTTTTGGCATTACCAAAAGCAGACATGATAATTCATTAGTTGACTGATTAACCTCAATTAATTCTTGTCAATTTTTCTACATTTTTCTACAGCCATTTAAATTGGCACACTTCTAATATGGCAGTGCCTCCTCTGAAAAGAGTATATAAACCGGGTTTAGAGGTTGTACTTATTCACTATACCATCAGTTATTATCAATATTTCCCCACTGATGCATTTTTCTTAAATTTCTCATAAAAACTTTTTGTGCTCTTTCTAGTGCTTGATCTAGGGAAAAGCCCCTCACTTACAGTGTGAATGCAGCATGCTGATGGAGAACTTCCAACCTTTTCTTCAAAAGACCATAATATGAGAAGGACATAGGCTGATTAAACTTACACAATTACATTCTACTCTGAATTAATCATTTAATTTTTTTGTAATATTTGTTTAAGTGGTTTTGTTGTTTGAAGCTCTTTCACCTGAACAGTAAATCAAAATACACTATTCCCAAGTGATATTGTGTATCGTCTTTTGTGAGTAAAGATTACTAGCCAGGTTGTGGTCCAGTAAAAACATTTTTTTCCTGTGAATTCCCCTTGCACATAACCAAACATGTCCACATCATTTTATACCACAAAGTGATAAGATTGTTTCACTTAATTAGTGTCTGTTTAAACAGGAAATAGATGCTGGTAATTTCAAGCTCTGTCAAAAAACTTTTTTCTGCCAAAAATCCAGTGATATCAACAAGTGCACATTTCTAAAAGGTATAAGGCAAATAATACTGTATATAAGCTTTTAGCAAGCTCCCATGATGGACATTTTATACATATTGAAATATTTTATCAGCTCAAAATAGTCTCAACTGGACATTTTACAAAAGGAGGTATTTCAGAGGAATCTAGTTTGGTAGCAAGGTGATTCTCTGTAAGACTCCATAATCAAAGGAGTTCATCCTAGTGCATCAGACATTAATAGCATCTCTATCCCCATCCATCTACTTAAACTTGAGAAACACAGTAGGTAGCATATTGCACAACAGACACTGGTATTCTCTTACTTTTTTATATTTTACTACAGCATGCCCAAAAGTATATTCATACCTCTCTGAATGACTGAGTTCAGATGTTTTATGTTCATAAAATCAGCACATAACCACACAATCACCATTTACAAACATTGGGAGTAGAATGGGTCATACTGATGGGCTCAGTGACTTTAAATGGGACACTGTCACAAGATGTTACTTTTGCCACAAGTCAGTACATGAAAATTCTGCTCTACTAGATTTGCCATGGTCAACTGGAAATGCTATTATTGTGACATGGAAATGTCTAGGAGCAAAAACAGCTTAGCCACAAAGTGGTAGACCAAACAAACACAAAGTGGGGCTGCCAACTGTTGAAGCACATACTGTGTGGCAAGTGATAATTCTCTGTTGCTTCTCTCACAACAAAGTTCTAAGATGCCTCTGGAAGCGATATCAGCATAAGAACTGTGCTTTGGGAGCTTCATGAAATGAGTTTCCATGGCAGAGCAGCTGTACACAAGACTAGGATCACAGTGCGCAATGCAAACTATCATCTGAAGTGGTGTAAAGCACACTACTATTAAGCTCTGGAGGAGGACAAATGTGTCTTCTGGAGTGATGAATCACACTTCACGTTCTGGCAGTCT
The DNA here is from genome assembly GCF_900747795.2 of Erpetoichthys calabaricus. Lineage (NCBI taxonomy): Eukaryota > Metazoa > Chordata > Cladistia > Polypteriformes > Polypteridae > Erpetoichthys > Erpetoichthys calabaricus. The sequence goes on from NC_041394.2 coordinate 59,588,213, forward strand.
GATAAACAAATCTGGGTTTGGTGGATGACAGAAGAATGCTACCTTCCAGACTGCATAGTACCTTCTGTAAAGCTTGGTGGAAAAGGGATAATGGTCTGGGGCTGTTTTTCAGGGTTTGGACTAGGCCCCTTTGTTCTAATAAAATTTATTATTATTTATTATTATTACTGTTAATGCTATAGCATACAAAAACATTTTGGACAACTGTGGATTTCAGCCTTTGTGGCAACAATTTGGGGACAGCTCTTATCCATCCCATCATGATTGTGCCCCTGTACACAAATCCAGGTCAATAAAGACATGGAGAAACTTGAATGACCTGCATACAGCTGTGATCTCAACCCTATTGAACATTTATGGGATCAACTGAAATGCAGAAGCGCTAACCCTAATTCTTAAAGGAGGGGAAGTCTGTACACCTCTCCTATTAGCACCTGCCACACTTTATTAAAATAAAATTATTAAGATGTCTGCTGGTTCTGAATGTCACTGCTTCAAGGGGAGTTTTATTGTCCAACTTCAGTACCTGACCTCATAAATGCTCTTTTTGATTGAAAGGGCACACATTCCAACAGATACACTCCAGAAACTTGTGGAAAGCCTTCACAGATGAGTGGATGCAGTTATAGCCACAAAGGGTTGGTGGTTGGGGGGTGCACCTCCATATTAATGCCCTTTGGCTTGGAATGGGATGTGCAACATATAAAATTGTGTTTAGGTGTCCAAATACTTTTGGCCATATAATGTATGTACTGTTTCTATTTGTCCAGGGAACAACACCTTTTAAAATCTCTATTTCTGTTTGTTGTTCTCACAGCATGACATGAAATTCAGATAATAAATGCAGGTTATATAACCACCCTCTTAACACTTTTGGCCCTGGATTTTCTGTTTTTATGGGAAAATTTATTTTGTGAGATATTCTACCTTTGGGGCATCTAGAAAGCTCAAAAAAAAAAAAAAAAAAAAAAAAAATGATCACTATTATTATACAATATCTGCCAAATACTTCAATACTACTTGTTTTACTTCCATATTTTGGGGATTGTATACCAGTCACTCCAGTCTGCGCTAATAGCAGCACACCTGGCTCCTACGGCTGCAAACGTACCTGTGCTTTACAAAAATGGCTGCATATATATGTACCAGTACCAGGATGTCAGGGCTGAAAAGGTTAAAAGTGTAAGAAGGTAAGTAATGTAATATTATCAAAACCATTTAGTTCAACTGGAGTAATGCAGGTGGACAACAATATTTTTCCCAAGGTATGGAATGACCCTGGATGGGGCATCAGTCTATCACTGGGCCCACACCCGGCTAATTTACAATTATCAGTTAACTTTAAACACAAGTCTTTGGGATAAGGGTGAAAAACTGGAGTAGAGTGGAAGAACATACAAACCTCACTGACAGAGACCAGGAATAGAAACTGATCCCAGGATGATAAACCTAACCAGGGTACTTGCATGCTTATCTTGTGCTTGTTTTGAACAAGTGCCTATCCTGACTGAAACATTTTCAGCTTTACTATTGCTTGAAGTTGTTTGCCCAAATTCATTAATATAGTGCAAGTTTTTTTTATTATTTTTTGTCACGACCCAATTTTGTCATTTTTAGATCCATTCCTTGTTGAATTCTCAGACGATCATCAGTGAGGGGAGCGTCCACCATGAAGAACTGTGGCCTTTTGGGCAGTTAAGGACAATCATCTGATCAATGGTGATTTATTAATCAAGCAGTGACGTCCCACCTAATTCTAAAAAACATCTGTGAACAACAGAAACTTGTGACCCATAGTTTAAGAAACATTGGTATAGTCTATTGCGCTGTGTTTTATTATATGTGTAGAAGAAGAAATTACATTAACATGCCTTTTGTGCATAATGATTGACATAAATACTTTGTTTCTGTACTTGAGTATGTATTTCTACCTTACTTGAAAGTGAAATTTTCTGACTAGTTTTACTTCACTACATTTTTTAAGGTAAATGGCTTTTACTGTGATATGTTTTGCAAATTTGTAACTGCAATACTAAACCAAAAAAACAAAATGGTCACGCAAATATACACAATGATTTATTTACCCAATTATCAAAAATATTGGCTTCCCCTGATTGAGAAAATTTGTGTTTATGAAGAATCTAGAACAATTTTCACATGTGGCCTGCTGGTACTAACACCTGATCATATACGCAGTCCACAGAAAGGGGGTTGGAGGGAGCATGTTGTATTATTGGGGTGGAGTTGGATGTTGGTGGCAAGCAATCCCAATCTCAGGTATTTCCACAGTTATTGCTGCTGTGTTTAGACGCTGTCCTCACGGCAGCCTTCCGAACGAGGCAAGGCTGTTCGCAGGTTGCAGGGGGGTATACTTGTGTGCTCACGTGCTGCAGTTTACACACCTTTCAGGTATATTTTTTTCACGTGTCTTCTCATATCATCCTGAGGATGATGTCTTTAAAGCAGATTATGAACTAGTTGGAAAAGCCCAAGGAAAATCTGAAAAGTCATTCCATTGAATGTGAAACTAGAAGTGATAAAGTGTCAGTAAAGTATTTCATTAAATAAAATTAGTGCTTGCTTGATGAGTAGTGCTGTTACTAATTAATTAGTTTTTGGGTTCAAGGAATTATAATTGTAATTAGGTGTTTACATTACAAACCTTCACTTTACGAATGGGTTTTCGGGAACAGATTAGCTCATTCTTAAAGGAGGGGAAGCCTGTACATCACTCCTAATAGCGTCTGCCGCACTGAATTAAGATACAATCATTAAGATGTCTACTGGTTCTGAACGTCACTGCTTCAAGATGCAGTTACTTGGCTCATTCTCTAGTTGTTGTAATGGAAATCACATACAAAAAGAAGGTAGTCTGAATTATTTTAAGCTTGTAAGAACTTATTTTTGACTATACAGTATATAAAATGGGGGTGTGGTGCAGTGGTAGTATTGCTGCCTCACAACAAGGAGAATGGGTGTTCAAGTTCCGGGTTCTTTGAATTTTCTTTCTATGTTTGTGAGTGCTCCATTTTCCTTCCACAGTCCAAAGACATGTGTGTTAGGTGGACTAATGATACTAAATTGGCGCTAATGCATGTGTGTTCATCCAGTGGTATATCCAGGGTTTGCTTGTTCTTAGCTCACAACTGATGCTCACTGGAATAAGCTTTAGCTCCTTGTGACCCTGCTCCAGAAAAGCAGATTTTATGATGCTGTTTGCTTTAAATATTTGCTGTGGGATAGAGTATAAAAAATACAAAACAGGGAGAAATACTACATTTAATTAACCCCAATTGATATCAGATACTCTAAATGTTCAACTGGAGAAGTTTTCTCATGAGCAAATTTTATTCACTTTTATTCAAGTATGGCTGTTGAGTACTTAGTTTGTACAACACCAGTGTCTGAAAATGTTTAGGTTAATTTACACATTATTGAGCATAATTACAAGTTTTCCTTAATTATTAATAGCATAAAAATAAAGCTACTAGTCAGCTTGTTGTTACTGAAATGAACAGACCCATGACATAGAACAGATATCTGTTAAACCACCAGAAAACAGCTCAGTATGACGAATATAACAATTCCAGATTCAGAGATTATGATGTTACTTTAGAATGTGAATAATAGTATTTTAAGATTCTGTTTGGTTTAAATATTTGCTGTGTTTCTAAGTTTGTTTTATTTCTTATAGGTCTCCTACCAAATCAAAATGTCTGTTTAAAGAACAGTATGTAGTTCTAGTACATTCAAATTCTGAAATTACTCCATCAAAGGTGTCTCTTATGAAATCAAACTAGAATACCTGTACATGCCTGGGTAAATACATATCATCCATATTCAAAATATTCCATCTACGTCACCATTTATGGCAGCAGCTCCTGTAGTCCAGCCAGACCATCTTCTAATATGCTCCCAGCTCGCCATTTTTGTACTCTGGGGATGACAGTCCCTATGATTCATGGATCACATTTTCTAGGCTTGTTAATTTAGTAAATTGGAAAAATTGTAGTTCTTGTGTTTTTTTTCTTCAAGAAACTCTTTAAAGCACTTTCAGCTACTGCCAGGTATAGGGGATATTGAAAAAGTATTTCCTGAGGTACAGTGGATTCAGAAAGCCATTAGACTTGCCAAGAAGACTTGCCATGGAGGCTTCTAAAAAAGTGTGAAATTAAAGGTCTGTATACTTATATGAATGAGACATTTCAGCTTCTGAGTTTGAATAAATTTGCCAACCTTTCAGTAAACATGTTTTCACTTGGTCTTTATGGGTTATTGAATAGAAATTAATAGGCAAAAATGGCAAATGTTTTCATTTGAAATAAAACACGGTAAAGTGTGTAGAAAGTGAAGGGGCCTGAATAGTTTCTATATCCACTGTATGCATCAGATTTCAGTTTCATGATTTTATTACACTTGTTTAATATTAATCTGAAATAAAACACAAATGTTCATTACTTTTTTTTTTCCTTTTATGAGATGTAAAGTGGACTGTCCCTTGCTGCACTGAAATCTCACTTCTCCCTGTTACATTTTAATTACCTGTGCAGTCTCTCAAAAAACAATCCTGGTTCTGAGAATTTCTTCCTTTATGTCAGAATGTTCATTGTCATGTCTTTGTTAGTGACATGCTAAAGAGGTTTGAAATATTTATTTTTATAAAGACGAGTAATATCAGAAGAAAACATGTGACAGTTTATTTTATTTTTTCACTCCTACAACACTCAGTTTTTCTACCAACCCCAAAAACACCCATAACAAATTATAAAAAAACCAAATTAAAACAAACTAAAATAATTTTCCCAAATAACTTTCCAAATTATGCATCACTGTGTTTTTTCATTCAAAATGACATCATTGACATTATATTCCAATGGATGTTTGTTTCACATATACAGCTATTTGAAAACATAATATATTAGCAAAAGTCAACTCAACATGCTAACAATTTGTTCTGAAATTGATGCATGAAACTCTAAATTGGTTCTTAAAATATACTTGCAGATAAAATGAAAAGGTTCAGCACAGGCCAAGCTTTAACATTACAGTATATTACTGGTTAATTCAAAAAAAATTCTGAACAGATACTTATGAAGAAAATTAGATTTTTTTTCCAATTTAAAATAGTATAGAGCATCACTTTAACCTGAGTTGTAGGTGCATTAGGTATCACGGATGCATGTCTGAGGATTACCATGCTAGTTCTGATCAAGTATGCGGTACCACCCCAAAGCGAGAGGGGGCATTGATGTGAACTGAAAATGACTGACCACAACCCCATCATTTCCTCAACTCCCGCCCTTTCCGGTTAGGAACATATAAAAAGAGCCCATTTCTGTAAAGTGGCGTCTCACTTAGACCTGGATTCGCAGTAGGATAGAGCTTCCAGTTAGAAGATCCGAAAGTGTATTCTAGTTCTATTGTGTTCTAGTGACACTGTCTGTTTGTTTCTTTAATCGAAACCCTTTTTGCAAACTCCCACCAGAATGATGATCAGCGGAGGTTGTTGGATCGAGAGACTAAAAAGTTTATGAACCACTGCTGTATAGACTAAGGAACACTGAAATAAGTGAGTATCACTTACATTAGTTCTATATCTTTAATAAAAGATCAAACACTGGATTGCTGGTAAATTGACAGTAATTAATGTAGAGTGAAGCACAGAACAAAACATAAATATAGTATTTTGAAAATTCCTTTTCCATGACTAATTCTGCAGGTGTAGGTGCATGAACTTCTGTCACTTTTCAGTGTTTTAGTGTGCAAATATTTTTAGTCCAGTAATAGAACTGAAACTTACGCAGTGCCATGTAGCCTTCAGCTTTAGATGTCTATATAGTTGTCTTTTGATGAGTGGCTGTTTTGAATTTCAGATGCATGAGGGTACCATTTAGTGTAACCTCTTAATGATTTGTTAATACGGTGTTTCCCCTTCAGCCGCTGATTCTCCATCCGAGGTTTCAGTTTACCTGCATTTTGAAAATATTACATTTAAAAAAAAACACCCAGCATGAACGAACCCATTGTCCACTGTTTTTGACATCACTCTCTTCCAGCCACCCAGCCAGCCTCCCTTCCACTGTTAGCCACACTATTAGTGATGTGCAAAATGATTCTTTTTATTGATGTGATTCATTTTGTTCAGTTCACCAAAATTATTTGAATCTTTGCATCACTGATTCGTTCACTTCAAAAACAACAACAAGCATTATTCTAGTTTAAAATCTGCAATAGTATCATAGCAGTGTAACAATTTTAACCACTGAACAATTCAAACAATATAAAATGCAAGCACCAAAATAAATAATTTGCACATACTAATAATTGATAATAATAATGATACCATCCATCTATCCATTATCCAACCCGCTATATCCTAACTACAGGGTCATGGGGTCTGCTGGAGCCAATCCCAGCCAACACAGGGCTCAAGGCAGGAAACAAACCCCAGGCAGGGCGCCATCCCACCACAGGGCACACACACACACACACACACACCAAGCACACACTAGGGACAATTTTTAGAATCGCCAATGCGCCTAACCTGCATGTCTTTGGACTGTGGGAGGAAACTGGAGCACCCGGAGGAAACCCACACAGACATGGGGAGAACATGCAAACTCCATGCAAGGAGGACCTGGGAAGCAAACCCGGGTCTCCTAACTGCGAGGCAGCAGTGCTACCCACTACACCACTGTGCCGCACCCAATAAATAAAGTTTCAACAATAAATTTTAAAAAATGTACAAATAGAACTTAGACTAGTGTGCACATCACAATAATACTTTGAGAAAATTTTTTAGGAGTTATGGGCAAAGACACAGACACTGAATTAAGTATTTTAACACTGAGTTTTGGATAATGATTCTGGTTTTGGGGCTTTGTTTATCTGATGCGTTTTTTTTTCTTTGTCACCCTCTTATTAAAAACCTTCATTTCTTGACCAATCTATTTAATTGCCTTATGGTTGTTATATTTTTTTGACAATATTAATTCCCTAAGATGATCATCAACTAACATCTTCTTTAATATTTTCCATCATATTGCCAACATTATCTTTAAGGGTGTTTGTTTTCTTTGCTATATTCATTACCAGGTAATTAAGACTGCTCTGATCCAGTTAATGAAAATGATCTAGCTTGGTCTGGTATGTGAGAGAATTCACTTGTAAAGACCACACTCATATTCACATTAAATCTGTTTCCAGATAGCTTATTAAATTTTCAATTCAATTTTAATACTAATGGAAAAAATTACTATGTTCTGAGGCATAGAGCATCATTTTATCACCACATTCTGTTCAAGGTTGGAAGCATGTGCAGATAATGCGTTGCTGCACCAACCCCACGACAAATCCCCTTGAGTGGGACCCGAGTGCAGAGGGTGACACTTCAGCACCACACTGCCACCAATCCCCAAGTTTTCCTCTTGCAGGGCTGGATGCAGATTAACATCATACCCAGGATGGAGCAATTGCAGGTTAAGGACCTTGCTCAACAGCCCAACAGAGTAGAATCACTTTTGCCATTTACAGGATTCGAACCAGCAACTTTCTGATTGCTGGTGCAGATCCCTAGCCTCAGATCCACCACTCTGTTCTGTCCAAGATTTTTCCCTTATTGTCCTTTTTATCTGTGTCTGCTTCCAGAAATGGATAGGGGATACAAAGAGGAATTGCATAAAGAACTGGACACATAAGTTCCATGTTATAATTATTGTTCTAATAATCCAAATTTATATTATTCATGCAGACTGAGACTTCTGCAAATATTCAATAAAGATATATTGTGATCAACCCCAAGTTTGCAAAGTGTTGTACATACCAAAAGTAGATGGCTAACAAAAAAGTGAGACAACATAAATTTGAAGCATAATGTCTTAGACCATCTTCTAACCATCACTGCAGTGCATTTTGTTTCTATCTTCCAACCTGAGGCTTTGTAATTCGATTGTCACCAGCAACTTACTTTCCCAAACACTAGGACTATGTTTATTTTAATGTCAGAAGCATTTCCTATTTATTGATTTGTATGGAATCTGTTTCATACTTTAAAATGTGTGATTGAAAAATAAACTATATTTAAAATCTTAATGTGCAACAATTAAAAAATATTAAATGGTAATAATAATTCTTTGCATTTATATAGCGCTTTTCTCACTACTCAAAGCACTCAGCAATTGCAGGTTAAGGGCCTTGCTCAAGGGTCCAACAGAGCAGAGTCCCTATTGGCATTTACGGGATTCGAACCGGCAACCTTCCAATTGCCAGTGCAGATCCCAAGCCTCAGAGACACCACTCTGCCTATTTGGTAAGTTAAACAACTCGCTGGAAATATGGGAGCAAAAATCATTGCTTCTGTACATTTTATTGCTGTGAGCCATGTTTATTATGTTCTGTAATTGATAAGGCAGCCACTCTCTGATATTTGGTGATATTAATGTAATATATGCAATCACAATACAGAATTGATATTGCAACCAAGATTGGGTCAGGGCTTGTATGGAGACAGTTTCTGTTCACAAGCAATCAATTTATATTAAATATTATTGATCCATTAATTGAATGATTAATCCTAGTTTGTCATGATAACATAGCAGATACTGCAGCAATTAGAAAATATCCTGGTTTAATGCACGGTCTTGGAGTCCTCTGCACAAATGTTGCATATTATTCAGGCACTCGTGAGGAGTTCCTCTCAAGGACTTAATGCATGTTTTAATGTGGAAGTGTGTGATTGCCAGTAATTGTGTTCTGTGCCATGCTGTTATCCTATCTGTTCACTGGTTCTTATTCTATATTTTTCACTGCTGGAATTATTTTAAGAGCCATTTAACGCTGTAAATAATACTAACAGGTTCAGAAAAAGGTGACAGATTTAGGACTTTTTCCAATTGGAATAAAACATTTAATACCACTAGGCTAAGAATTTATCTATTAATCTATTCTGGCTTTGTTAAGGATCCTTAAACACTGTTTTAAAGTGAAAATCACAAGATAATAGACACTGCCTAACAATACATTATAATGGCTGTGCAGCATCTTCTGAAAAATGCCTGCCAGAATTATGTTATTTAGTCAGACATCAGGAACCAAACCCATTACCAAATACATGTTATGTATTTGAGCCACTGGTGTCTTGCACATTATTCTCTGTGGTTTGGACAGCTTACCAATGACAAGTCAGTACCAATCTGTTGAATCCACATCGTTTTTAGGAAACAGATTCAGGTAAAACAAAGTAATAGCTTGAAGCTGTTAACAATTCTGTTTACGATTTCCTGCCAAGAAAATATCAGTAGGATTTTTAAAAACTTAATACCAAGATTCTATGAATTTATATAGTGTTTAATTCATACCTCCATATACACAAACTGATTATAGCTACACGTACTTTCCATACTGTTACATTAACTTATAAGGGTTCCAGGTTCATGTTGGAGATAAATTGGTGTTGATAAATTTTAGATTTTGGGTGAAAGGATCTAAAAGTAACTCTGAAAGTTCAGCTATTTTAGTTATATATATTCATCACATACTCTACAGCATGATGTTGTAGAATATCACTGAAATAAGGCAATAGAAATGCATCCTATAATACTCAGTGGCGTTCTCTCTAGGTCCAATCCAATTTAAAAAGAGCATGAACTTGAAAGTGTATTGCATAGTTTACCATTGATATGCTGCAAATTGGAGATGTAGGAACTGAATGCAGAGCCACAGCATTAGCTTCTTAGTCCTGAGTGTGAAGAGAAACAGAAGCTACAATTACACCCCATTTAAAAGACAACAATTCACTATTCACAGATTTTTCAGTGTTTTTTATACAGGTAGATATCAACCAACTAATTTTTGCTGACTAATTAATTGAAGCTTTGAAGACAATCTTAGCACTCACTTAGCACTCACTTCTTGCACTGACAAAAATATGCTGCAGTGATAATGAAATACATATTTTAAATACATGCTTGAGCATTTAGGTAATTTACATTCATTTTCCATGACAGTTCATACAAAAAAAGGTACATTCTTTAGCTTTACTATACTGTATGTCAGAATTGGCTATAGTTTTTTTGTACGTTTTTAGCAGAAGTAGTTGTAGTAATGTATTTTATTTATATATTGAGACAGAGCTTCTTCTGTCTGCAAAGTTTCAAGGAAGCACTTATTCTTGACAGAACAACAGTGCAAGCCACACACTCACACACTAAGCAAACTGAAGTCAATGGATGAGGGTTAGAAAAAAGGACAAGCACATAGAAGCCTTACACAGAACTTACTTAAGCAGATAAAGGAACTGAGATTCAATTGGTGTCAAGCAGCAATGGTGTCATCTTTAACAATAATAATAACAATAGAAAGAATATTCAGATGGCAAGAATTTAATGGCTCGAAGATGAATTAAACCCAGGACCCTTAAGGTAAAAGGTGCCCTAACCACTAAACCAACATGACCTTCTGCAATTCTTGCTCTATGCATTTCACTACTGGTTTTTAATAAAAAAATATTGTAGAATGTTTACTAAAATTATTGGAAATATTCTTTCATCACTAAATTATGTTCTATGTTTATGAATAAATGTACTCTAATTTGGAAATCTTTACCACTTGCATTGAAATCCAGAGAGCTGTCGTTCAAAAAAAATCACCAGTATTATATAATGCAGTTTGCAATAAAATATCATAATATTAGAATGTCTAAAGTACGGCTCACATACAACAAATATATTCACATTAGCATGCTTACTATGTGAAATTAACTTTATCTTAGATATAGTGATGCCAATTGAACAATCCTCAATAAGATTGAAGAATTAAAATATCATATAAATACAACTAAGAACTGATGGCTTTTTCTCTTAGTAAAGATTATGGGCTTAATATGTATTAGGACCTTAAAAGTTAAATCAAGCCTAAAGAGAATGTTAAGAAAATAAGTCCAATAATTGAAAATGGGAAAAAAGTACCAGATTAAGACCTTAGCATTATTAAATGTAATATGAATTTATATAGTAACGTCAAGTGCTTGCTGTCCAAGTCTGATTTGAACACTTTGTAGCTTAGCGATTTCATGGACAATGTAGTTATGTTGCTTATTTAACAATTATGTTCTGGATGTGCTCCACACAGGACAACAACTGACATAGTAAGTTTCAGTAATCCAGAAATTAAATGATGAATGCAGTGGAGAGTAAAGCTATAAATTAGATTTGACATATGATTTGTTTATAGTATTACTAGGGGGCTTCGCCCCCTGCTTGCTTCGCTTGCCAACCCCCCAGGCTGGCGATATGCGCCAGCCACTTCACGTCTCTGCCACTTGCGTATGTGGATTTCACTTTCACCAAACAACAAATCTTTTAATTGTCGCGGATATGCCTCTTCATTGGGAAAAAACAGTAGTTTTCCCTGATTGCGACACGAACTAGACGATCTACAAGTCTCCGACTTAAATTTTAAATCCGAACAATCTATTCAATCTCTTTTTGCTGTTCCGTTATTTCACAGAGTAATAATTTCCTTTTGTTTATGCTAATGCGATCTTTACTATCATTTTTTGAGACTTTTGAATTTTAGTACTTTCATTATCTCTAACCTGCTCTGGATGTTTGTTGTGCCAATGTTTTTGAGTTCTTTACGAAGTTCTACTTTGCCATCTACTCTTTGTCTTTTATTTCCTGCCCCGGGTGTGGTTAAACCTCTTGGCACAAAGTCTCGTCTCGCAGGATGTGAAAGTATCTTTCTGAAAAAGTCATGTCTCGTTCCAGGATTTTTTTATTATAACAGAGAGACACTGATTTGTTTGAAAAGTAAAATTTAACATTGACACTAGATATAAATGCTGGACATTGTCATTGTGTATTTCCATCCATCCATCCATTATCCAACCCGTTGAATCCGAACACAGGGTCACGGGGGTCTGCTGGAGCGTATTTACTCTGTTTTATGTGTATTTCTTTTTACATTTTGTATAATTTTTCCACTTCTTGATGCAACACTATGTTTTGTGTTTATGTTAAGGCTTTTCACCATACTATGCTGATAGATAGATAGATAGATAGATAGATAGATAGATAGATAGATAGATAGATAGATAGATAGATAGATAGATAGATAGATAGATAGATAGATAGATAGATAGATAGATAGATAGCTTTATTTGTACCCAAGGGTAAATTTCACCTTTTCAGAATCCCTTTAAATAAACATACAATAAGCAGATAAATATATATGAAATTACCGTATAGTACACTAAGCCCATGAGTAAGTAAATAAACTGAATTGAATGAAATTGATTGACTTGTCAGGTATCATTCTTACTTGTGCTTGACCTTGGTATGAACTAGCAACCTTAAATAAAAAGATAACGAAAAAAGACAATACAAACACCCATTCATTCACTTCCAGGTCAGAGTCATAAGGCACAAGGCAGGAATAACTCTGGACAGGGTGCCAGTCAAATTTCAGCACAAAGTCACACCCTCACCCAAATTTACGAAAAAAAATTCAAGGTTGCCAATCATGCTAACATGCACATCTTTAAGATACAAGCAAAAAACTGGAACATTTGGAGGAAAGCAAATAAAGACACAGAGACAGGATGCAAACTCCATACTAGTAGTGCTCAGACAGCAGCTGCCATGCTAAGCAATGTGCTGCATACTGTAAGCTCAAACATAATAAAGTAAAGCACATGTCACAGAACAGAAATATCTGCATAAATGTTTGCATGAAATTTTGAATAAGATTAAAACTACAAAAAAAAAACTTGCTCTTTGGTTTAGGATGTTGTTGTTCAGCAAGGACGAGAAGCAGGATTCAGGCTTAAATGTGGAAGTTTTCGGCTGAGGTAATGGGAAGTCAAAGCAGCCAGCAATCTGAACTGATACTTCAGTTTGGTCTGTTTCTGATGTCATTCTGTGATTTTCATTCCAGTTAATCTTTACACTGTTAAAGAAACAGTGTAATTTAAGGAAAGGAAATATAACGATATAAAGAGCCCAGTTTCAGTTGGAGATTACTTCTAATGAGAACGAAACACTTTAAGTTGGTATTTAGATAAAGAAGTTTCTGTTTGCAAAAAGTGACCATCATTTCAGCAGGGTGCAATTCTATTGTTATTATTGTTATACATATTTTTTTTATATTTAGAACAATTATAAAACAAACAAAAAATATGCAAGTAATAAGATACAGAATGTATGTCCATAAACAAATTTTAAAAACAAATATTTATCTATACCCAACCATTTCTTAACTGTTAATTTATCAAAACCCACACATTGGAAAACCCACACAGACATAAGGAAAAAATGAAAATTAAACATAGACAGTGATCAACACCTTAACATAACTCCCTTTCGAGCAATCAGCCTTCCCAAAGATTGTGTTCAGGACCTCGCATTGGCACACAAATTCTTAATGGTGCCAAGATAGTCTTTACTTTTGCTGCCATAATGGTGCCAGTGATGTGTTTGTGGCAGCTGCTGCAGAATCTCGTGGTGGTGCAGATCAGGTGCTGCATGCTGCAGAGTCAGGCAAAGTGATTTTGTCCTTGTGGTCGTAAGGGTCAGTCGAATGCAATCTTCAACCATACACTTCCTCAGACAACTGAGTCAGGATGATGCAGGTTCAATACCAATTACTGGCCATTTTCTGGCACACCCTTTTCTTTGGCTGCAGCTATACAATCAAATAGGGTTGCTTAGGCTATGGTGGACTTATTTGGCTTCTGGTTTCATATGTTCTTTTTTGCTTTGTTACTTATGCTTTTATGTTGGCTTTGAGTGAGGGAATGATTCACCACCAAAATCCATTTTGGAGGTTCTGCACATGTTGGGGCCCTAGGGTCTTGCTATAATTGAGCTCAGGGAGCACTTCAAAAGTCAGGGTCACAGGAGATGCAAAGCTTACTGCCAAACATCAGCATGGAGGATAGAACTTCTTGACATGGGTGGATAAACTCTAATCTGAAATCACCTATTTATTGTAAACTTTTCTAAGAATGAGAGGAAATAGTAGTTTCTTTTCTTTGTATATGGCCAATCTCTTACAAGAAGGGGAGACGGTTTATTGTTAACACTTAAAACCTTGAGACAACACTTCTTTGGGTCTTCATAACACTTACAAAGCATCAGTAAAGTGTTCATTCATCACTACAATGTGACTTAACAAAACTTAATTTTGGAGTCATCTGAAGTGGCTTAACTGAGACACATTTCTCTTGGTATTACATATTTAATATAGTAGACCTGTGAATCCTTCATATTAACAAGTCATTTTACCATCATGTCAAGATACCACACTGCACAGAGATGAATACTCTGCTGTATCTACTGAGGTTTTATAAGTGTTATGAAGACTAAAAGAACCCTTTGTTAAGGTTTAGTTACATAACAGTAAGTAAGTAATAGATGCATTTTTACAACACTTATACCTTTTATTTATGTTAATGTTACTTTTATTTATTATATGTATTATTCTTTGTTTTTGACTTTGTATATGAATGTAAGCTACTTGTGTTATGTTCCATATGTTTCATGGGTGGTCCTCAAGAGGCGAACCACCTGGCAATCACTTCCAAGAATGGCCCTCAGTCCTATAAATCTGGAAGATCTTCCACAGTTCCTAGCGGTTCATTTCAAGAGCACCTAGGTGTGATTACTTTTTGGGCTTTTTGTGACTTTTGTGTGATTAGTGATATACTGGATTTATGGCTTTTTTTGCTCTGTATTTCGAGTATTTTTCGGATTTTGTATTGGTTCGCCTTGTTAGCAACTCTTTGTTTTTATGTGCTCAGGGAGCATCATTGTTTAACAGAACCTTTGAAAATAAATCTTTTATTTTATAAATATTCTATCTGGCCCTTTTTGTATCTGCCTATGGTTTCAATGAAATTTCTCCCTCTACTGGGCATATTTGGAACTGTTCTGGACTTAGGTGCTGTTGAGACTCCAAACTCATAACAGAGGAGTGTGTGGTTGTGCAGTGGCACCATTACAGGTAGTACACTCATCACAGGAGTGAACAAACAGCCTGTAGCCTGTCCATTAGAACTTATATTTCCATTGCTACACCAGTGCCAGTGCACTTTTGAGGATTTGATGGGTTAGACACTGTAGTACCAGCAGTTGCCAAGAGGAACATCCAGATAGTGGGGGTTTGTTCAGTAGAGCAATTTATTCTATAGTTCCTGACTGTCTCACTGGGAGATATTTGCCTTTGCTGTGGGGTCAATGGAGTGTTACCTCCAGCCACAGCAGGTACAGCCCTGCTACCAACCAACTTCAGGTTGAAGCCAGTTCTGGAACAGCCTTTTACACCTGCCACAATGAGCTGTTTCTCTAGACCTGCATACACACTGTTGTTAATGTCTTGCTGAACTGTTGGAACACTGCAATGTACTGGTATTCATCACCCAGCAAACCCAGTAATGAGAACACCATATTTTTAATATTTATTTTCAGGAACTCCTTACAGTTTCTTTACATATACACTGCCACTTACAATCCAGGTTAAAGTTTTCTTCCTCCAGGTTCTCTACTTCCTCTTCAGGAGGACTCAAAATGTCCACCTTGGATCTCTGTGGGGCTTGGCACTTCACTATATCAGGAAGCAGGCCTACACCAGGTATACTAGTGTTCTGTGACACAATGGATTTTTGCTCATTTTAAGTTTTCTGCAGCTCACTATTCTTAATAGAACTACTAGCTCAGCCACTCTTGGGTAACTGATGGTGGCTGTAGGATTCAGAACCATACATTTTATGGCCACCCATGGCTGAAGATGAAGTGAAGATCATTTTAACAATCTACTGCCTCAGACCATTATGTTCTAACTGTCTTCAATGACATTCTTTATGCCATTGTCTGTGTTACAGATAATGCTGTTATGGTATTCTTAAATTTTGAAAATGATTTTCTTTACTTATATAAATATTACCAATGAGTTAATTTATGGGTTTAAAACCATATTTCTATAGTTCACTTCTGATATGATTGACTTTTAAATTGTGAACTTCATAGCACATAGGTTTGCTAATTAACTATTCTGTTGTGCTATTTTAAATACAATATGACATTGGTGTCATGTAAATTCTTTTGTAAACATATATATTTATAAAGAGAGTAAAGTGTTCAATAGCCACGTTGTCATCAAGTAGGGGAATAACACAGCTCAAAAATATTAAAAGCTGGTATGCAATCCAGATGGTCCCGGTAATTCCTTGATATGCAAACAAAAACAGAGAACAATGGCACAATCTCAATGTTAAAGTCAAAAAGAAAAAGAAAATAGCCTGGCTAGGCAAACTAGAGCTATTTTTTGGGGGGTCTTCTTAAGTAGAATGGACCTCTACCCTGCGTTCAGCTCAGTCCACCAATAGATAACCTCTTAATAATAATAATAATACATTTTATTTACACAAGATGCCTTTCTAAGCACTCAAGGACACCGAACAAACAATAGTTTAAAAAAAAAAAAACACATTATAAACAAAACTTGAAACATCAGAAAATATAAAAATTAAAACCAAACAAAGCCACTGTAACAATACAGAAAAACCATTTTAAACAGATGGGTTTTAAGTTTACATTTAACAGTTGAAAATGATTCAATATTTCTAAGCTCAGTAGGTAGTGAGTTACAGAGTTTGGGAGCAGAACATCTGAATGCTCTGCTCCCAATGGTGGTTAGACAGGCAAGAGGGATGGTCAGGTGGATGGAGGAAGAGCATCTAAGATTACAGGAGGGATTGGCAACACAAAGAAGGTTGGACAGATATGGAAGGAGCGAAAAAAATCTGAAAAAAAGCAAGGACTGAAAAAAGTGAAGAAGAACAACAACAGAATAAACAATCACAGATAAAAGAGACTGAAGTGGATGAAATTGTCTCATTACATTCCTCTGAGGAAACTAACAGAACAGGTACAAAATAAAACAATGCCACAGATGTTTATTAGATGTTTACAGAATCTAAAAGAATTGCTTCAAAAGATAAAAATACAGAATCAAAAAAAACTACAGCTAAAGTTAAATAAACCTTTATTACCAGTGGTAATAGAAAATAGAGAAATGGCAGTGGATGTTGGGTGTGGGTTTGGGCGGGGGCGACATTTTGTTTTAATTTAATCCTAGAACCTGAATTACTTCACCTTATACAATTTCTTGTAGTAGGAATTAGGAATTTGTTAGTTTTCGCATACCCCTTGGTGTCAGAGCACAGGGTCAGCCATTGCACAGCGCCCCTGGAGCAATTACAGGTTAAGGGTCTTGCTCAAGGGCCCAGCAGAGTAGGATCTGTTTTGGCAGTGACGGGGATTTGAACTGGCAACCTTCTGAATACCAGCACAGATCCTTAGCCTCAGAACAATTAACCAAACAGGGAAACTGATGAGCTCAGATCTAGTTATTTCATTGGAAATTCATTTAAGTTCAAAATCAACACAAACAGCAATAAACAAACAAATCAGTTCAACTGCAATTACCTCAGGTATACCTCTGATTGAAAAACAGTTTTCTTCTTCCATCATCAAAACACCAGTGTCAGTTTTACAGACTAATGTCACCTTTTATCCAAAGAACCATGGGATCTCGAAGAGGAAAAAATGTAGAATGGACACTTGGATCAATATAATTATCCATCCATCCATCCATTTTCCAACCCGCTGAATCCGAACACAGGGTCACGGGGGTCTGCTGGAGCCAATCCCAGCCAACACAGGGCACAAGGCAGGGAACCAATCCTGGGCAGGGTGCCAACCCACCACAGCAATATAATTATGCGAGATTCAAATTTAAGGTTAATAAATGGTCACCACTTTAGGAATTTACAAACTGACTTTTATCCAGGGGCCAGACTAGCAAATTTTATTTCAATATTCAAAAAAATTACCCCCTCACCCCCACCCCAAATAATAAAGTAAAAAATGTAATTCTTCAATAGGAATCAACAACAAAGCCATTCAATATACCAAAACAATTGTGAAACAAACTTAGGCAATGTTAAGAGTAGCTGCTCAAGCTTTCCCTAAGGCAATGATTCTTATGCAGGAGTTAAACTACTCCCTGGAATTCACATTAAAACAAAAGACAATTTTGGAGGCCTATAATAAATACATATCAATGAATACTAACCACATTGTAAAACTTCCAGAAATTGTCTTTATACTTCAGAAGGACTAAATACACTGGACAAGGCCCACAGCTCAGAAATTCTTTAACAATTGGCTGAAAGCTTTAAACTTACAATAAAAAGGGAAAAGCTACAAATCAGAAGATAGAAATTAAAAACAAAACTACATCTTTCAAAGTGGTTAATACTAAGTGAAGCTCAAGAGACATTATTATCTAAAGGATTCACTTTTATATCCACCCTAAGACAAACAACAGACCTCTGGATAACACTATGGCAGAAATTGAAGAATTTTTTAGAAAGGAGAAATTGATTATTTCAAACACAAACATAGAACAGAACAAATGCCTTTTTGTTCAAAAACTAATTGGATACCATATAACAATAAAATTAGCACAAAATAAGAAACTTCATAGCTGAAAGCACACACAAGATCAAACAGATCCCTTACAATTTACATCATAATGAAGATAACATAACTGATCAGGAGAGACAAGCTCTCAAGGAATTAAAACAACTTAAAAATATAATTATAAAACCTACTGATAAAGGAAGTGCCATAGTTCTTATGGACTGGGAAGATTATGTCACAGAAGCCTCTAGACAACTGGAGGATAAAAACTATTACTCAAAACTAAACGGACCCATGTATATGGAAACACAAAAATTGGTACACAAAATAATAGAAAATATGGAAAATAATAAAATTATACATCACAAGCAAGCTCAATTTCTAAAAGATGCAGTTGAACCTAGACCCAGAAGGTTCTATATCTTACCAAAGATACGCAAGAAGCCTACAGAATGGACAGAACCTTATTTAATTCCACAAGGAAGACCGATCGTATCTGACTGTAATAGTGAGACATATAATTTATCTAATTATATTGACTCTTTTTTAAAACCCATCTCACTATTACAAAGTAGTTAAAGATATTACTGATTTTATTCAGAAGATTAAAAGCTTAACAATTACAGAGAAAACCCTATTGTTTACAATAGATGTAAATAATTTATATACTAACATTGACACTAAATATGGTCTAAGAGTTATTAAAGATTGGCTGGAAAACTATCCTGATTGAAGATGAAATGTCACTAAGAGCCAACCCTTGATTATTCTACCAAAAGTCCGTCCTATCTTGCACCAAATATTTGAAACCAAAAATAAAATTCAGAAAACAAAGCAAGGAGTCTAGTGAACCAGAAAATCAAACACAAAAGCTCACACCAGCAAGAAATATTTGTTACTTAATGTTCGATACCAGGTTGTCCATGGACCTGATGATACATGAGGGCATGACCCCAGACATCATCATTTGCAATGCCATAGCAAATGTTGTAAGAATACTGCAAAATGTTGCCATCCATGAAAAACAAAATGACATTGTGGGAAAATGTAAAATAGTTTTAGGATCCTTAAAACAAGGGAATTCCAGAAATCTAATATGAGCAATGAGTTCCAGACACAACAAAACCCTTGCCCTTTTGAGGCTCGCCTTTTTGTGCGCGCCCTTATTGAAGGATACCATCTTGTACGTCCGCTGGCTTGTACGTCCGTAATATACCTTTAATTTTCTCTGGCGGTAATACAGGCGTGCGCGTCGGTAATATGCCTTTAATCTCCTCTGTCAGTAATACTGGCTTGTATGTGGCTGTAATATGCATCACTGTATTGTGTACCTTTAATTTCCTCTCGCAGTAATACTGGTTTGTATTTCCGTAAAACGCCTCTAACTTTCTCTGACAGTAATATCACGCGTCGCACCATGCCCCGTGCATGCGCACTTCACCAGAAGCCCCGTGCAAGCGCACTTCATCAGAAGACACCCACACACGGACACCTGGACGCACATAGGGATTTTATATATATAGATAATTTAATATAACAAAATGTCTGGAAAGCAAATCAACTTCATTGACACAGAAACCATCCTCCTAACAATTAAAACCAAACTGGTCAGCAAGAAATGATTACAGGTTTACTTTTTTTCAACATAAAAATTCACTGATGACAGCCTAGAAGGGA
Organism: Erpetoichthys calabaricus; assembly: GCF_900747795.2. Lineage (NCBI taxonomy): Eukaryota > Metazoa > Chordata > Cladistia > Polypteriformes > Polypteridae > Erpetoichthys > Erpetoichthys calabaricus. The sequence goes on from NC_041394.2 coordinate 59,608,372, forward strand.
GGCAGCTCTTGTCCAATAGAAAAAGGTAGGACACTTCTTTAAAAAATCCTGGTGGTAAATTTGGTGTTTACCTGCAGGGAAAATATTAAGGAGCTTGTAAAGGGGAATTTTGTTGATTTGTATCTATTTTTATCAGGCATCTCAGAATTACTTCTGTTAACTGCACTAAACATTTGACTAGCATAAGAATTTGTTCTACCACAGAGTAGGACACGAGAAATACTTATGAAGCATCTTACACCCACTCCCAGATACAGGTAGGAGTTCATGTTTGAGAATTAATATCATCACAAATTTATGGTACTTCAGCCCTTCTCTTGAACTGATTTCTTGTTATCTCTCTACGTTTTGATACTGGGTGCACCAAAGGGTGTTTTTTTGTTCACGTAAATGTTTACACAATTGCAAAAGGAATACATGACTTTTTGTACAAATATACTTGAAATTTAGTGATATGCTATGTTACTAGATTGACTTGGTCTTGATCAAAACTCCTTTTTATTGCTTTTACCTCTGATGAATCATATGTGTGTTGGCTGACAATAACAGAAAGATCTATTCATTCATTGCTGAGCCTGCTTAATCCAAACATGGGCCATGTGGGACATGTCGGTGTGCAACATCAGCCCCAAACAAGGAACCCGCCATAGACGACCCACCAGTCTATTAAAGGGCCCAACCACATCTTACAAATTTAGAGTCAACAATTAACTTCAAACACATTTTTGTGGGAGTACCTGTACAAAACCCACACGGACAGGGGAGGATGTGGAAACAGTATGGTAGAAGACAGGAACTAAGCAACACCTAAACTAAAAAAAATTGTATATGTTGCTCCCAAGAGAGTCTTTAGACTAAAATGCTACTTTTATTAAAAAGTCATATATTACTGTAAGATTTTAAATTTCACCCCAGCTATGGTCAGTATCTGGGTAGTCCGAATTCTAGAAGTAACTCAGGGAAATTTTAATCAGCCTTTTCTTTTCAGCAGCCCACAGAAATGAACACATTCTGACCACCAGCTAGACCAGCACACCCACTCACATCTTCTTTTTCCTTTCAGTGTACCTGCCTAGTTGACCACTAGTGAAACATTTCACTTCTCACTAAAATCATTGTCAAATTTTGGTAAAAAGTTATTATATTTTTATTCTTTTCAGTGACTGTGTTAAATTACTTTCACTCTAATTAACACTTTTCCCTTTCATTCTGTGACTTGTTGGTCTACTCATTTGTAACAAAGTAAGACTAAAATATAACAGCATAAAAGTAATGTACTATATTTTTACATTAGCTACATGTTTCATCTGGAACGGACTTGACTCACAGCATCACATCTCCATCCATTCATCCATCCATTTTCCAACCCGCTGAATCCGAACACAGGGTCACGGGGGTCTGCTGGAGCCAATCCAAGCCAGCACAGGGCACAAGACAGGAACCAATCCCGGGCAGGGTGCCAACCCACCGCAGATCACATCTCCTATAATACTAATTTAAATAGTGAAGCGGATTTAATAAGTAATACCTATCAGAAACTTTCATAATTATCTGACCCTTATATTTATTTAAAAATGAAACATCTTGGGTTAACTTTTACCACCAATGTAAATTCTGTAAAAACAGGAGGAATTCATTTTCAGTTACCTCAACTATCTGATTTATGATTTCTGCAATAGACTTGCAACTCTTGCTGGGTTACCTTCTCCCATTGTAACCTGGATAGGCGCTGTCCCCCTTTGACCCTCTGTTGGAAAAGACAGCTACACTGCTGCTGCCATGGCTGCTGTCAGGGTTACCATAATTTGTTAATATTTTTTTCTGCATAATAAAGGCAGTTTTGTCAAAGGACTGGTACAACGCTTGTCCAGAGTTAGATGAGCACTGGCCCTGTGGTAGCCTAATTTGGATAACCAGGTTATAAAACGACCAAATATAGACAGAGGACTGAGGCAATGGGACCCACAGTCAGTTTTTTAGCTCTCTGAAGAAGCAGTAATTCTTGTTACAACTTGACAAAAATATGAAAACTCTTAGAGTGAACTTTTTCTTTGTGAGGTCCAAGTGGTACAATACCTTAATTGGGTCACCTTAATCCAATGCTTAGGTCAAAGCAAGACAAAGGCCACAATTAGTCAGTGTTCAGTAATGTTTCAAATGTCACCAGATGTAAGAGAGAATCACAGGAATGCACGTCACATTCAGCATCTTCAAACATTATGGATTAAGTTATTCCACTCTGTACCAAATGCAAAGTTTTAGGAGACACGCAGGACAGATGACTAAGCCAAAATCACACCAGAAGAGCACCAACTTATCGAAACATCCAGCAAACACAATGCCTAAATCAGTGACAGGACACTAAGGGACCGACCCCAGCTGCTGGTTTAGAGCAAAGTGACCTGTCAGAAGTCCTCTGCTCAAACCTCCTAGACAACCTGACAGTATGGCAGCAAAGCCTGACCATTTAAAACCAGCAGTTGCACTTTTCAAACGATCAGAATATTGGACAACAATAGTGTTAGTGTATTTTCTTGTTTTTTAAAGTTCTTTCCTGTTACCAAAATTTCTTTGTGGCATTCAGGTCTTTGACTTCTCCTTAGCGTTCTAAATGTGACAATCTTGCGGTTTGATTTTTGGTTGTGACTTTGGCTTCTCTTTGACCTCATTTTCTTCATCTGATCCCATTACTCTTTACTCCCTCTGCCCCTTTGGAGGCAGAACAATAAACAGGTGTCATGATAAGTTTTCAAAAGGCGTCAAAAAAGTGCAAAGGAAATGATCAGGTGACCATTTATTTAAATAATTTACTGATTATTGAAACTTCAACTAGATCCAAAGGGAGTAAATAACAAAATATGATTGGAAAATGAGCTCAATTAACTAAATCAAAATACAATTTTAAAAAAAGCACAAGTGAAAAATTTCTATCAAAACAATACAGCCAAAACTTATGGATAATACCCAAAAGTTAAAACAGCTAAGAAACTCCTAAAGATGTTAATTTAAACTAATTTAACCATATATAGTTATTTAGGCTAAGTTCAAATGAGGGACTACTAAACAAAAACTAAATCATCAAACACTGATTTAACTTTAGCTATATGAAATATATCCAAATTTAGCAAGAACCAAGTGAAAAAGGGAGCCAAGTTCAAAGGTCAAGGTCTTTTTATTGTCATATGTACATTGTACACTGAAATTTTTACTTGCACAATAATACTTGGAGACACAAGAAAGGCAAATACGTTTAGGTACGGCAACAAGTCATTAAATGTGCCAAGTCATAATTTATTCCTTATCAGCTAGACAAAATTAATCTTAATTAGTGGCCATTTTCCTTGAGACAAAAGATGCCAAACAAAATTAAACAGATAATTCACACTTTTAACTAATAATTGAACATTATTAAAACAGAAACAGACAAGGAAAAGGCCCTGACAAGAATATAACAACAAGCAGACATCACAACCCTCTTTGACTCCAGCAGTTAAGTGAACAAGTGTGGAAACTCAATGTACAACTTGCTAAACAGCAGAGAAACTTAGCAGGTGCAGAAGTTTGATGGACTGTACACCTCTCCAGTGTGGCCTTAAAAGCCTACTAGGACTTGGATGAATGGCATTCCAGCAGTTAAGACTAATTGTAAAATAAAAAGGTTTCTCACATAATATTGGGTCACTTTGAATAAAAGGGTCTACTAAGCAAATACTGGACATTTATGCAATTAAGTGCGCAGAGTGGAAAGTTGACTATAGCTGCATTGTACGTGATCAGATTTTTGATCTGTGGATGAATTTGGCAAAGTGACTAAAGGCATCTACAAATATGACATACAAAAAATGACATAACTTCATTTGAATACCTCAGCACTGCCTTGCCTGAGTTTTTTGCCAGGGTTGAGAATTTGTAACAACATCTTGGTCCATTAGAATTTTTTTTCTTTTGGTATTTTTTTTCAATTCTAGAAACTTTAATATTTTTGAAGCTGAATTTTCAAGCTTTATTGTCAAGTGTGTATTTAACTTCCTTGCCTAAGAAAGTTTAAATTTTTTCCATTTAGTTTTTAAGTGTGTCACATCACCATTTTATCACTGCAGGTAAATAATGGTTTGGTAACTTTGGTAACTTTTGGTTTGGACTTTGCTAGTAGCTACGGACTGCTTCCTAAGAAGTCTCTTTGGTACAAAAGTACATCAAGAAAACACAAGACCTACAGAAATTCGATTAAATAGAGGAACTCACAGTTTCTGTCATTACATCCATCTAGAAAGTATGCCAGGTCAGAGAAAGACTCTCTGTCTTTCTCTCATTCCATCATCCAGAGATCCTTAGCTTACTAAGACAAAGAGCCACCTGGTTATCTAGGCATATTGAATGCCTGTACTCCTAGCAAGACAAGCTACTACCCACCCAGGGTGTACTGTTATTATTTTGTCGCACTCATACTCCTCTTCCTTTGTTTTTGGAATTTATACATCTTTAAGTTAATCTATAATGTATCAATACCTGCATGTTACAGTACTTTATCTTGTTGGCCACGGTCATAGATATAAAAGAATGTGTTTAGCCAAAGTACCAGTCAACCCTGACAGTGACCATTAAGTGGACATACAGACTGCAAGTGCAGTCTGTCTGTAAGATAGTCCATGATCCATGCCACCAGGTATGAATCTACTTCCATCTCTGTCAGCTTGTCCCTAAGAAGCAGAGGTTGGATGGTGTTGAAGGCGCTAGAGAAGTCCAGAAACATAATTCTTACAGCACCACTGCCTCTGTCCAAGTGGGAGAGGGATCAGTGTAGCATGCAGATGATGGCATCCTCCGCTCCCACCTTCTTCTGGTATGCCAACTTTAGAGGGTCGAGGGCATGGTGGACCTGTGGCCTCAGGTGGTGAAGTAGCAGCCGCTCCATGGTCTTCATCACATGTGATGTCAGAGCGACAGGCTGGAAGTCATTCAACTGACTAGGACGTGATACCTTTGGGACTGGGGTGATGCAAGATGTTTTCCAAAGCCCCTGTTCCAGGCTCAGGTTGAGTGGCTCACTGTAAAGGACTCCCCAGCTCCAACGCACAGGCCTTCAACAGTCCATCTGGACCCACTGCTTTGCTGGCATGAAGTCTCCTCAGCTCTCTGCTTACCTGGGCTGCTGTAATTATGGGTTGGGGGGAAACTCTCTCCTATGGTGTCAGCAGAAGGATGGGTGGAGGGTGCAGTACTCTGAGGTGAGAGTGGGTTAGGGTGGTCAAACCTGTTAAAGAAGTTGTTCATCTGGTTTGCTCTCTCCACATCTCTCTCGATGGTTGCACCCCACTTCGAGCTGTAGCCAGTGGTGATCTTCATCCCATCTCACACTTCCTTCATGCTGTTATTCTGCAACTTCTGCTCCAGCTTTCTCCTGTACTGCTCCTTCGCTGCCCTGAGCTGGACTCGGAGTTCCTTCTGCACGCACTTGACCTCATGCTGATCACCGCCTTTAAAAGCCCTTTTCTTCTGGTTCAAAAGGCCCTTGATGTCACTTGTAATCCATGGCTTGTTGTTAGCATAGCAGCTATCTGTTCTTACTGGAACTACAATGTCCATACAGAAGTTGATGTAGTCAGTAGTACAGTCAACAACCTCCTGAATGTTCTCACTATATGATCCCTGCAGGATATCCCAGTCTGTAGTTCCAAAGCAGTCTCTCACAGCCTGCTCTGCCTCAGGGGACCACTTCCTGAATGAGTGTGTGGTTGTAGGTAGCTCCCTCACCCTTGGTTTGTAGTGAGGCTGAAGCAGAACCAGGTTATGATCTGCTTTCCCAAGCGCAGGCAGCGGTGTGGCACTGTATGCGTCTTTAACGTTTGCATACAGTAGGTCAATAGTCATATTTCCCCGGGTGTTACAATCCACATACTGGGAGAAGTAATGTTTTGTCCAGCGTCACATGGTTAAAGTCTCCAGCGATTAGCACAAGCTCTTCTGGGTGCTGCATTTGCAGTTTAGCAACATCAGAAAGGATGATGTCACCCGCTATCTCCATGTCCGCCCAACATTATGCCAACATTTTGTCATTAACTTCTAAAATATGAAAAACATTTATGTTTTAACAATGTGTTTACACAGATTATTGTAGAAACGGAACACACATGAAATGCATGTGTTCTAAATAACAATCTATTATTTCCACTCTAAAACTCCAGCACTTTTCTCCCAGATAATCAAGGCATGAGCTGGGAGAACTTTGTGCACGTTCTACGGCGGTGAGGGGATGGAATAGCAGGCTGCTTGTCTTTATCGGCACATTTACAGGACAAAAGATGCTGACAGAGAGGTGCAATGGGATTTAAGGTGGGCCGGATCTACAAGTTTTATTGTAGGCTCTGGTAATTCTAGTGTTAAAACATAATCAGAAATTCAAAGACTTGGAAACTTATAGTGTTATGCCATCATACTGCATATAAGTCAAATGCAATGATGTAATACATCATGTGACAACCATGTGAATTTGACTGCAGTCAGGAGGATAGTGGGGATGAATAGTACAGTACAGAATACAGAGAAATCACTGAAACAAGTAACAGTGCAATGAGAAAGAAGAGGAACTTATCTGAAAGACCAGGGTTCACACTTTAACCAAGTTATCACTTTACAGTACACACAAATATTATCATTATGTCAAAAGCTGCTGCCTATAATTTTAGACAATATAATTACCACATCGGAAAAGTGTAGCAATAGTGAGTGTTACAACAGAATGGAATAAAAATGACATTTAATTTATTTTGAATGTGAGCATTGGAATCCTGAAAGCATATTACAGTGACATCTGCTCTATTTTACTAAATGTAAGGCCATCAGCATTAGCATCACTACAAAGTGAAAATGAAATACATTGTTTCTGGGAGTTATTTTCACTTATACAATTTATAATAGCAATGGGCTCAATCTGCACATTCCTTTTGTGTGCTTTTTATAAAGAAATAAATTTTTCCTGGTGTCTGGATTGCCACTGATGTACAGGCAGTCCCCGGGTTACGTACGAGATAGAGACTGTAGGTTTGTTCATAAGTTGAATTTGTATGTAAGTCGGAACAGGTACATTATTTTAATAAATGCAATTTGGGCAGATGATTGTTTACCTTTCAAATACAGAACAGCCATAAACAATGTTGGTAGAACTTGATGGACTTGGTCTCTTAAAGTAGGCATCAAGAGAGGTTGCACAGAGATTTGCTTTTTCTCATCATAAATACCCTTATAGCATCTCAGGCCTTCGGTAACTGTTCAGTAAACTTTGGTTAACCTCTCTGTATCAGGATCTTGCTCATCTAACTTGTAGAACACTTTTTCGTTGGAGTCTCTAGGTCTTGGTTTTCTTCTCTGAATGCTATCATCTGCTGTTCTAGTTCCATAAGGTCTTCATTGGTCAGTTCTTTGCCATGGGAGTCAAGTAATTCAATTATATAATTTTCACTGATGTCCAGCTGCAGCTGATTACCAATAGCAACTACAGCTTGCCTGGTTTCGGTGATTTCATCATCTGTAAACCCCAGAAATTCTTGTGTGAATTGGGGGTACATTTTTTTTTCCAAATGCCTCTCATATTTGTCTCTTTCACTTCAACCCCAAGTGTCAGCAATATTTTTAATGACATCATAAATGTTACAACTTTTCCAGAACTCCCTTAAGGTCATCTCATAATTTTGAGTAGCCCTGACAGCTTGTGAGAATGTCCTCCGTATAACAATAGGCCTTAAAGGAGGCTATGATTCCCTGATCCATTGGCTGGAGTAGTGATGTAGTGTTGGGGGTAGAAACACCACCTTTACATTGGGGTGCATGTCATCTAAAGTGTTTGGATATCCAGGGGCATTGACAAGGAGAAGGAGAATTTTGAAAGGAATGTTTTTGCCCCAACAATAACGTTCAACAGCAGGGATAAAATGGTTTAAAAACCATTTTTTAAACACAACAACTGTAACCCAAGCCTTTTCATTTGCCATCCAAATAACAGGAAGAGATCCATCCATCCATCCATTTTCCAACATGCTGAATCCGAACACAGGGTCACGGGGATCTGCTGGAGCCAATCCCAGCGCACAAGGCAGGAACCAATCCCAGGCAGGGTGCCAACCCACCGCAGGACATACACAAACACCAAGCATACACTAGGGCCAATTTAGAATCGCCAATCCACCTAACCAGCATGTCTTTGGACTGTGGGATGAAACCGGAGCGCCCGGAGGAAACCCATGCAGACACGGGGAGAACATGCAAACTCCACGCAGGGAGGGCCCGGGAAGCGAACCCAGGTCCCCAGGTCTCCAAACTGCGAGGCAGCAGCGCTACCCACTGCGCCACCCACAGGAAGAGATGCCTTAGTGAAAATACATAGTGCCCTCGGATTTAGGGAGTGATGCACTAACAAAGGCTTGAGCTTGAAATCCCCAGATGTATTACCCCCAACTAATAAAGTCAGCCTGTCCTTTGATGCTTTATGTCCTGGTGCACTTTTTTCCTCTTTGGAAATGTAGGTCCTCTCAAGCATTTTTTTCCAGAACAAGCCAGTTTCGTCTGGATTAAATATTTGGTCTGGCAAATAACCTCCCTCATCAATAATATCTTCTAATATCTTGGGAAAATCACTTGCAGCACATACATCGGCACTTGCTGCTTCAACTTGAATTTTAATATTATGCAAATTTGCTCTTTCTTTAAAGTGTGAACCAACACCTACTTGCCACAAATTCTTCAATGTAATCACCTTCACTTGCTGTGCAAGCAGCTTTTAAATCATTAAAAAGGCTTCAAGCCTTTTCTTACACTAAAGAAATACTGGTAGGTACAGTGTCCATTTTAGGACATCCTCCTCCCTCCGAAAAAACTCCATCCTTCCTACTACCTTCGACAAAATATTCCTCCTCCCTGCGAGGAATCCCCAGTCACCCCTCCTCCCTCCTCTCTCCTCCCTCCTCCATCCGCTCTCAGTTCTCCGATGTCCGTTTTCCGCCATCCACCCTCCTATCTCCGTCATCCGCCTTCAGCTCTCCATCAAACCCCACACTCCCCCCGCCCCCTCATCGACATTTTCGTTAATGAAGTGACGTAATACTTCAGCTCCACCTTCTTCACAAGTTCATTAACCAAATTATTTGTCAATTATATTTCACAGTAAGAATTTACAGCACGACTCAAACGTGGGAACGAAAGTAAATGACGTTAATTGTTGAGTGTCTTTTAATATTGTTTAAGCATACATATTAACACATGTGCAATTAAACGTGTGCATTTACGGTGTGATTTTTCAGGCTTAAAAGCTCGCCTTTTATTAAAAAGGTAAATGCAAACTTTTTTCATTCTGAAGGGCACAAACCACGCAAAAATGTCGGTACACCAGATAAATAAGCGCAACATATTATCAGTTGTATTGTATGCTTACAATACATATAGAAATGTGTTAATCGTTAACTAATAGTATGGGATGGTGTTTTTCAACTCAGCTACAGATGCAGATGGAAACCAGAACTGCTTTGAAAAATACGAACGCCTTAGGACCGATCTGGAATAAGGTAGCACAGCGCCTTGATTTAAACGATTCCATGTCTTGGTGGGTTTGCGTTGCTTGTTGTCAATATCTTTACACCTGTTTTTAAGGCTTATTGACTGAAAGGGGCTTTCGTGAAAAAAGTTAGGGCTTTGCTACAGGATACACCCTCCACAAGTTAAGGAAGTTAAAAATAAAGGTATATATTTCTGTTTTATTTAAACCTTTTAAGTTTGTATGCGGGCGGCATGGTTAATGAACTTGTGAAGAAGGTGGAGCTGAAGTATTACGTCACTTCATTAACGAAAATGTCGATGAGGGGGCGGGGGGAGTGTTGGGTTTGATGGAGAGCTGAAGGCGGATGACGGAGATAGGAGGGTGGATGGCGGAAAACGGACAGCGGAGAACTGAGAGCGGATGGAGGAGGGAGGAGGGAGGAGAGAGGAGGGAGGAGGGGTGACTGGGGATTCCTTGCAGGGAGGAGGAATATTTTGTCGAAGGTAGTAGGAAGGATGGAGTTTTTTCGGAGGGAGGAGGATGTCCTAAAATGGACACTGTAGGTAGGCATATTACGCTGATTTTGGTTTTCAATCCAAATTATCCACAGCCTTTCCATCTCAATAATTAAACCACTGCATTGCTTGATAATTATTGTAGCATTCATTGGGGTATGGCCATTCACATGCTCCATTATTCTACCTTTTTCTTTTAAAATTGTTCTGATTGTTGACCGACTGTAACCAAGAGCTCTGCCAATGAATGATGGAGTTTCGTCTCTCTCTGACCTTTTTATTATTTCTACTTTATTTTCCATGGTGATGTTTTTTCTCTTCTTTACTGTATCCCCAGCTCTTGCATCAGATTTGTGTTTCAGGGACATTGTTGAAGGGTGAAGACAAGAGGTTAAGATGAGGTCTTCTGCAAAGCACTGTACCCACTATCACAGCAGGAAGGCACCCCTCATCAGCTCGTCTGGTGTACTGGTGAGAGACAACTTCCTGCTATGTATGTACAGTACAAGCAGGCTTGCTATTGAGAATGAATGGGGGTGGTTCACCACCCGCCCACCACACACTCACTTCCACTTGCATACAGTATGCTGCCTACAACGTCCGCCCACCGAGAATGAACAGGGTGCGGCCAAAGGTGGGTAGTGAATCATAAACAACCGCCCTCATTCAACAGGCAGCTACCCGAGGCACACTACAATTCTGCCCCCCACCGCCCCATTCACCCTCAATGGCCTATGTTCAGCTACAAGCAGGTCACCACTTGTAGCATCACTAGCTGCCCACCAAGAACAAATTTGGCAGCCGTTCAAGAGACACTGCAAAGCTGTATGGTGGGCGGGCAGTGAACCGCTCCCCTCCGCCCCATCAAGCCTCCATCCTGCACACGAGCAGTAACTGTGGCCCCGGTGACTATGGACACCGGGTCACTGCTTGCAATGCACCCAGCCACCCGCTGACAATGAATGGGGTGTGGCCCCCACTGCCCCATTCATCAACCAGGGCTGCCTGAGGGATACTTCACTGCGTGAACAGCAAAACCGCCTCCCTCCACCCCGTCCAGCCTTCTTCCAGCCACCGCTTGCAGCGTCCCCAGGCCGAAGATGACAGAGCGGCAGTTACTGAGGAGCCTGCATCACGTCTCCCGGACAGATGAAGGAGCAGCTGTGGCCCTGTTCGTAAGTATGAGTTGTTTGTATGTCAGATGTCCGTAACTCGGAGACTACCTATATAGCAAAGAGTAGGCCTCCACAGAAGCACAACCTAAATATTAGTAGAAGGCAAATATTAGTTTAGTAGGCATATTATTTAAGTAAAATCATCTTTTACAATAATCATATCTTTATTAATTCCCTGAATATTTTAACATACATTTTAACAATATCACACTAATGGAATTAACATTTTATTTATATACTTGCACAAGAAAATGCTTAATTTTAACTTGTATACATTACTGCTAATATATGCAACCTAACTTTTAACATATGACTAAGTAAAAGAGGACAAAGACAATATAAAATTTGGAGCGACACCACCCTGTATATTGTAAAGGCAAAAATAAATAATGCTTTTCAGCAAAAAGGCACATCTCTGAAGATGCAAGTCTGAAATTAGACTATCCAAGATGGCGACACGGTTAAATACAGGCCAAAGAGGAAGAGGTGGGTTCAGGTGGATGAACACAGGCAGTGACATCAGAAGTTGTTGAGGTTGTCATTTATCCATTCTGGAGAGGGAGGCAGAGAAGAGGCATTAGAATACAGCGCCTCCCTGTGGATTGGCAAGGAATTACCAACACAACATTTAAGCTATCAGCAAGATGCACGTGTGTGAAAGCTGCTAATTGCATCATTAAGTTTCTCTTAAACAAAAAACACAAATCTGGTGCTTAATTGTATCTAGGTGGTACAACCTTAAAAAGAACTGAGTTCAGACACTGCATTGATGACAAATGGATGACAAGGTAATTTCTCACCCCGTCACCGTTTTTGTGAAGTTTACAATTTATGAACTGCAACTCCAATTTTGTCACTCCATTTTAAGGTTTACATTTTTGACTAATGAAGCACTTTAAATTGAACTGGTATATATGGAAGTGGGCATGAGTAGGAGTGTGCCCTTTATTGAAAGGTGACTGTAATAACACAGGACCTGTTAAAAGCCCACTGAGGTATTCCTTGTGTGATTTTGGGCTATACAAGAAATAAATTGTTGTTGTTTTTGTACCCAGGGTTGGTCTGTACCATGCATCTGGGCAGGGTCCCTCTATTGACACTGTTGTGAAAACACAGGGTCAGAACTTGAAGTACTGGATGAGATTCTAGCCTATAAAACATCTGCTACATAAAACATTGGTTTAATTAAATATTGACTAAAAACAAAGCTAAATGGTCTACTAAAATTTATGAAGAAATGTCTGTTACTTTCATTGTATCTAAAGATCATTTTTTGTAATTTAACTTTTCTTTTAAAAGATGCTGACATTATGATGGAAAATGTGTCTTATCATAAGAAAAGTTATATTCATGTCAAGAAGCTTGTGAAGGGTTGCTGTTACCAAACCAAGTGGTTCAGATTGGTTCATAAAGTGTCCCTAAGACAAAGACATAACAATCTATTTATAGCCTAAATAAGCTTAAATTAATTATGACTATATTGATTAATACGTGTACAGGTTCACAATGAACATTACCTTTAAAAAAGAACATTACTTTAAAAGTTGTACCACAATCAAAGGCATAAGGAACAGCTGTCTCACAGTTTCCATGTCTCATTCATACTTGTAAAAGTTGTGGCTGCTTGCAGCCCAAAACCCTTTAAGGTGTGAAGGAACAGGAAGTATACTTTGCAGATATGTAAACTCCTCAATGGAAAGAAATTAAAGATAAGAAGTGCTATATGTTTTTATTAGTAGAAGACAATGTAAGAAGAACAGCACTAAGAGCTACTTGAATGGAGGGCATGAATTAAAGTGGACACATTACTGTGTATAAAATATGTGCGTTACAAGTTTAGCGAAAACCACATCAAGTACCAGTATCATTAATATGGAAGCAGTTCTACAGGAAGCAACAGTTTTTGAAATGCTGTTCTTTACATACAGTAATAATCATTGTTTTAAAAATACACAGCAGTACTAGTGGTAGGAGCACAAAAAGTTCATTTTTAACACGCATAAGACATCATCTGTTACATCTCAGGTTCAAGTCTTAGACCACACATAAAACAATTTTTATAGCTATTTACCTAGGCAACAAATTCTTATGTGCTTGTAAATACACAAGAGCACTATATAACATTAAAATGAATACAAATGAACATTGATATGATGAAAAGCATCAAAAATTTTTTCTGTTGATATGATGAAAAGCAGCAAAAATATTGATATGTCATGATACGGTATAGAACAATACAGGGTTTGGTTTCCAGACCTCACCTCAGTACACCCCAGTCATTTCATATCATTTTTAAAATCATCAATAGCATACTGGATCGAAAATAAAAAGGTAGTAATTTGCCAAACCAGGCATGCATGTCTTCCAGTTTAACCTATAAATGAGCATATAGGCAAATAACCACAAATACTGGCTCAAGGACAGAATTGGTTAATCTAATACATTCCTCAAATTGCGTCCCACAATTAGTACTAGTTCCTGTCAGAATTCAGTTCCTTTAAAGAAAACTATACTGTCACGAAGCAGTTAAACATTCTACACCGCTCGGTGAAAAGAAAGAAAGAAAAACTTTGTAAAACTAAAATGAAGAACTGCACTTTAATGTTGATTCGTGCATTCAGTTGAAAAAAAAAGTCCATTTGGAGGAAATCAGATGATTTCTATCTATTTTTATCTTAGACTGGATTGTGTTGGAAAAAAACAGAACTGAGCACAATGAAGAAAAAGCAAAACAAAGAAAGTGTTTCTGTTGTGTAACTGTCATCTTCTTTACCTCAAGGCAGCAGAGTTTTCCTTCAGATGTTTTATCTCACACCATCTTTTTATACTGTTTGGTTCAAATAAACATTTTCTATTAAGTAATTTATGTCCATGGATCCTTTTAGAAAATTTCTTGGAATGCTTAGATAGCAAACTTAATTTCTACTGTACAAAGGAAATTGTTCACAAGCGATAATGCCATATTAAAATTCCAACCTTCAATATCATATACAAAATTTACCTCACAACAATAACAAATCAAAAATTGCTCTATCACACACATTAACAATTGTGCTTACATTTGCAAACCATACTGATGTTTCAAAACTGATCATAGGAGAAATGTATCCTAAACCATGCACTTCCTCATCCTTATCAACCAAACAATGAAACATCACAAAATCAGCCATTCTCACAGACCATAGCAATACCCCAAAGAACTGACTGTGAGCTCACAGACAACAGCACTGTACTAATCATTGAGTGGAACGTCAGACAGACAATGTCAGATAATAGTGCTAGGACTGCTGCAACGCCTCACCACTCTTTTGTGTTTTGTATGTGTTTGTTGTTTTCTCTTGTTCCTCTTCTTTTGTTCCCTTTAAAAAATTCATTTTTGTTTTCCTCCCAGCCCCTTGTTCTTTATTACCTTCCTGGATTTAAAGAGCTGAACTGTAATTAATTTACAGCCCTCAGATGCTGCTGTCACGTGGGCCGGAGTTACCCGTGGGCTATTTCAAGACTCTTGCTGTCACAGAAACTTTGCCGTGATGTTAGTTTGCTCAGGCAGCTGTGCTCTTTGACTCCCTTTTGTGCTTTACTTTCTATTAGATTTCCAGTCTTTTGACTGTTTCAAATGGTGAATTTGTCTAGTTAAAAGCAGTTGGCTTTAGAATGTTGGAGTTTGAATTTGTATATTATTGTTTTGGCAGCTATTCCTGCTTCTGGTTCTGATTCAGATTACTAATATTTGGTTGATTCTGTGTTCCTTTGTTTTGCATTTTCATAATTTGTTTTTTGAATTTTATATTTTTTTGGCCTTTAGTATAATAAATGAATTACGTAATCTATTGTGTTAGCAAAGTGTGTTTAGTGGTATTGTCCTGTTTCATTTTGTACCAATAAGGCTATTGTTTGCAAGCTAAAGAAAACCAAACCAAATTTTCAACATCTGCTGTTCATGCTGTCATTAAGAAATTTGAAGAAACCAAGAAAGATGTAGTTAAAAATACAGTGGAACACCCAAAATGCTGTCTGATGAACATATTTTACCCTTTCTTAAGGGACAGAACAAAATCCAGTGACCATAATTTGCACCAAATTTCACACTTTGGTGTGAATGAAATGGTTTTGTAGAGCATGTGGAAGGTAAGAAACCTTTCTTGAAGAAAGGAAATAATCACAAGACATTGCAGAATGCAAAAACTCATAAAACACAGAGTGACAACCAACATTAAAATCTAAATATTTTTCAGTATTTTCCAGTAGCTTTTTGACATTTTGCATTTCTGCTATGTCTTAATTTTATCATACTGTACATTTTTAAACCAGAAAAGAAACTCCACCCATTCCTTTATTAAATACACTTTTTTTCAGTTCATAAATATGGGGAGCTGCAGTAACAAAAACAACATTGTCAGTCCATTGCCAAAATGTCACCAGTCATCATAAATTAATTTTTTTTGGTTTATAGGAGAAAACAGACATACCCAGAGCAAACTCCTATAAAAGGGTGGACAACATACAACCTGGCATAGTAGACATCCCTACAGCATAATTGTGTCCCTGCTACCTCTGGCCTAATTACAGTAAAAAGTATTGTAACGTCTCAACCAGGTAGAAGCCCCTTTTTTTTTTGGAGTGACTGTTGAGTCCGACTGAGGGAGGGTGGAGTACAGCATGGAGGAATGACAGCGGGGGCATGATTGACGCGGTAATGGGGCGCGGGACCAAGACGGGAGAAGGGTGGAAAGTTGTGAGTTAAGAGAAGGAGCTGGAAAGTTGTGTGGTGGGGTTACGAAGTCGGCGTTCTTATTTCTTGACTGTTCAAGTAAACTTTTGCGAGACTTTACTACATCTGTCTGTTTTGTTTTTTTTCCTTCTCGAACCTGATGCGAAGGTCGCTACAGTATTAAACCCTTTTAAAAGTTTTCACAGCTTACTGATATACTAAACTGAATCCAGTAGATTTAATTTGCTGCTTTTCAGACTGTTCAACAATATGTCATCATGTTTAAAATTTACAGTTTCTATACATTAGATTAAAATAAACACAATCAATAAGTGACAGGCTCCTATTTTCTTACCATGGCCTTTTAGATGAAAGTGCAAAGTATAAATTTCTTTAAATTTATTCATATATACAGTAGATAAGATATATGTAATATAAAATTAACTAAGGTAAATTTAAATGCTAATTTTATCCTGTTCTTTAAATATTTAACTTTAAATTGTATTTGCACACTGTATGTAACCAACACTTTGGAAATCTTTTTCAAAGATGTTGTTGCATTAATAAATAGCAAGGACAATAAAAAAGAATGATATCCCACAGAACTGTACTGCAATAAGCAAAATGTTTGTCCCATTCATCAACTTTGGTATTAAAGCAATACATAAGTTTTGGGTAAAATATATTTGTGATTTGTATGTTTGTGCTACCATTCCTAACATTTATAGCACAAAACAGTTTGTAGTAATACAAAATTTAGAAGCATCCTCTCAGTCTTTTCACATTTTCTCTTGTAGCTCAGAAAGTATAGGCATCTAGAAGTTTCCATTTTCATGCCATCAGTGCTGACTTGGGTGTGACTTTTTACATTTTCACCCGAAATCTATTAATAGTGTTTTTTTCTCATTATACATATTCAGAGTAAGATTGTGGTTCAAATCCACCTCATTGCTGTAGGCAGCCTTATCATTTTGTCACTAAAAATCTCATAATGTAATTTTTATATTTAATTGTGAAGTGTTTTCTTTTTCATTTGTGTTTGACCATTAAAAAATACAGTTATTACTGTTTTTCTTTTTAATTATTATTTACTGGGGAAAAAGATTGCTGTCCAGATTCAAAAATGTGAAGACAAGCAATATTATCCATTCATTGTCTTTTCTTGGGGGGGGGGTTGGGGGGGGGTTATTAAATTCAAGTAACATTCCATACAATCAAGTCAAACTTAACAAGACACAAGACTGAATTCAGTTCAGTCCCCACCCAAGAGAAAGAGAGGCAGGCCAACAGACAGAGTATAACTTTAAGAGTAGAAAAGAGGGAAGAGAATCCTTTTCTCCAATATACGTTGGACGTTCAAAAAGTTTCCACATTTTTTATAACTTTATTTATTAAGAATTTCAAAAACAAATTACATCATTTTTCTACATAGTCACCTTTGTTTGTGATGTAATTTTCCCAGCGTCGTACAAACTTTTAAATGCCCGATTACTCCTCCTCCCACCTTCACCGTTTCCAACTAAAATATAAAAGTGCGAAAATGTTTTGAATGCCCCTTGTAAATGATTATTTTAAAATCTTATTGATTATTACTTCTGCCAGGTTTTAAAAAGTTTTGAACAGATTTTTTCCAATTTCAAATAGTATATAAAATCAGTTACCCACTGACTAACCCATCACAGCGGTGGGTTAGGATTCTTCCAGCAAGATAAGTCTACATGCTATTATTGAACTAAAGGCAGTTACAGTTTGTCCTTCTCCACTTTAAGCCCATTTGGGAGTACAATAAACACAACTGTTAATCAGTTAGGAGGGATTGTGACACCAGGGCTCTCTGATAGGCATTCAAAGATTTTTGTCCAGAATGTTGTTAATTTGATACACACCCAAAACTTGTGGCCCAATGAGACTGGAGCTCGATTGTAACATTTGCTGGTTGAATCTTGCCCTGAAAATATTTTGAACAATTTTAAACAAGATAGATGTGCTTGATAAAAGATTTAAGTTGAATAACTGTATGCTTTGCGCATATGGAGCTAGAGTGAATTCTAATGTTGAGTAAGAGATTCATTAACCATTGTACTCTAGGATCTTTGAAAGGAAGGGACTTTAAAAAGTTTTTAAAAGACTGATCAATATTTCTTCTGGAATAGAAATGGGTGGAAGGTGAGGAAAAGCAGGCAGATTTTGCTTAGCAATGTTTCTAATTTGTTGACAGTGGAAAAATTGAGTTGATGGGATTCTAAATTTGGAGTGTAATTGTTTGTAGGATGCAACAATATTATCCATGTACAAATCTGTAAATGATTTAATCCCATACGTTTTCCAAACATTAAAATTATGTTTGAGAGGGTGGAAAAATTTGGTTATTGTGTAGAGGTGCCACAGATAAAAGCTTCTCTATCTTGAAGTGCTTCCTACATCGATTCCATGTTCTGAGTGAATGAAGGACAATTGGGTTGTTAGTTTATTGACAGTATTTACTGGAGTATAAAGTAAGTAATATGAAGAAATACTGCAGGATTTTATTTCTATTGTGGACCAAGTTTGCGTGTGTTCGTCTATTTGTGTCAATGCCCACTTTTTTATACTGTAACTTGTATATTTGCCTCCCAGTAGTAAAACTGAAAGTTGGGCAGAGTCATGAGGTTATGATTCAATCTAATTTCTTAAAAAATGATTTGTTAATGTCCCCGTGACCCTGTGTTCGGATTCAGCGGGTTGGAAAATAGATGGATGGATGGATGATTTGTTAATGTATATGGGGATGCTTTAAAATAGAAAAAGAAGCTTAGGAAAGATACTCATCTTGACAGTGTTAATTCTCTCTGCTAAAATGAGATTGAGAGTAGACCACCTATGCACATCATTTTAAGTTTTTACATGAAGATAGCAAAATTTTGTTTAAAAACAGCTTTACATGTTCTTGTGATGATTACCCCTAGGTATTTAAACTTTTCTGCCAAAATAAAAGGGAAAGAGTCTAATCTAATGTTGTATGCTAGAGAGTTCACTGGAAAACACACACTTTTATTCAAATTAATTTTGTGTGCAGATATCTTTTTAAATTCTGTGCTAGTGCTGTTAGGATTGCGGACACAGAATTTTGTAGGTCTGGCATACATAGTACCATGTCATATGCATACAGTGATATTTTCTGTTCAAGTCCGTCTGTGATAATCCCTCTTAACTCAGATGCATTTCGAAAGTGAACAGCCAATAGTTCAATGGTGATTACAAATAGCAGGGATGACACGGGGCATCCTTGTCTAGTACCCCGTTCTTTACAATTAAATAAATTACTCATTACAATCACATGTGTCCCTGCAGGGTCAGATACTACATCTGATACAACAAACGAAGTGAAAAATGAAACTGTTCAATATATTAAGATTCCCACACCTCTAGTTTTCTAAGTATAGCTGGAGGGGAATATTTTGCCAGTCCAAACTCTTTGTAACCGAAACTGATCCTTGCATAATAGATGAGTCTCCTGTAAAACTTCTGTCTTGACATTTAGACCCGTTAGGTGAGAGAATCATTTCTTCCTCTTTAGTTCATGATTGAGACCTTTGACATTCCAGCTCACAAAGTTCACTGTTTGGTCATAGAGACGTTGCTTTTGTTGACATTTTGTAGTCATACATTATTACATAAGATAGCTTTAACCTTAATTTCCAATTTTACCAGGAGTTATGGCCATAAAGCATACTGTTCTGTTGGCAGTTACAACTGTGGGGGTAAAAATGATAGATTAGAAATCACTTACACTCTTTCTCTCCACAATGAATTTGCTGTACTTAATGCATGAAGTATATTTATTTTTTATCATTTTAATGTATTTAAAGAATGCAACACATTAAAAAACACAATTCAATGCAAAAAGGAACACAAATACAATATATTCTTAACACTGTAGACTATGGAACTGGGAGGCCATTTGGGCACAGGCCCTGATTACTTTTAGCCTGTTATAAGTGATGAGCCAGTGATTCAAACAAAATTGAATTTGCAGCAAAACTATTCAATTTCGTGACCAAGTTATATCCGCACCATTGATCTAGGAAGGAAGGCATGTAATACTGTATATATGAAAGCCCTTTCCCCTTTCTATTTTCATTTCATCTGCAAATGTATGGCAGTTTTAACACTACAAAGACTACAAATACAATCAGGCAGCAGTGTGCTATAGGGCTAAATATCACTTGCAAAAGCAGCATGTCACCTAGGACCATGGCTGCAGTGTTTACTTCTCATCTAATTTGGATTATATTGATTCTTTTGTCTCATCATGGTTTGTGTTTAGCCACATTACCATTTGTGTTTAGCTATTTCCGATCATTTTCTTTCATGTGGACTCTTATGAGATATTTACTAGTCCAAAAGGGTACATGGTGATGCCAAACCCTTAATGAGCAGAATGTTCCTTTCTTTCCACCAAAAAATGTAAAAATTCCATAAAATAATGTTTAGTTCACTTCATATTTCAACTTCATATTTTTCATAAGCTGTTTTGTGAGATTTGGACTGCTGAACAAAGACTGTGTTGGCTTGCAGCATGTTGGCCAAACATGTAGATAAGAATTTCATTGCACTTTGCTCATGTGACAATAACTCAGAAATTAACTGGTCGCACAAAATTTTTTATCACAGCAAAACATTAACATTTAAAAAAAAACACTGCTGTTGTACACATGCACATTGCTATTAAGTGTGATAGAGCTAAGCCATGACAAAGTAGAATAGTGTGGAATTTGTTTAGTGCATGCTGTTCAGATTATGGCACAAAGATAACAAATGAAGAACAATGCTACTTTTACTATTTTTTGTTGGTAGACATGTATTCAAGTCCATTTTATGATAATGCAGTTAATTTTAGGTTTTGATATACAGAATTTTGATTTGCAGTAATTTGTAATCATTTTCGTAACATTTTTATAACATCAAATACTCCTGATGTCAAATAATAGAGAAACCCCCAATCCACCCCCACATGTAGATGCTTGTCCATGATTAATGCTGAAGACAATCTATAAAATTAAAATTCAGAACTCAACCACCTCCTAAAAGAAAGTATATTTGAAAAAAAAAAACAAACAGTTTGCAACTGTTCAGACCACGATCATAATAAAACAATTCTGGTGAATTGATAAATTAGTGAATGTTTTTCAGGGAAAACCATTAAATGCATTACTATAATTTACATCTGATACAGAATATACATTAAACATGGTTGTTCTTTATTTAATGGCAGCAACATCATGCACTCAAAAGTTAACATTTTACCAGATACGTATTGATCTCTGCAAATAATGGAAATCTTTTAACTCTCCACATGCACAAATGAGGAACTTTAGTAAATGTACATGGTTCAGGAGTTTAGAAAATAATACAAGGGAAATTTTATTGTAACAATTTTGAAATATGTTTCAAAATTTACACAAGAGGATCTCTCGGAAAAGGGAGTATTCTGTCACAAAGATATCCAGAAAAAAACATGCAGTTATGAATATAAATAAATGCTGCACAGGCCTCAGGTTTGCAGCTACGAAGGCTTCAGGTTTGTAGCTGTGATGATCTTAATAATCCATATCCATCCATCCATCCATTTTCCAACCCGCTGAATCTGAACACAGGGTCACAGGGGTCTGCTGGAGCCAATCCCAGCCAACACAGGGCACAAGGCAGGAACCAATCCCAGGCAGGGAGCCAACCAATGGCAGAATAATCCATATTTATACCTCTATTGGAGATAAAGTTTCTGCTTTTATCATTAAAATGAAATTCATCAATACTGATAAGTATTCTCTAGAGTAACTGTAGGGACAAAAATATAAATAGTAAAATCCATTTATTAAATTACCAATACAATAAATAATACATAAGATAAACACTGGTTAGACTGTTAGACTCTCAGGATCAAGATCACAGCAGCACCAGGCAGGAGCCAGCCCTGAACTGTACTGGTCTACTGCAGGGCACAAAAATGCAAGCACATACTAACTAAACGGGATCAATTTAGAGTTAATAAGTAACCTGACATTTTTGGGCTATGATTGAATAAAAAGCACTTGGAGAAAAATCAATGCAGCAGCCAAAAAAACACGTAAACCCTACACTGGCAGTGCCCGTGCAAGAACATAAGGAAAGTGTGAGGCATCAGCACTAAGCACGCCCATGGATACAATTTATTCTAAAGTCCTGTTTAATAAAAATGATTATATTGTTAATTTCCTGCCAGACTGCATTATAAAATAAACTATATTAAACTATGATCAAATTTACTATTGGAGTTTATCTAAAATTAAGTGAATAATATTAGAAATCTGCTATCTTCTTCCACCATCTCAGTGGTAAATGTTTTTCCACTATCAAACCTTTAAATTCATGAACAGTAAATACTTTGCTAGTGGTTGATAGACATAATGCTCCATTATTAATTATATGTCTTTCATATAATAAAAGTAATAAACTTGTATTTGTTATATTTACTGTATGAATATGATGCTGAAGTGATAGTTTGCACTTTCCAGGTTTTGGTTTATTCTGTAAATTTATAATGTAAAGTCCATCAGTTTCACAAAAGAAACGCACATTTTCAACTTCAAACTCATTTTATTCTTCTCTTTTTTCTTAAATGATAATTGACCTCTGATTTGTCCAGATATCTCATATTGAATTGTGATCAAATATGACCTCCTTCTTACTCATACAAACAGAAATGATCTTTTGGTCTTCTTTATGAATACACTGAAGTGGTCTCAAAATTCCCAACAACATGACAAATATGAGGCTATAAATAATCTTCAACTTTCAGTAATAAACTAATCAAGATTGGAAAAATGTTGAGAAATTTCATTTACAGTTTGGAAAAAAGATTGTAGTGCTCTACAAACCTTTAATGATCATGTTGTGACCGTTTTGACATTTTAGTCTTAACAGCTTTCCCCTTTTTAGAAAAAAGTAATTTGGCGTAATGAACATTAGAACATTAAAACAAGAACAAAGATGTGGTTAGCTAGCACAGTTGACGAGAAAAGGCGAGTCACAACCCACGGTCTGTTTATTCTGTTTCAGGCAATATGACAAAAGCTGACCCCCATGTGATGCTCTGGCAGTGATGGTGGTGCTCTGCCAAGTACGTTTTTGGGTGCTGGCTGCACACACATCTCTGCCTCGGAAACCGCTGGGAGGTTATCTGGCTGTGTGCTGACAGACTGTTCTGGAGTCACAAAATGCTATAGTGGATGCTGTAAGAGATGTGGCCAATGAACTAAGGAATATAATGTGATACTGACCACAAATTAAATGAATTGGTTAAAAAATAAATGAAGCATCTGATTACCTGTTTTTTACATTCTGCTAATTACATTCAAATGAAGTTCTAACACTGTGTGACTTGGCTGATCATGTGGTTGGTCAGTTTCACCACAGCCCTCTTCAGGTAGAAGCTTGCACACTACGACACACTTTCTGTGAACTATAGAGCAGCACATTAATATAGTGGAAATGCTTTCTATTTACATAAATTAATTCTCTGATGGTGCCTATATAGAGTAGCAACAGCACCAATCGCCACAAAGGATTGATTCTCTGCTCTTTACTTTGAGGTGACTCGCTATCCTTAAAAGGACTGCTTGCCTTTTGGCTCACTAGTTTGAAAAAGCACCTGCAACTGTGTAGAGCTCCTGTTTTTATAGGTTCTCCAGCTATATATGATGTAATGTCAGCTCATTCTTTTGGTGATTCATCCCTGGCTGATGTAACTTGTCCAGCGCATTTGCAATAGCAATGTGCGTGTTGTTGACCACTCCGATTACATTTGGAAAATAGGACGTTGTTGCGAATTGCACTTTTATGTTTTCCAGTTCAACCACAGTGTAAGAAAATCTTATCTATATGGATGATAAGTGGATAATACCATCCTATACAGCTGGCATGGCGTGACTGAGTGATGTTTGTGAAATACCTGATCGTCAGCAAGTTCACGTTGAAAAGCTCCTATGGCTTAAAACCTGAGAGTGGGCCGATCTTGCAAAGGAGCAGGTAGAGCACAATTCCTCAAACTCTGCCTTTATAAAGACAGCGGCCGTTCAGCTAAAGCAGCCATGGTAGTTGGAATAGTTTGTCCATTCCATGCACCATTATATTGTTACAGAATGATTACAATCAAGTGAATTAAATTTGTAAACGATAGGCAATTAATTTTGGTACATTTGATAAAACCTGCATCATAGATGTGTTAATTTAAAAAAGGCAGATAACAGAAACAGTAGCACTGCTTTGATGCTGGGTTCCACCAGTTTGCAAAGCCGAGCAAAATAGTGTGTACGCAAGGGGGGAACCCTGCTGTGAAAGTGTGCATGGCTTTGTGCCAAGTTTAGTTTTTATACATCTCAAAGTGATCGTGGAAACAGGCATACTCAAAATTCTTAAGTAGAAAACATACCCACATTAAAGTATAAATTTAAAGATGAGTTAAAAATAAATATACATTTCTGACTTGAATGCA
Organism: Erpetoichthys calabaricus; assembly: GCF_900747795.2. Lineage (NCBI taxonomy): Eukaryota > Metazoa > Chordata > Cladistia > Polypteriformes > Polypteridae > Erpetoichthys > Erpetoichthys calabaricus. The sequence continues at coordinate 59,632,811 of NC_041394.2, forward strand.
ACAAATGGAAAGTTGAAAATATTGCCAGGAAAAAATGGAACATATGTTTTACTGGTAAATAAAGATGCTACTGACTTTGCAACTCATGTTCACTCTACAAAGCACAAAACTGTCATTGAGAGAGAGAAGGTGACAGCAAAAGTAATAGACTGTTTTGTGAGACCAGGTAAGACATGACATGCTGTGACTGCAACTAAGGGCGTTTTGGCACTTCATGCAGTTTAGAGTCACATTAGTTACAGTGCTGTGGATTTCACATTTTCTTTGATAAGAAAGGCATTCTGTGATTTTTCAGGTGCTTGTGCCAAAACAATAGCAATAATTAATGCTTTGATTGTACCACATTCTATTCAAACAGCTCTAAAAGCATTTCACTATATAACTTTTTTCCCCTTGTAACTGATAGTAGGAAAGCTGATTCAGTTAAAGTTTTAAACTTTTAAGTTTAAAATAGGGCTATATTCTTGTATTTTTATTTGTTGCCATTATGAAAGATAAATGCAACTTGTTAAAATGTTTACTAAGAAATTTAATAACAACTCAAAAACTTAACCCCCCTTCCCCCACCCAAAATGAGAATATTATAGTGGCATTCAACAAATCAGACATATTATAGTAACATTCCCGATACAACCATTTACTTCAAATTAATTACAATGAAATCAAAGAAAAAAAAGCAACAGCTTAAAAAAAGACAACAAAAAGATTCAACTCCTACCCATAAGAAAGAGAAAAATAAAGGAGAATGGAAGAAAAAAAAAGTCCAATGTTTGTTTTAAAAGATGATAAAGCAGTTAATGACATTAGAAAGTCAATCACAGGCTCAGCATGCTTATTCTAAAGTAATATTAATGCATTCTTGCCATATTTTCACAACATTTTGGACATATCCTCTAAGAAAGTTTGACTTATTTCTAATATGAGATAATATACAGTACGACATTGCTTATCCACTGAGTTATAGAAGGTATGTTGGGTTACTGCCAGTTGAGTGAGATATGTCTGCAGTGCTTATATTGTGGTACAGGCTATTCCAATCGATTTCTCCCTATGCTCTTTAATGCCATCAGAGAGTACACTAAATATTGCTTTTAATGTATTGTATTGTAATTGTAGTGATTGTAATACCAAGAATGTGTGAAAAATATGTAAAGATTTTGATCCAAAATGATGTTAATTTAGTGCATTCCCAAAATGTCTAGTGACGCTAGAGCTAAATGGCAGCACTCACAGGTTGGGTCTTGTCTTTTGGATAGTTTTAAATGAGATTAAAGACCTTCAGTTGAACTATGGAATGCTTGCCACAGATAAAACCGGAGTGTATTCTATTTATGGCTGAGTTCCACACTTTTTGAGATGCAGATTGAGAGTTTACTTTCCCGCAGTTCCTTAAGATCTTTGAGAGGTAGGTTCTTTAAAAAGTTTTTATACAATATTGTTGAGATACTGTTTGAGTCTTTATCAAGCTTGTCAATATAGCTTCTGGGATTGAAATGGTTGTAAAATGTGAAAAGTTGGGTTCCTTTTAACAAAATTTCTCATTTATGTATAGGAAGAAAAGTTTGTAGCTTGGAGATTGAATTTGGAGTATCATTGTTCATAAGATGCAAATACATTATCTATTCAGAGAACTAAATGACCCCTCACCATTACATGTTATCCTTCAAGATCAGATACTATGTCTGATACTTCAAGTAAGACTTTTATGTATTAAGATTTTCACACTTCTAGTTTTCTTTGTATAGCTAGAGTGAAAGATTTGGACAATCCAATTTCTTTGCAGCTGAAATTTGTCCTTATTTATTAAGTGAGTTAAGCGAGTCTCTTGTAAAAAATACTATCTTGACATTTAGGTGAGGAAACACCTTTTTTCTCTTTACATCGTGATTGAGGCCTTTGACATTCCAGCTAACAAAGTTCACTGTTTGGTCAGAGAGAAACTGATTCTGAATTTTGAGGACATTTTGTAGTCTTAAGTAAAGACAGAACACATCCAAAACAAAACAAACCAACAGCAGCACTGTAGAAAGGGTTAAAATTAAAATTTAGATATCATATGACAGTACATCCATCCATCCATTTTCCAACCCGCTGAATCCGAACACAGGGTCACGGGGGTCTGCTGGAGCCAATCCCAGCCAACACAGGGCACAAGGCAGGAACCAATCCTGGGCAGGGTGCCAACCCACTGCAGGACACACACAAACACCAAGCACACACTAGGGCCAATTTAGAATCGCCAATCCACCTAACCAGCATGTCTTTGGACTGTGGGAGGAAACCGGAGCGCCCGGAGGAAACCCACGCAGACACGGGGAGAACATGCAAACTCCACGCAGGGAGGGCCCAGGAAGCAAACCCGGGTCCCCAGGTCTCCCAACTGCGAGGCAGCAGCGCTACCCACTGTGCCACCGTGCCACCCTATGACAGTACAGAACAATTACAATAAACCTAGGATAAGATGTTAAACAGTTCCCATAGGAAACTAAAAAAAATATTTAATAGTTGACAAAATAATACAATATTTAACAGTATAAACAAATGTTGCGTTACAGATAGACCAAGTTGCATGCAGAATCTTTCTTTCATTACAACATTCATAAATGTTTGCTTAACTTCTTCAAGGTGATCACCGAATACTCAAATTTTCTTTTATTTTTGCATAAGTTCTTGCTACATTTTTTTTTGTACGGTTTACATCAAATTTATTACTTAAACATATCTCCTGATTGTTTTTATCCTGATGCAGCTTGTCTGTTCTGTTGTCCATTCCCTTGTGTATATTCTCCTTTACATCATTTATTTCTTCTCTGAGTACAGTAATCAACCCCTTCAGCTGGGATAGCTTATTTCCATCTTGAAAAAAAAAATAAAGATAAAATCAACTGTTTAAAGTAAAGGATTGAGTGACTCGTGTTGAGGTGAAATTAGTGTGGAGATATCTAGGTCTATAGTTGTTATTTTTAGACTAGGTACATTTCCATGCCAATGAAATGGATATGTTTGCATTTGTGCCAACTAGTGCAGAATATCCAGCTTGAAGTAAGAAAGGCCAGAAGACATTTTATCCAACAATGCTGAATATACTGATGTCCAAACAAAAGGGTGGCATTCTCAAATATAATACCAAGTTTTCTTTTCAGGAAGCCATCTGAAACCATTTCCAAATGATGTCCTTATTTTGAATATGAGGAGATATTTGGAAACACTGAAAGATTACCAAAATTAACAATGTCAGAGTATTCATTAGACCATAATTCATTATGTTTTATATTTTCAGCCATTTCTGTGTTTCAGTAATGAACCTTTCAAATTTAAGATCATTGTCGTCATCATCATCATTATTATTATTATTGCATTTAACTCTTTTAATGCATTTTCTGTTGGTTCATACTCTTTAAGTATTAAAGAAGGTATCTTCAGAGAGGCAGTTCCTTACCAGTAATACTGTAATTTTTAACATTTTTTTATGGTCAAAAAATATTTTTAAAATGCATTTATGACATGTGTGCTTGTTTTCATGGGCTTCACAATTGTGGTACTTTTGGTATGTAATAGGCATATTGTGTAATAATGGTTACATTTTAAAAGGTGGCTGCTTACAAGAAATATTGTGAAAACTTTAAGTAATAAAAGGAAGGACGGAACACAACACTTGTGCTAGAGCAAACAATGAATTTAAGGAAAAGGGTCTGGTTTCACTTTAGTTTCATAATGATTTCAACTTTGTATAGCCCTTTAAACTCTAGTAAAGGTCAAATGACATATGTAATGATGTCAGCAAACATCTTCAACAGTCCTTCTGAGAAGTCCTTAAAGAATATCTTACTTGATTTCTGCCACTTATGTCAAACATAATAGGGACATACAATGAAACCCCTACTTTTTTGAAATCCTGTAATAAGAATTTTATAATTGCCCAAAAAGGAAAGGAAACGTGCACTTGACACTCTATTGTTACATAATCCCTAAATTAATAATTACAATTGATTAACTATCCCCATTTAACTTTAATGAAATAAAAAGCACAAAAAAAGCAAAACTAAAAAGTAATTAATTGAAACTATAGTATCCAAAAGTGAAAAATTGGTCAACTCTGAATGACTTCAATTTAAGCCAATAACTTCGAAATGTGAGATGTGAGTTCAGAGTGATTGCTTAAAGTATATAAGCATTGTAAATTTTCATTTACTTAATTTTAATTAACTCAAAGTGCCTTCAGTATATTTTTTAGTTTTGATGTTGTTCTTATGTTTTCTAATAGCACAGTGACTTGGGAAAGAAAACAAGACACCTTATAACTTTTAGGACTTGCATAAAATTCCTGGCAGAAGCTTTTTTAGTGAACTTCACATGGCTCTTTTCAGAATTTTATGAGACAATTGGTAAAATAGTTATAAGTCTCTTACACCCATTTATGAAAGTCAGCTCATTTTTTCCTTTTTAAGATTTACAAAACAAATCCAAACATCTAAAACTCTTTCTTCTGATAGATCCAGTTTTGTATTCAGTTTAATTTCTTTGATTTACCTACAATTTTTAGTCTTATTAACAAAATTGTTTAGTACATGTTTAATCATTTTTCTAATGAGGCATATTACTACAAAACTTACTTCAAACGGTGTTACAAAATCGTAAATCAAACATCAAACTGTTTGATTTATAGTTTTCATTTAGTGAGAGTGTTTCCTGCATGAAAAGATAGTCATTGACATAGTGGATGCTTTATGGGTTGATATTATAAGGATGGCTCTTTAGTGATTGGTTAGCACTCCACTCTTTTGGTGTGCAATATACTTTAACCCAGCTGTTATTAAATTAGATCCCTTAGGGCAAATGAGTGGGTTGTATTTTTTGACCTCAACTTTAAACTACTTATCTATCTAGATTAGTTATAAAAAGTGCAGAAACCTTTGAACTCTTTGCAACAATTAAAGAAATATTGAAATAAAAAGTGCATTGGATAATAGTTTTTGTTTCTTAGGAACTATTCTGACTTATTAAGATTATTGCCTTATAGATTCCAAAGAGTTTTGTCTTCTCCTTCTTCCTCTTCATCTTTTCCCACTTCTTTATGGGGTCGATGTACTTGATCAACCTGTTCCGTAGAGCTCAGTCCTGCACCTCCTCCTCAGTCTAACTCTTTTCCTTCAGATCTTCTTTTAGTTTATCCATCCACCTTCACTTTGGCCTCCCTTGCTTTCTCTTCTCCCTGTACTTCCATTCCCATCACTCTTTTCCCCACATATTCATTGTCTGTCCTCATAACATGTCCATAGCATTTCAACCTACTTTCTTTGTTGTACTTTGTTATACTGTACCTCTGTTATACTGTACCTCTCACATTTCTTATTCTGTCATTTTTGTGACTCCACAATCCTTCTCAAATTCCTCATTTCTGTCATTTCTAACTTCTTCTCCTGTGCTCTTTTACTGGCCATGTTTCATATGCTTCATATGTCTTTGCTGGTCTTACCACTGTCTTAAAAACCTTACCTTTAACCTTCGCTTTAATTTTTCAATCACACCCGATACTGTCTTCCAACTGTTCCATCCCCACTGTGCTCTATGGGTTATCTCTGCCTCTTGTTTTCCATCTTGGGCTACCACTGATAGATATTTAAATGTATCCACTCTTTTCAATAGCTCTCCCTGCAGGCTAACTTCTGAATCCTGATCATCATTAAACTTCATGTATTCTGGTTTCTTCCTGTTTATCTTCAATTTTCTATCTTCCAAAGCCTTTCTCCGTTCTTTCCAACTTTCTCTTCACTTCCACTTTTCTGGTGCTACACAACACAATGTCATTAGCAAAAAGCATGCATGAGGTGGACTGGTCGTTTATCTCCGTGACTCAACATATCCATAACCAGATCAAAGAGGTAAGGATTTAAAGAAGATCCTTGCTGCAGAGCTACTCCATCTGGGATCTTGTCCGCTACCCTAATACTGCTTTCAATCCGAATCTTCCCTCCCTTATACGTATACTGGACAATCCTCTGATACGTCTCTGGTACTCTTTTCAACACTCATGTACCTACAGGCCTCTTGACAATGCACTTTATCATAAGCCTTCTCCAAATCAATAAACTGAAGAAGGAAATTAGTTGAGAAATGTGGAAATAATAATATAATTCTAAACTCCCATATCAACTTGTAAGCTATAGTTGATTTGATCTCTGTATGTTCATGTAATATTTGGAAAAAGGATTTTCCCATGTTAAAAAAAAGAAAAGATGCTTAGAGACTAAGTCCAGAAAGGTGCTTTAGATTCACAAATGGACCAGGCTTAATGCTTGGAATTGCACTGTGGAAGTATTGCTGCCTCAAAGTCATAATGGTAAAAAATAACCAAATCAACAATAACAGCCAACCATGATACAAACAACAATTTCATACTTAGCTTGTATTAAAGGAACATTCAGCTCAATTTACAACTCATGAGAAAAGGTGACAGAGAGGAGTATAGCAGTTAGATGAAGTGATCTCAGCCCTCCAACTGCTGTCTTTTCCAAATACTGTCGAAGCAGCTAAACAAATAGAGAATGGTATCTTATGGAGGGTCCAAATCTGGAAATCCCAGTGTTGAGCAGGTCAGCATATGAGTTGCTCCAGGGTGTCCAGGGTCCAAAAGTTTTCAGGCATCCAAAGCCAATTCTTTTTTGTCATTTTCAGATAATTTTGTCTTGGGCCAATAAAGCAATCATTGTCTAAGTAAGAGTCTTGAACACCCTCCCCTGCTTTGCTATATATCTGTAGAAGGCAAAGAACCTTCACAGAGCTTCTTGTGGCAGAAAGCAAGAAATATTTTCACGGAAACTTGTCCAACACAACAATGAAAACAAAAAGCAAGCAACGCAACATAGTGATTAAAATAATAAATAGGAATGATATACTGTATATACATGTGCTGTATATTGCAGGGGTACTCGGCTCTGGTCCTGGAGGTCCGCACTGGCAGCAGGTTTTTGCTTTAACCAGATTTTTAATTAGAACCCACTTATTTACTTCTAAAGCAATATGTTGTTTGGTCTTAGTTTTAGTTAAATCGTTTGTTATGAAGCAGAACACTTAATTGCTTATTTTATTTTTAAACAGCAGCATCAAGGTTTAATTGTTGCCTATTTTGTTAACCAGCCATCAGTTAATAATGAGGCACAAATGATAGGAACCACCAGCTCTCCAGCTACTGTATTTCTATTTAATCTGGTGTATATGCATCATGAAGTATCTGTTTTAATACAAGGTTTTGAAATAAATGAAAGAGGACTATAAAAATATGGATTATGTTCTAACAAAACAAAAATTCCACAATGTTATAAACATTTGTCTTGGAAGAATCAAAGCACTAACAAGCTATAAAATTAAATGCTGAGTTTCACTATCTAATATGCCTGCCTTCTAATTGTGAAACTGGTTGGAATGAAAATCTGCACCCACTGCAAACTTCCAGGAACGGACTTGAGTCATCCTGGTATATTGTATAACGGACAATAATATTTCATAAGTAGGGTATTTATATAAATTCAAAGCTTATCAAATACACTGACCAAATTAACACCCTGAACAATATTGACCCTCAAAGCTGCCTACAGAGATACAGTGTTTTGGCTGTTTAGCCTTCTTTAGGTGTGTGTGTGTCACCTGATAAAAGCTACAGAACAGCAACTCAGCAGGGGATTTCCCAGGTGCTCCCAGGTTGGGTGAGAAATAAAATTCCCCTAAGCAATGTACAGTATGTTTCTGTCCATGGGTTTCTTCTCTGTGGGACAGGTCAGGTACATCTCTTGCATAAGATGCATCACCATCATTAGGTGAACTATTTCAACTGGTTACTTTTGTTCTAAATATGCAGGGAATCTGCTTTTCAGATTATTCAGCTCCTCTCTGTCTTGACCACCTGGGACTTTCCATTAAAGCCCATGTTGATCAGATTTGCAAGCCAAGCACCAGTGAATATAGGGATGTTACTAAATTCAAAGTTACCAACAAAGTCAGAGTCAATGTTAAAACTAAGATGGAATTTTAGTGTCCTAATACCATAAATTCAAGTTCTTAAGACTGAAGAATTTGACAATGGACAGTTAAAAAAAAAGTCATAAATAGGCTGAGGATTTGAAACCAGCAAATAAACACTAGAATACTTAATTATCAGAATTTCAAAGTTAACCTAGAAATTACAGATAAAAGGGGAAAATCAAAAATTTTGCCTATTGTTTTACGAAAGAGACTGAAAATCATTAAAATGGGTCAGGTTACTAGCAGCAATCCTGTTTAACTGATCTTAGTAAGGCAAAAAAAGAAAATCACAACTGAAAGACCATCATAGTGGTTTGTACTCTGTTCTGCTGGTCTCAAACTGATAAAGACTTGCTGGTTCTTTTTACTAAAAATACTTGAAGTGGTGAAGTTGATGACAGGTTACTATTTCTGTCTGTCTCATTGTCTTCTGTTCTATGTGTGGAAGAGAAAAAAGTGCAAGATTCTACACTCAGATCCTTTCAATATGAACCCACAAAATCAGACCCCACAGGAGGCACACAATACTCAAGTGGTTGACACTACTTAATTTAATATTTTAAACTACTTAGTTTAATCCTGATATTCAGTATATGCATTTAATTATCATTATCATTCATGGTGGCTCTGATATCCATACTAACCCCTACTTTCTCTGCTGTTCTTTTTCTGGTTTTCTGTGGTGACGATCTGCACCACCACCACCTGATCAAAGCACTGTGATGTCCCTACATTGATGGATTAAAGGCCACATGACCGTCATCATCAAATTCTTCCATGAGAAGCCTGAATACCATGAGGACTGATTGAGGTAATTTATGTTAGGTAGAATGCCTAGAGGGGGCTGAGTGGTCTCCTGGCCTCAGAACCCCTGAAGATTTTTTTTTTTTCTCCAGATGTCTGGAGTTTTTTTTTTTTTTTTTTTTTTTTTTTTTTTTTTCTGTCCTCCCTGGTCATCGGACCTTACTTTTATTCTATGTTAATTTGTATAGACTAATTTTATCTTTTATATTTTGTCTTTTTTCTCTTTCTTCATCCTATAAAGCACTTTGAGCTTCATCATTTGCATGAAAATGTGCTATATAAATAATATTATTGTTGTTGTTACTTAATGACTTTTCCCTAGATAACTACTAACAAGAATGATTATTTTTTTAATCCAAAAGTGAACACAAAATTTTGTTCTGTCATTTCAAATAGCATTTCTGCGATGCAATTGTGTGTAAAAACATTGGAAGCTCATGTGATTGGCAATGATGTTATTGCCGTAATCACAGTCATAAAAATCATGTCCAAAATAACAATGCCTGCTAGCAAGACAAACACAATATGATACCATGATAGTGCTAAAAACATAATAAAATATATTAACAATAAGAAATACAAAACCAAAAGCAATGTGTTTGGGATTGTGTTAAAAAAATGCTTTAGTTGCCTCACATTTTTATACAATCATTTTGTTCAACCCACTGAATTAAAGCTGAAAGTCTGCACTTCAACTGCATCTGAGTTGTTTCATTTAAAATTCTTTGTGGTAATGTACAGAACCAAAATTAGAAAAAAGTTGTCTCTGTCCAAATATTTATGGACCTAACTATACACACACACACACATATATATAGTCACGCTCGTGGACATGGGAGGCACCTTACGGGCTTTGACGATGGTAATTACCCGCGGAACCTGTTTGGCGCTGTGCTAAAATGCCTTCTTTCTTTCCTCCACTGCAGAAGATTGACGGTCACTTCACCACTGATGTCACTTCTGTTTGCTACCCCTCTGAACACATCTCTTCCTGTCTGGGACCCATATGACTGGAAGTTCTGCCATTTTGAAGGGAGAACGATTCTGAGCATCTGCAACTTGTTGCATGTTTTGTTTTGTTTATTATATGAGGTCACCAGGATGGTACCCCAACTCTTTAACATTGTCTTGTCTCCCCTTTACTAAATATATACACATGTCACAATATTTGTTGTCATGATTCATCATAAGTTCAAAAAACTTATGACTTGTGGGAGAAACTGTCAGTGAATGTGAGTGAGAAAAGCAGCTTTGCAGTATGGCTGAGGTCTTTAATCAAACTGTTTGCCTTTGTAAAGTGTTGAGTGTTGTACATGTTCTAACAACAACATTTACAGTGCATCCGGGAAAGTATTCACAGCGCATCACTTTTTCCACATTTTGTTATGTTACTGCCTTATTCCAAAATGGATTAAATTCATTTTTTTCCTCAGAATTCTACACACAACACCCCATAATGACAACGTGAAAAAAGTTTACTTGAGGTTTTTGCAAATTTATTAAAAATAAAAAAATTGAGAAAGCACATGTACATAAGTATTCACAGCCTTTGCCATGAAGCTCCTGTTTCCCCTGATCATCCTTGAGATGTTTCTGCAGTTTATTTGGAGTCCACCTGTGGTAAATTCAGTTGATTGGACGTGATTTGGAAAGGCACACACCTGTCTATATAAGGTTGCACAGTTGACAGTTCATGTCAGAGCATAAACCAAGCATGAAGTCAAAGGAATTGTCTGTAGACCTCCGAGAGAGGATTGTCTCGAAGCACAAATCTGGGGAAGGTTACAGAAAAATTTCTGCTCCTTTGAAGGTCCCAATGAGCACAGTGGACTCCATCATCCGTAAGTGGAAGAAGTTCGAAACCACCAGGACTCTTCCTAGAGCTGGCCGGCCATCTAAACTGAGCGATCGGGGGAGAAGGCCCTTAGTCAGGGAGGTGACCAAGAACCCAATGGTCACTCTGTCAGAGCTCCAGAGGTCCTCTGTGGAGAGAGGAGAACCTTCCAGAAGGACAACCATCTCCGCAGCAATCCACCAATCAGGCCTGTATGGTAGAGTGGCCAGATGGAAGCCACTCCTTAGTAAAAGGCACATGGCAGCCCACCTGAAGTTTGCCAAAAGGCACCTGAAGGACTCTCAGACCATGAGAAAGAAAATTCTCTGGTCTGATGAGACAAAGATTGAACTCTTTGGTGTGAATGCCAGGTGACACGTTTGGAGGAAACCAGGCCCCGATCATCACCAGACCGATACCATCCCTACAGTGAAGCATGGTGGTGGCAGCATCATGCTGTGGGGATGTTTTTCAGCGGCAGGGACTGGGAGACTAGTCAGGAATCTGATTGAACATCTCTGAAGAGATCTTAAAATGGCTGTGCACTGACGCTTCCCATTCAACCTGATGGAGCTTGAGAGGTGCTGCAAAGAGGAATGGGCGAAACTGGCCAAGGATAGGTGTGCCAAGCTTGTGGCATCATATTCAAAAAGACTTGAGGCTGTAATTGCTGCCAAAGGTGCATCGACAAAGTATTGAGCAAAGGCTGTGAATACTTATGTACATGGGATTTCTCAGTTTTTTTATTTTTAATAAATTTGCAAAAACCTCAAGTAAACTTTTTTCACATTGTCATTATGGGGTCTTGTGTGTAGAATTCTGAGGAAAAAAATGAATTTAATCCATTTTGGAATAAGGCTGTAACATAACAAAATGTGGAAAAAGTGATGCGCTGTGAATACTTTCCGGATGCACTGTATTTCTATAGCACATTTTCATACAAAGAATGTTGCTCAACGTGCTGTACAAGATGTTAAAAAGACAGATACAAGAAAAGAAAAACAAATTATGTAAGAATAAAAATGATTAACAAAAAATAAACCCATATGAGCTTACATAACATAGATGTAAAATTAGTAGAACGGCAATATCATATTCTAAGTCTCTACAGATGAGTACGACAATAAGATCAGATGGCCAGGATGACATAATTGAAGGCAGCTGAGATCTCTGTTCTGACTTTACTACCCCCTGTAGTCCTTTACATTCTTTGAACCGAGCCTGTGCTATACCAGGATATGATGCAGCCAGTGAGAATGGCCTGCACCTGTAGAGGTTCAGCAGAATTATTTTGATTAAATAGTGAGTCATGTGTTTGACGAGGGCATTAGTAGAAATTCAGGAGAATTGTGTTTAAGAAAGAAGCCAAGAACACAGTACACACAGAGTAATGGGGATTTGGACCAAACTACTGAGTCGTAGTTAAAGTAAAAATCTTGTCAACGTTTAAAAAGTGTAAGGATGAGATATTAGGTCAACGAAGCTATTAGCTAACCAGACAAGCTTGATGACCTGAGAAGTCAAATGTCTTTTGAAATTAATTAGACTACCATTCAACCTGTACTGCTCAATTTGGGAGGAAATTAGGAGAACATACAGAATTCATAAATCCATCACTCAGGCTGGGATTTATACCTAACCATGAGTACAGAAGATGCTGTAAACTGTTCACATAATAGGCCTTTATCTTTTAGTTTGCTGTCTTGTCAAGCCAAACAGGAGTACAGGGCATGATGAGGAAGTCAGAACATAAACCCTAGGGATTCTTTTTCCTTAGTTAGCTTTCAATCCCGGAAAGATAGCCTTCAGCTTAAGTAATAATAATACCTGTAACATTTTCTATGTAATGAAAAACTGCAAAAATATGTCAAAACCCTGTTAATAGAGATGGAAACCAGTACGCTAGGTGTCCAGGGGAGATGATGCTGTTCATTTTTATTTTTAAAAAGAATTAGGGGGCTCGGCCCCCTGCTCGCTTTGCTTGCCAACCCCTACCCCCGTTCCCCTCAAGTGCTATGCGCCGTTGTGAAGAGGGAGGCTGAATGCACCCTAATGGAGACTGGAAACAATTATTCCTCTAGAACCAAAACTTTACATTTCAATCCATCTGTAAAATTAAAATTCTATGTATAGTTTTTTTTATATATCTAATAAAATACCACATATAACATTAATTAGCTTTTCTCTTTAATGTCTGAGTAATTGCTTAGTCAGATGCATACACACACACACACACACACACACACACACACACACACATATATATATATATATATATATATACGCATACATATACACACATATATACACATATACAAATACACACATGCACATATACATACATATACACACATATACACATAAACATTGTGGGAACTTATCCTGTGGAAAAAACAAGTCTTGAACAAGATAAAGGTTTGGGGACAAGACAATATGAAAAATAAACGGATCAAAAGTCTTTTTTAAAGTATAGTTGACATTTTACTTCAAGAACTATGGTGGTTTTATACATAAAGGATTATGGGAACAGGAAATGGTTGGCATGAAGTGACGTTGAAGACAGGAACTGGAACCAATGTCATCGCAGTGAGCCGGAAGAAACGTGATCTGAAAGAGCCAGAAGTGACGTCATTGAGGATGGCCGGAAGTGACGTTGTTGTGGCCATACCCGGAAGTGGAGGTAATTATTATCCTTCTGGTTTTCTGTGGAAAGAAGAGATTCAGGTAAGTACCACGTGATGACCCTTTATCTCGAGATAGTTCACTCACCGTTAGGCTCTTTGACTGCCTCATAATCGCATGTGTGTGACATGACACCCCCCCTACCCCCCCTCAGCCCAGACCCATCGGTCTGAGAGGTTGTGGACACGGGAGAGAGCATCCACATTGGCCTGCAAGGAACCTTTATGATACATGACGCTAAAACGATAAGGTTGAAGATCCAAAAACCACCTAGTGACGCGGGGATTCGACTCCTGATGAAAGGACATCCACTGTAACGTGGCATGATCCATCACCAGAGCAAATTCACACCCCAATAGATAGTACCTTAATAACGTGATAGCCCACTTAATTGCCAAGGCTTCCCGCTCCACTGCGGCATACTTGGTCTCCCAGTCCAGCAGTTTCTGGCTGAGGTATATAACGGGGTGTTCAGCACCGTTGACGCACTGGCTCAGCACGGCACCCAATCCTGTGGCCGATGCGTCGGTCTGGAGGATGAAAAGGATAGAAAAATTAGGAGATTTCAATACAGGTGCTGAAGTAAGGGCCAACTTTAAGTCACCAAATGCTTCATCAGCCAAATCGTCCCATACCGCTTTCAAAGGTGCACGTTTCCTTGTTAAATTAGATAAGGGCGCAGCAATTTTGGAGAAATGTGGTACAAAACGACAATAGTAACCTGCCGAACCCAAAAATGCTTGAACTTGCCTCTTATTCATCGGACGGGGCCAATTAATGATGGCATCAATTTTACTACATTGTGGTTTAACGACACCTCCACCCACTAGGTAGCCTAAATATTTGGCTTCAAGTAATCCAAAAAAACATTTCTTTGGATTAATACGAAGATCCGCTGACGCTAGTGTGGAGAGTACCGTTTTAACCTGCGATATATGTTCCTTCCACGTGCGGGAATAAATGACTACATCATCCAGGTAGGCGGCACTAAATGAATTGTGGGGCCGTAGCAGTGTGTCTATCAGACATTGGAAGGTAGCTGGTGCCCCGTGCAAGCCAAAAGGAAGGACCCTGTATTGCCAGTGTCCACTTGGTGTACTAAATGCGTTCTTTTCTTTAGTGGAGGCTGTTAAGGGAATTTGCCAATACCCTTTCGTCATGTCAAGAGTAGTTAGGAGTTGTGCGTTCCCCAGCCGATCGAGTAAATCATCCACTCATGGATGGGATGGGATACACATCAAATTTAGAGACCTGATTAAGTCGACGGAAGTCATTGCAAAACCTCCACGACCCATCAGGTTTAGAAACCAGGACAACTGGACTAGACCTAGGGCTATAGCTTTCTTCAATAACCCCTAATTCTAGCATTCGCCTAATTTCCAACTCTACTTCCGCTTTCTTTGCCTCCGGGAGCCTATAGGGCTTCTCTCTGACAATCACTCCAGGGTCAGTAATGATGTCATGAACAATCAAAGCAGTACGTCCAGGTATCTCGTCTACAACTTCGGATACAGACAAGATAGCCAGTTTGAGATCTTGTCGTTGTTCTGGTGTCAAATTGGGACCAAAATTAAGATGGGATTGTGACATAAAAAGAGAACAAGGCTGGCCGGAGGAGGGATCTAGTTCCTTGTCCTTCCATGGTTTCAGCAAATTAATATGATGCACAGGGTTCACCCGGTTGATGATTGGGTTGTTTAACCAAATAATCGATGAGTCCTTTCCTTTCCTTAATTTAATAAGGGCTCTGTCAATGTGCTAATAATTTAGAATGTGACGTTGGGACGAGTACCAATACACGATCACCCGGGACAAACTCCCGGATGGTGGTGTTTCTGTTATAACGCGACTGCGCTGCTTGTGCTTTTTCCAAACTCTCTTTTAGAATAGGTCTAATTTTCTCCAATCTATCGCGTAATTGCGCGATATATTCCAGAATATTTGAAGTAGGAAGGACCTCTTCTTCCCAACCTTCTTTTAACATATCCAATAAACCTCTGGGTTGTCTTCCATATAATAATTCAAAAGGAGAGGAACCTGCTGAGGCCTGTGGGACTTCCCGATTTGCAAACAAAACAAGAGGAAGCAACTGATCCCAGTTTCTCCCATCCTCGTTAACTACTTTACGTAACATCTATTTTAAAGTTTGATTAAAACGTTCTACCAATCCATCAGTTTGGGGATGATAGACCGCCGTTTTCAGATACTTTATTCGGAGTAATTTAGCCACCTCCCTGAACGTCTCCGAAGTGAAGGGAGTCCCTTGATACGTTAGAACCTCTTAGGGGATCCCAACACGAGCGAATATTCCTACTAGTTCCCATGTGATATTTTTGTATTAGCTGAGCACAAAGGAACAGCTTCTGGGAATCGAGTGGCATAATCTACTAGGACTAAAATATATTTAAAGCCCTTTACCGAGGGTTCTAAAGGTCCTACGAGATCAGTTCCAACTTGTTCAAACAGGATATCAATAAGGGGAAGGGGAACGAGAGGAACTCGAGTCCATCTTGGAATCTGGCGAAGTTCACACTCCGGACATGAAGTACAAAATCGTCTGACCTCCTCATTAATTCCCGGCCAATAAAATCAGAGTTTTATTCTCTCCAATGTTTTTTCGGAGCCTAAATGGGGTAACTCACACACTTGTCGCCAAAAAGTGCGTGGGATTAACAGTAACACTCGCACTTCACCCCCGTGTTCCGCCACTCTGTATAATAATTCATTTTTAATTACAAAGAACGGCATCGGTGGCATGGGATCTAGGGTTGTATAACCCTCGGTAGATACTATAGCATTCCTTGCAAATTTTAAGGAATCATCATTCCACTGTTCTCGTTTAAATGAAGAAGGTGTTAATAAAAATTGAGAAGATAAATTTTGTATCGGGTCTTTTCTGACCTCAATTTGAGGGGCTTCTGCCTCCACGTCCTCTACGTTAACTGTACTAGCTCCCGCAGAGGACGATGGGACATCGATTTCTTCGCATTGGATACTAATATAGGTCCGTGCTACTGAGGTACACGGCGTGGAGGCAGTCGGAGCATTATTCTCCATGACTAAGCCTAAATTTTTTTTAGGTACAGCTACGTTATTACTGCTGTTAATTTTATTCCAATCTCTTCCCAATATGACTGGAAAAGGGGGATCCGATAATACAGCCATGACATTCCTATTACGTTGTGGTTCACCGATACCACACATCGAGCTGTTTTATAATACCGGATGTCCCCATGAATACATTTCAGACTAGTTTTTATTTTAGTCCACTGTTGCGGTAAAACGAAACGGGCAGCGACAATAGAAATGTTACTCCCGGAATCAAACATTGCCCTTACTTTCCTGCCATTTATAATAACTAGATCTGTATATGGAAGAGATAAAGGGTTAGTCACAGTGGCACAATACCTTTCCCCATTCACCAATGAACAATCCATGGGCTCCAAAGTATAGTTAGGGGACAGATGTCCAATCTCCCCACACTTGAAACAGCAAGGGAGGTTGACCTGTCTGTCCCTTTTACCGTGTCGGGTGTGCTCAGGAGCTGCCCCACATGCCTGTTGGGTACGTCGAGAAAACTGTTCTGACCACCCCGATTTACAAGCCGCCCAGTGACGCTCCACAATCTTTATTAGGGTGTCCATGTCCTCAAAGTTATGTTTTCGGACCTGCTGGGCGATATGGTCAGGGAGGGCATGAACAAACGTCTCACATGCCAGTAGCTCGGCCATTTTATGGGAATTATTAATGTCTGGCTGTAGCAAGTGACAAACTTTTCCCCAAGCTTCAAAGGCCTGGGTTCTCAATGGCCTTTCGGGATTGAACTGCCACTCCCTCCATTCATTCGCCTGCTGTTCCGATGATATGCCGTAGCGTTTGAACACTTCAAGTTTTAGAGCGTCATAATCAGCGGCCTGCTCCATGGTTAAATCATAATAGGCTCTCTGCACTGCCCCCTTCAGGTAGGGAGCCAGTAGGTATGCCCATTCCGACCTCAGCCATGCGTTCCGCTTAGTGGTACGCTCAAAAACCAAAAAATAGGTCTCAATATCATCATCCTCAGTGAGATTAGTTAGCTGAGTAGGTAATGACCGAGCGGCCTCTGTCCGTACTGAGGCGGCGGCACGAGCCTCGGATTCTGCTAATTGTGTCCTGGTCTTGCTCATCTGTACTTTCAAGGTACGAAGTTCACCCATGATGGTAGTAAGCACTGCGTTCAGGTCCTGTTCTTCTGACATTGTAAAAATTGTAAAAACAATCCTGCCAACTACGCCAATTGCGGGAACTTTTCTAGCGGAAAAAACAAGTCTTGAGCAAGATAAAGGTTTGGGGACTGTCCCCATATATTATCCCAAGACAATATGAAAATAAATGGATCAAAAGTCTTTTTTAAAGTACAGTTGACATTTTACTTCAAGAAATATGGTGGTTTTTTACAGAAAGGATTATGGGAACAGGAAATGGTTGGCCGGAAGTGACGTGATCTGAAAGAGCTGAAAGTGACGTCATTGAGGATGGCCGGAAGTGACGTTGTCACAGCCATTTTTATACCTGGAAGTGGAGGTAATTATTTTCCTTCTGGTTTTCTGTGGAAAGAAGAGATTCAGGTAAGTACCACGTGATGAACCTTTATCTCGCGATAGTTCACTCACCTTTAGGCTCTTTGACTGCCTCGTAATTGCACGTGTGTGACAACATATATATATATATATACATACATACATATATACACATATACACTCCTTTTTGTTTCTGCCATGTGTAATGTTGAGGGATTGGCGCATACATATATGCTTTTTTATTAAGTTCAAAATAAGCCATTAATTTTGTGTTTCTATTTTTTGCTACCTTTAATGCTTCTGCTTCTTCGCCCTCTTTAAATTGAATCATATTCTGTCCTGGTAAATGAATCAGTAATAATTCAACAGAATGACTTCGTCTGTGCATTAGCAATTCCATTAAATGCCACCCGCTTTCCATTGCACTGACATACTGAGTATCTAAATATGCTTGAAATTCATCCTGAGACTGTTCTTTGGATAAAGCTACGTGTACTCTATTGTGCCCTTTATGAATGTACTTGTAGATGTACTTAATACTCATTTCTGATACACAATACTCAACATTAATATGACAATCGAATTGTTTGAGCAAATACGGGTTATTTGATACAATCATTGAATTACCAATCATCACAATATTACCATCTTTCTTTCCATGATAAGTGTGTTGTTCGTGATGATTATCTCTTCGGTGATAATCAGGAAAGCCAGCCTTAGTCATATCTGTTGATTGAACGAACGCTTTAGGAAATTTCTTTTAACACTTTTTCTCTTTTGAGTCCCAACATACTGAATCTTTTAAATGTGGTCCGTGAGACATGTGTTTAATGACTTTGTACCAGAATTCAGGATAGGTTTCTCTGTTTGGAATTTCAGCACAGACAATCCAATCTACATCATCAGCAGTTAATAATTTATTATGCAAAGTAACCAATAAATGCATGTGAGGTAAACCCAGTTTTTGAAATCCAATCTTGTAAATGTATGCTCTGATTTGACCGAACACCGTTTCGACTCTATGTTGCATCGCTTCTCCATGATCATAAATATACATTGACCGAATTGTGGTTTCTTTGAAATTAAACTTGTCGTAGCTTTAATTGCTGCCTGTAGTGTTTGTGGATTTCACTTTCACCAAACAACAAATCTTTTAATTCTCATGGATACGCCTCTTCATCGGGAAGAAACACTACTTTTTCCCTGATGGCAACACGAATTAAACGATCTACAAGTCTCTGACTTAAACTTTAAATCCTTACAATATCTACATACTTCTGACATATCACCTATGTCCATATATTCGATCTCTTTTTGCTGTTCTGTTATTTCACCAAGTAATAATTTCCGTTTGTTTGTGCTAATGCAATCTTTACTATCCTTTTTTTGATACTTTCGAATTTTACTACTTTCATATTCTTTAACTCTGCGGTGGGTTGGCACTCTGCCCAGGATTGTTTCCTGCCTTGTGCCCTGTGTTGGCTGGGATTGGCTCCAGCAGACCCCCGTGACCCTGTGTTTGGATTCAGCGGGTTGGAAAATGGATGGATGGATGGATGGATATTCTTTAACTTGCTCTGGATGTGTATCACGCCAACGTTTTTTTGAGCCTTTCGAATTCCACTGCTCTCATAATGTCTAACCCGCTCTGGATGTGTATCACGCCAACGTTTTTGAACATCTTTATTAAGTCTTTCATTTCTGACCCCAATAGACCTAGAGGTTTTCAATTCCATTTGGTCCGGGTTGATTATTACTTTCCTTATTTTCAAAATTTGCACATAAATTATTTTTGTTGTTTTTTGCATTCTTTTTTGCCTTCTTTTCTCTCCAATGCTTTTGGGTCTCTTTTCGCCGCACTGTTCTTTCTTCTTCACTTAGTCGTTGACGAGTCATATAGAACGTTTAAAATTTTTAAGAGCTGGGAGCACATGAAGTGTGTCTGCCAAAAGCATTCCAACAACTGGGAGGTTAGATGTCCGTGATCTTGTTTTAAATTGTTTGTAAGTAGGGCGTGATGTACAGGTAGTCTCGCAGGACTTCAATGTGTCTTCCAAGAAGATCAAGTCTCAACCCAAGATTTTTTTTATTATAATAGAGAGATACACTTTTCAGAGGGACCGCTACCCCACAGACACCTTCCCTCTCACTCTCTGCTGCTTGAGAACACAATCTGCAACAAAAGAAAAGCAGCTATCTGCAAATAGCAATGTCAGCATCTTGTAACTTTGTTACACTGTAGGACTACATGAAGACTTAATACACCCAGGTTATATCATACTTTGTATCACTATATAATTGCCATGGTTTAGATGCAAAAAAAGGCTTTTTACCTGAAAACTTAGACAGCACTTGTTCCTTGCATCACTGAGAGCTTTAGATTGTTCATTTCTTGTCTAACCTTAAAGGCACAAGAGGATTCTCTTCTGAAACCCTCTATTGGTGGTAAAACAGGGTTGAAGTAAAGATTTGGAAGTAAAGACAGTTCCAGTCCACAATCAGCCAGCCATTAGAGTTCCCCAGGGTTGAATGTGTAAGGTATAGTATGAACAGTGAGCCAAGTAAGAGATTGCATGTAACAGTTGTATAGCGGTGTGACGGTGCAGGTTGGTTCCTTGCTCCCTCTTCATTTTTGGGAACTTCTTGAACCCGACACTGTCGATAGTCATGATTAGGATGAGCATGTTGGATGAGGACAAAACACAAGGGGGTGGTGAAAAGTGCAAATGCTTTTTTTTATTAAAAAAAAATACACAAAGTGTCCCAAAGTGCAGTGCTCAAAGTTCAATAAATAATCCATACAAAAGTGTTCATGTGGAGGTTAAAATCAATAAATAGAAAAATTAGTTAAAAATGAGGTTAAAACAACGCAGTGCTGGAAACTCATTAAAAATCTGCACTGACGCCTCGCCAGCTTATCCTATTCGGGCCTTACAGCCTGGAGAGCTGTCAAAGAGCAGGTGCAGACACCCTTTTCATTTAGCCCGTGTCCCCACCGTCAATCTCACAGCATCCGAGGGCAACCACTGAGCCCTGCTCCGCCCAGACTGCTGGCAATCCAGGCTCCACAGCATAATGGTCACTCCTGCTCCCAAAGACGCTCAACAGGAGCGACCCACAGCCCCCTAATGAGCGATGGCCACTCACTCCTCCTTGGGACTCTACTCCCATCCACCTGCTTCCACTCTGTTCACCAGCTTATTTCCCCTCTCTTTTCTCCTGCCTGCTTCTTCTCCCATCTTTTATCTTCCGCTCTCTTTTCTTGACTCCTTTCCTTTCTTATTTTTGCGCTCCCCTTTATAGGCTGCGGAGCTGTTGCAGGCGCGATCACCTGATAAGCCAATAAGACTGCCCTCATGTGCCAGCAATGTAACACATGGACAGCTGACTGCCTCACACCAACCCGGAGACGGTGCGTCTTCACAGTAGACTATTCGCACCTGTTCCCACTCCCCATTATTTATTTATATAAAATGGCCAGTTTTTCTCACTATATCACAAACTAGTTTTGATAATTCTTCCATTCCCTAATTAAGAAAAGAACACAAGAGGTAAGTAGGTAAATTTCATTTTAGGTGATCTGAAAACATGATAAAACACCATGTCACTTACAAATAAATACATTTTTAAAACTCATAGATTATATGAAACTGATTGGATTTTTGAAGTCTTTGGTGTCATGAATGGTTGAGAGAGTTGATTTTTAATTTAAGTGTAGTATACTACAGCTAATTTAAACTGAAGTAGTGATAGCAGCTAGTTTATTTCCCCAAACAGAGGCTAGTAGACTCCTAGGGGACATCAGATATGTTTAAAAAAATACACTTTAAAAGTATTTATGAAGGCTTGCCTGGGATACTATTATGGAATAAGGGAAAGGGCATATGAAAGATGAAATCACTTTAGTTAGGGTATCCACCTGTCAGAGACAAATGAAAGTTAAATAAAAGTCCAAGGACAACTGCAGTGCCCTGTTGGTTTGTTTGTCTAAATTTCCCTTCCTTGTGTTGCTTAGCAAATCAGTTTCAGCTGAATCCATCGCCACCAGTGTGAATAAGCCTGCCCACATGTGTCCAGCGTCCCACACTTTGAACAGCAGAAGGGGGAAACCCTGCACACTGGTTTTTGCACTTGGGCTTCTGAGGAGTCATTTAAAAGTGATGAATGTGAAACTTGGCTTCTTTGCTCTGTGAACACTCCCTGCTTCTCTCTCATAGGCATCTTTTCTCATTCAGGTTGAGAAGGTTCACTTACCATAAAACAGAAAATAACTAACCTTTGTAGATATGCAGGCCACACAACTTTCTAAAGTCTCATGCCTCCTGCTGCTGTGGTGTGCTGTCCTCAGTATTTCCTTCTTAGGTATGGCTTTTTATGTGATAAGAGAAGGCAGCAGCTCCAGAATACCCAACAGTGGGATCCCAAAGGTAAGAATGTGAGGAATATTTCTTTACAAAATTAGAAGGAAAAGTTTCATTACATTTGTACAGATATTTGTTGTTCAGACAGCAACATATTGTTTGAGCTAGGCTGAATAATTAGATGTCTGTGTAGCAGCTTTATGACGTTTTTGATGACAAGGCATTGTTATTATGAGGGTCATATTTAGCCCTCCCTTGGGTTCTGTTTAGGTTTTAATACACGTGGTTCTTGCACATATTTTTTGAAGAAGAAATTTTAAGCTGGTGGGGATTTTAGTTCACTCTTGCTGAAAAGATGTAGTTGTTTGCATACTTGTCTCTCAAGCAGAGCTACACTTGCCTAAAAATAGTCTTCTTCAGGCCTGGTTTTGCACTCTCCACTTGTTTCCTGTACCTTTTAAACAATTTTGCACCCTACTGTTCTGCAGAAGCAGATCTTCTGCTTGTTAGCCTGAGTAACACACTGTAACGCTCCTGTATGTGGTAACTAAAGGTGACTTGTGAAACTTTTCAAAGGAAGTGCTCTACATTTAAAATGCAATTGGTTTTAAGTACAAGGTGCATGCTTCTCCATTGCTTTAAAAAGATGCAGATTCATATGTTGTGCAGGATTTAAAAGATAGGCTATGGAGGAAACACGCTAAGTTCTTTCAGTGTTCAAACATACTGTAGCCAAGTACAGAAAATCAGGAACAGAAAATATGTAGTTCCTTGTACTTCTGCTTGCTTCAAAATAAACAAATGATAGATCACTTAGTTGTAATAGTTTTCTAATTTTAGGCAAGTTCTTAAGCTGCATGAAGATTTTCCGTTGCTACCACCATTCACTTTTGGTGGGGAGCATTATGTGAGTAAATGCAAGTTTTTATAAAAATGTAAGGTAACGTGCGCTACACACAAAGTTTCAAGGGTGAATTCGCATAAAGCAATGTAGTTAATAAAAAACCAGAACATCTTAGGACAGATGCTTCTTTACGAATGACTACAGTTCTGAAATGTGCTTTGCTGGTAAGGTTTAACAAAATTTAATTTTACTATGTGTTTACAGACTGGCTTATGAATGCAATGCGTAGAAAGGCATCAATATAACATATATTGAAATAAGTAACACATGATTAATTAAACAGTTCTTTTTTTTCATTTACAGATTTAAGGACTATACTTCACTTAATTATATATGTATCATTTGCAAATGTGCATTGTTTATTTTTATACTATCAATTCATTATTATTCTTATCTAATTTTAATCTTTGTAACTATGGTATCTTGAAAAGAACTTTAAGCTACATCCATTATATGAAAATGTTCTATAGAAATAAATATTGCTGTTGTTTTTGCAGTTCCTGCCACTGTGTGCTTTGGCACTAATTTTATTATTCGTGAATATTTTATATATACATGGATAATACATGTCTATAATGATTGGATGTCTCAGTTACACTCTAACTAAAAGGAAGGAGAACTATGTAATTCTGACAGACTGATTTTACTAGAATCATTGAAGCGTAATCTGCTTGTACTGTAAAATTCATATATTCCCTAAATAACAAACTCTGAACCAGTATCCGTTTACTAGGATTGATTAATTATTCTAAGGAATATCTAGCTAAAGTGTCTTAAGTATAACTGGTGTTTCCTATTGTATAAGATTTTCTGGTGTTTATAAAGGTTACGCTCCAGTAGATTGCATTCTGATCTCAGATTTTGTCATTTTCTGTATGTTTATTGCTGGGGTATTCCAGTTTATCCTTTATAGTTTTTTAATTGGTGACTGTAAACGGATTCAAGGCGAGAAGCTGCCTGAATGTGCAGATCTGAGCCCTTACTTTATTTTGATGCAGCCAACATAGATTCTAGCCGCTTGCAACGAGCAATTTTAGTAAATGAATGAATGGATGGTAATTAGAAGCTTTGTGCCAACAAGGTAGTGAAATGCATGTGTGCACAGTAAAGCTTGAGTCGAGGAAAGCAAAGCAACGTCCTTAGTATTACAGAATGACCTGTAAAACTGGAACTTTCAGTCCATCACTAGATCATTAAATACCGAGCCTAGAGTCAGTTGGAAACTGTTAGTAAAGACAACCTTGTGAATAAAAAGCATAAAGGTGTGTGACCAGATACATAATTAGGCAAAGCTTCCTAAAATTGAATCTTATTCTTTTTATTTCCAGCTGTACTCTGCATATTAAAATCCAAAATTGCACTAATATGGGACAAAAGCCACAGCCATCTACCATCTCATTTAAGTCATATTCTCATAAGTATAATAAGTTTTAAAAAACCCATTATATTTCCATATTCTTGTATAGCGTTTTATCCAAAGAAAACATGGATAAAACCTAAAGAGAATTTAGGTTGTGAGACTATAGTTTAAAAACAGAAACACTTTCACAGTGTGTAAAACAATGAGCCTTAAATATATATGTGTGTGTAAAATGATGTGGATTTCTCTTTAATTGAGGGTGCGAATCACCAAAACATGTTGCTAAAAAAAGTTCTTGAAAAGTCCCACTATTCTGAAACTGAGAAAAACAGTTAATTTGAAAGTGTACAACAGGTCTTTTCCTGCCTGTGTACCACAAAGAATTGTTTGGGTCTTTAAATATACAAACTTGTAAATGTTAACTTGTTGTCTGTTACTATATGAGAGTGGTATTTTTTAGTGGTGTGTTTAACTACATCTGTCTTTCCTATTGCTTAGTTTTGCTTGCTTTGCCAGTGTTTTCATTTGTGCTTCATCTTGAAAAAATTTAAAAGCTATGTGAAAAGTTGATCGAAACTAATAACTATTATCATAATCAAAAAAGTTCAACTGTATAGACAATTTCAATTATGATCAGTAATGAATTTGCTTGAGTGGGTTTTTCATATACATTGTTATCTTTAATGGTTTTAAATTATGAAATTGTTTGCTTTTGTAAAGTACCTTCTGACAGTGTTTATAACATGTACAGTATAGGTATATATACACAGATAGAAAAAATAGTCTTCTAGATTTACAACCAAATGTCAGTGAAAAACTACTTAGGAAAAAAAACTTAGGAAGAGTTTTGACATTTGCAGTACTAGTGTATGCAGTAACTAAAATCAGATAAGTAGACTATCTAGCAAGTTTAATTTTCAGAATAATTTGACTAGAATAGGTAGAAAGATACAGGTAATGGTCAATTTTAAGAACAAAAAAGACTGCTAAATGTTTTAATACTAGAAAATGACAAGCTAAAATTACTGCTGCATAAGGCCTGAAAAAAAAAGAAAACCACAAACCTAAAACAGCAATGAGATATTTGCTCTTTGCTGCAGTAGAGGAAAATAAAAACCAAACTGTTGTGTAGGTGGAAGAGCTGATGTGATAGATATCAGTGCCATGTGTACTGTACGTACATTCAGTGGTATGTTGGTCATACAAAATACTCACCTAAACACATGATGCTATGTCTAAAGTGTTAAACATTTCAAGTTTTAAAATAGTAGCCATTCAGTTGGTCTGATTAGCTAAAAGCTATTTTGTCACAAAATCTCATTTGCATACACTTGGCCTTCAAATGCATGACTTGGTAGTCTGTTTCAAATTCCCGAGACCCCTTCTAAAGGACACCTAGATAGTGCTTTATTTACAGCCAGTTAACTGAAGAAACAGTGCTTTTTACGTGATTGTATAGTACGGTCTAATCATTGTGGTGCTTCCTCCCACAGTTCAAAGACATGCAAGTTATGTGCATTGGCGATCCTAAATTGTCCCTAGTGTGTGTGTGGGTGTGTGCCCTGCGTTGGGTTGGCGCCCTGCCCAGGGATTTGTTCCTGCCTTGCACCCTGTGCTGGCTGGGATTGGCTCCAGCAGACCCCCATGACCCTGTGTTAGGATATAACGGGTTGAATGATGATGATGATGAATAATTTATAATATGAACTATACTAAAAATCCTGACATCTGTACACTATACAGTATAAAATATGCATTTTCAGCTCCTGTCCAAGCATTCAGTTACAGTGTACACATTGACATAATTGCAGATACTAATTATTGAAAAATGTTATCACACTAAGTTTAAACACATGATGCTATGTCTAAAGTGTTAAACATTTCAAGTTTTAAAATAGTAGCCATTCAGTTGGTCTGATTAGCTAAAAGCTATTTTGGCACAAAATCTCATTTGCATACACTTGGCCTTCAAATGCATGACTTGGTAGTCTGTTTCAAATTCCCGAGACCCTTTATGTAAATGGGTGTTCCCCAGCTTCTGTCTTAAACGTACTCTGTCTTCCACCACTGTCTGCAAGTGCATGATTCAGTATCTAAATGAAGTATTTCTGATGGATTACTATGATGGATGCCTAGAATTGTTGAACATCGGGGTTAGGTCCCTACATAGCCTCTTCTGCTCAGAACTAAAGAGGCTTGATTCCTTTATCCTCTAGCATGCACTTTGTTGTTGTTTTCTGTACTGCTTCCGGGGCTGATGAGCAGGACATTACACAATACTCCAAATCTGTTACATTACTGAATTGTAAAATCTGAGCGTAATGTATCTGTATACTTGCATGGGTAATAGCTCTCTATGAGTTAGTATTAGAGTTAAAATGTGACTGACACCTCCCAGCTGTTTGTCACTTAATGCAATTACCTTTACAGTAATTTACTGCCTGTAAAAGGCAGCTAATACTATATATATATATATATATATATATATATATATATATATATATATATATATATATATATATATATATATAATATACTGTATGGGATGCTGGTCATCTTATAGCCGAAATCAAACCTTCACATCTTTAGAATGTAGCAGAAATCTTGAGAATGTACAGAAGTCTCACACAGTCACAGTGAAAACATGCTTCAGGGACAATTACCTCAATAGCAATGTCTCTCGTGTTCTAATGCTGCAGTACTAATGCTTTACGTGCAATGCTACCAAAACTTCATCAACTTATGAAACTCTTAGTCTAATACAGAGTTTCAAGGAGCCACATTGGTGACAGCATCTGGTGAAAGTTACAGATAACCTTGAATGAGATGTCATTCCATTATAGGAGACAATCAGTCTTAATCATAAGGGACCAATTCCCAGTCATCATGTAAGCCTCAGTTCTTACATTTGAGGTGTAGGATGATTATTTCCCAGTGAATAAGTCATGTAGATGTCAGGAACACATTCAGATTCCATGGAGACCGTGAAAAAGGCAAAAATCAATCCCAAGTCATTGGAGCTGTGGGGTAGCAGAACCATCCATCCTAACAATAGTGTAATAGATAATTATAAAAATTGGACAATTACTAATATAAATATATAAAAAATATTTTCATCTAAAACATATTAGTGCATGAACAAGAAAGTTTATTGGTAAAATTACAGCTTATGCTAATATTAATTTTAAACTGCTATTACCACAGAAGATTGTTTGCAAAAATATTATTGTATTCTGTTAAAAGTTTCACTCAGTTTTGTAATTGAATTTAAAAAAGTACAGATAGCTAATAGAAGTCAGTGGTTTCATAAGAATAACTGAATGATTTTGATGTGTATCTATAAACATTACATTTATATTTATTTGCTTGGCAGACACTTTTATCCAAAGTGACTTATAATCGAATAGTTAGTGTACAGAACAGTGTTTCCCAAAAATTTTTTCTGTGGTAGCATACTTTTTATAACCAAAAGCATCCCATGGCATACCACTATACTGTTATCCACAAACACATTATTATCTTGTACACATTTTCAAATGTCCGAATGGGGAGAATAAGTAGAGAAGCTGGTAAAAAAGCACCTACGAAATCTGTGTTTGCAGCCACAGCACTTAGTGAGCACTTTGGGCACATCTCCCAGCT
Organism: Erpetoichthys calabaricus; assembly: GCF_900747795.2. Taxonomy (NCBI): domain Eukaryota; kingdom Metazoa; phylum Chordata; class Cladistia; order Polypteriformes; family Polypteridae; genus Erpetoichthys; species Erpetoichthys calabaricus. The sequence goes on from NC_041394.2 coordinate 59,660,976, forward strand.
GTTTTGTCCTTTCGTTCACCCCTCTATGCCTAAGAGTTAACTCGTATGCCCACTTTCCACCGGCCACGTGAGATGCACTGGCAACCACACACCCAGCCAGATGGATTCTAGCAGCCAGGAAATGAGTCTGAAGAGTTGGGTCTGCAACATAGCGATCATGGAGCTGTTTTTATTCCAGCTTCTCCAGGTAGTTCTGTTCTCCTCGTACAGGTTTTCACCACCTGAGATTTAGACCTATGTGTGCTACACTATTATACTACCTGGGTAGTTCTCATGGCAGACCACTGTGCCGCAGCACACTGGTTGAAAAACACTGGTATAGAATGACTTCTGATTTCATTCAAAAGGTATTTTCATTTCCACTCATCTCTTCCCTTGTAATAGCAAGCATATAAAATAAAAAGTGTTTTCAGTTTATTTTGAACTTGAAAATGGTTAATCTTGAATCAACTGTTACAATATACACTATCTCTGAGATGCTGGAGAATATAAATATTTAAATGTCTATTAATGCTACAAGATTAAAGGCTATTTTCATAATTATAAACTAGATAGATAGATAGATAGATAGATAGATAGATAGATAGATAGATAGATACTATGTAGTTTTTGTCATATAACTTTTTAAGTACCTTAAAAATAAAAGGGCAAAATTCAAAAGGATTTTTTTTTGCATGGAGAACATTTTGTTACAAATTCCCCTTATCTAGTCCATGACACCTGTTAAATAGTATTTTTCAGTCAAACATTACAAAACATCTATAAATGTATAAGAGAGATTTTCGTTAATAAATAAAAGAAAACCTACATAGAAAGTGGAAAATATTAGTGGGAGTAGTTATGCAGGTGGTTCAATGCCTTGCATTGCACACTGAATGCAAGTTTATGAAAAACAACAAGAAAATTCCATGGCATTGCAGATCTATAAATAAGTGTTTGTGTTTAAAGGCTTAGAAAAGAAATCCTAAAATTAGAAAGTACAGATTTAGTAGAACCATCTTCAAATTACTCACATAGAAGGTGTGAAGCAGTTTGAAGTTCACAGCTCTTTGAGAAAAGACAATGTGAGATTTACCCAGGTAACCATGTGAAAGAAAGAAAGAAAGAAAGAAAGAAAGAAAGAAAGAAAGAAAGAAAGAAAGAAAGAAAGAAATAGACATCTGTACACTATACAGTATAAAATATGCATTTTCAGCTCCTGTCCAAGCATTCAGTTACAGTGTACACATTGACATAATTGCAGATACTAATTATTATCACACTAAGTTTAAAATGAGCAAAAACTAAATTTTTGTGACATTTGCAGAGTCAGGGATTTTTATGCTCTTTATCCTTCCTTCAGACAGGCTCTTAGGGAAGTTTTCAGGCTTTCGGTCACGCGACTGTCTTTTTTTTATGCTGAAGATATGCTTTTCATTGGCTTTCTAATATAAAAGTATTGAAAAGAGAAGAATGACCTTTCAGAGGCAGCTTGTTGTGATTTCATTCAAGTGTGGCTTGGTCTGAATGTTTTTATTGACTTATAAAATGTAATTCTCCCTTTGTTTTGTAAATTACTTCCAGTTTACAAATCATAGTCAACTGCTTCTCTATTCAGCTGTGTTTAAATTTTGCTGCAGTATTTTTGATAAACAAGTCGAATTCATTGTTAAGTTAGAACTCCTAAAGTGCCTCTTCTGATACTTACTGAGCCACTGACAACTATATGATTTATTCTGGAAATACCCCTTAATGGAAGTTCAAGAAAATGTAATCCGGGTGAAACTCTCTGGCCCTGCTTTGTCTTTCGAGCTTTTACTGGCAATGCACCAGTTTTCTTTTTCCAGGAATTTGAGACAAAGGAGTTGGTTGTTTGGTTTAGGATGACCTGAAAGTTATTTTTCCTCTCTGTATCAAATTCCATTTCATTTCATATTAATGATATCCAGAGGTGGGTAGTAATGAGTTACATTTACTCCGTTACATTTACTTGAGTAACGTTTTTTAAAAATTGTACTTCTAAGAGTAGTTTTACTGCACCATACTTTTTACTTTTACTTGAGTACAGTTGTGAAGAAGAAATGCTACTCTTACTCCACTACATTGGGCAACACTTGAATCGTTACTTTTTTTCCATTAGATACGCTATATTTTTGCCAGAGAGAAGCCGCCAGTGGATCTACTGCATGACTGTTTCACCAATCAGACGTAAATAAAATAATCACAAGACTCCGTTTCACCAATCAGACGTAGCAACAAAAATCACAAGACTTTGTTTCACCAATCAGACGTAGCAACAATAATCACATGGCTCCGTTTCACAAATCAGACGTAGCCATGCAGTTACATGAACACACACAAACTGTGGCGGCATAGCGGCACAAACTCCTCACAGACAGTGGACAGGGAAAGAAAGAATACATGAAAAATGAGAAGTCAAATCCTGCTGAAGCTTAACCATCACTTCACTGAGTGAAGAACAAGCACGTTTTAACCAAACATGCACAGACACAGACAGTCAAGGTAAAGTGAGACTTCTTGTATGTGCACAAGCTGCCTTGTTCTAATTTTATTTTCTATCAGCTGTGCTGTTTGGAGGGCAAGTGAATATACAGTATTATACTGTCAGTGTACAGTATATCTTGTCACTGTAAGTAGTTTGCACTGTTCAAATATACATGTCACCTACTGTAGGTATTGGCTTCAAAAGCTTTGTTGTGAAAAACTGAGACTTGGAACTTTGTGTTATTTGTGCATCTTTATTTTTTAAAGATGTTATTTATTTTTACTCATTTTTTATTTTATTATTTGGAAATAGAAGAATTTGGACATTATTTTATATTTTTGTCTGTCTTATTACAACATTTCTAAAAAAATAAATAATTTATTATGATCAAACAGTTACTCAGTACTTGAGTAGTCTTTTTACCAAATACTTTTTTACTCTTACTTGAGTCATATTAATTTGAAATAACACTATTCTTACTTGAGTACAATTTTTGGCTACTCTACCCATCTCTGATGATATCTGTTGTAAGCTGGATGAAATAATGTGTGGACTTTTTATTATTGTATAAAAGGAATACAAGTAAATTTCACAGCAAAATAAATGTATTCATTAATTATAATTATTTTATTTTTGTTTTTTTTTTTCAGGTTGAAAATAAAACTGACTATAAAAAAGGTAAGTAATAATCAAAATGATGGTGATTATGATAAGTAAATGTAAAAAAGTTTGTTAATGAACATTAGTTTTTAAAGTGGTTTAAAATTATTATGTTTATAAATATGTGGCATTTTATGTAAGTCACTCTAATTGTAAAGAGAACAGTTCTTCCCTTTCAGATAATGGGAAGCCGAAAAAGCTGAACATAAACAACTATTAAAAAAACAAGGAAGTAAACAAAAGCATCTGCAATGTTTATTCTGGAACAGGCATTAAAATGAAACATCCCTAATAGACCATAATACACAGGACTCCTTTTTTTTTTAAATTTTGAGACAAAATAAGCACATTTTACATCCACCCAATTTCCTCATCATTTCTCCATTTCATAATTGCAGTATTAAGGAGTCAATTAAGAAAAATTATTGATGGGCACCTGTAGACAGATTACTGGACAATTTAAATAAAACAAAATGAAAACCCATGTAATATTTTCAAATCTGCTCCTGGTAGCATCAGGCTAAAGGCAGGAAAACATATGATGATGAACCAGGAATACATACTGTATATACTCTTTCACTATGACAAAGAGCTGGTTTGGGTCAAAAATACCACAAAATGTACGTCTTTAACATTTATGAAGAAAACCATCATACCTGAGGAAAAGACAGACCGAGACACAGACTCAACACAGACAACAGACCTTGGATCCATGAACCAGAAGCGCTAACCACTGGCTACTATGAAATACCAAAACAAAACCCACAACCAAAAATTAAATGCAAAATTAAAATAATAATAAGTCTGTGAGGAAAGTTTATTATTGAGGTAAACCAATTTGACCATAATCGTGCAATCTGACAATCTTCTTATATAATACACTACGGTGGCTGTTCATTTGTCTGTCCAGGATTTTAAATTACCTGTTGCTTGCAAACTGTTTGACCTATTGACTTGAAATTTAGTACACATATACTACGTGATGTCCGCTTTCAGGGTGATGGTTGACCTCCAAGGTTATTCCTCTTTTTATTCTTATTTGGTTATATTGTAGAATCAACTCTCGGCAGCGGCCAGCAGGCCGGCCGTGCGGCAAATGCGTACGGGCGCTGTTCTCATTCCCTCCCACCTTCCCCTACCTCTTCATATCTTAAATTATTCTTGAGGGAAATTTAAGACTTAAATGCCAGCTTAAGTGAAAAATTAAGGAAAACATACTAAGTAATTGCAATACAAACACTGACTTAATCAGTTTTAACGCGAAAAGAAGAAGCGGGCCGCTAGGGAGGATAAAACAAGAGCTGCTCAGGAAGCAGCAAGCACATCAACCTCTGAGCAAACAAATGCTAAACGTACAGAGAAAGAGGATGAAAACTAGGAATGCTCAAGTCAAGTGTATTCACTGCATGTTATCGTGCAGTGTGCCACTACTGGTATTTCATAATTTGAAAAGTCTAATAAAAAGGAAGCAAAAAACATAATTAACAAACAGTCACACTGAGGTATTTAAGTATATTGCCAAAGGAAGTACTGCAAGGGAATCTTCCAGCCTACTATTAATACAAGATAATGTTAAAAATGATAACATAATTATTATTATTAGTAGTAGTAATAATAATATTAAAATATAGTAGTATTTTAACTGTATTAATAATAGTATAATAATCTTGGCCTCCCCGTGCCTGATCATTTGTACAATCACCAGCCTGAGCACACCCGTAATGAATGCTATGGCTATGAACCCCAGACATACCATTGGAGCCAACCCATTGGACATTATTCTCCATCACGGAAGCAAGATATAGCAGCTACAGATGGCATGAACATATTTATCAAAGAGGTACAAAAACTCAGCAAATATAAAGACCTCAAAATTGAGGTTTCACACATATGGAACACAAAGGCTAGTGAGACTCTGGTTGTAATCAAAGCACTTGAAACTGTTTGATTAAGTCTCCAAAATATCTTGAAGAACTGCCAGGTAAACCAAGTACAAACCAGGGGCAGAATATCACCCTCTTCTAGACTGCCCACATACTTTGTAATGTCCTGACCATTGGACAAAAGTTCTGTTTTCTCACACAAGCAACTCCATTATTTCTAATCTTAGTACAAAATCCAGGTAGCACTCTATGCTATTGTGCAGTATTCAAGAGTGCTTTAATCTTTCCTTTGTGTACAGTAAAGTCAGTGAATCATGCATGTGCCACTTACTTGAGCCATACTGCAGACTGCACAATGGCTTGTGAAGCTGTACAACCCAGTGGATTTCTGGTAAAAAGCAACCAGCACAAACTGAGACAAAAAATAAAAATGGATGATAATAATAATAATAATAATAATAATAATAATAATAATAATAATAAGACAGTAAGGGTAAGGGATCATTATTTGAAAAGCAGTTTGATCACAACACTGGATTTAAAGCTAATACAGCATTTTATAAACAAGATTATCTTTCTTTTCTTCTAGATATGTTGATTGGAAAACCAGAGGGACGTAAGTATCTTTGAAAACAGGTTAACGGATGTAAATGTTTCAGCACTTCAATGGATTAAACTTTCTTTGATGGTGCAAATATGGTCTGTTTCATCTTTAAATTAATGAATGTCTTCCTTTACTACAGCTCTAGTACAGTACCAGTGTGAACCAATGCCTATAGTTTTATATAGCGCCATGCATTCATTAAATGTTTATTAATTTTACTTTGTTACATATTTGAATCCATATTTTTATGTACCCAGTAGCCAATTTACTGGGTACTCCTGTGCAATATCTGTTAGGGTTACCTTTTGCCTTCAGAGCAGCCTGGATTCTTTGAGGCATAAACTCAACAAGATGCTGATTTTAGACTTTATGGGTTATGGTTGGTGTTGATTCAACAGCATGACTCAAGCTACACTTTCTTGCTGTAAAACTCCTGTTCCACCACTCGCAATGGTGTTCTTTTGGATTGAAATCTGGAGACCAGGCAGGTGAATGGAGCAAAATGAGGCCAATAGTATGTTTGTGGAGTATTTACTTTGTGTCATGGTGCAATGTCCTGCTGGAAGTATCGTGTTGGAAAAAAGGATAGACCACCAGCCTATACATTTTCTACTCCCCTGAAGAGACTTTGTTAGCAGCTAGGTACACTGTGGCACTCCAATTTATGTAGAAGAAACAAGTTTCACTCATACTCTGTACACATGACAGTACTACTACCAATAATGAGCAGAAGTAGCACATCAATGTGGTCAACATTACAGATGAGGTATTTCTAACTGATAAGCATTGGAATGACAAGATAACTATGATTGATGGACCCTATTTATTATAATACGTACACTTAAACACATCGTTTTCTCCAAAAACAAGATATTACTTAAACAGTCTAAACAAGAGATATCAACTTTATGAAAAGTTCTTTGCAAAGTCTTACCTATGTTTGCGCATTTCCTGACATAAGGACTAGACACTTTGCAAGAATATAGCTTAACAAACTTAACATATACAGTCGAAGAATGCAGTTGCACTTAAGCAGTAGTGGAGAAGGTATAATTTTAGAACACTTAAAAAAGTCAATGATTATTCATTTTCAGGTTATATGTAACAGTGTGCTACAAATGCAGCTATCTTTCCATTCCCCGAACCTACTTCATCTAATTTGTGTTGAAGGTCAGCCAAGGTATATCTCAACAGTATCAGGGAGAAAGCACAAACCAACCATAGATGATTTTGCTCATATAATCACACTTAACTCTAACAGAGCAATCAGGACTCGCTAATAAACCAAACTTACATACTGTATATTTGGGGGTATCAGAGAAGAACTTTATTGCTCTGAGAAAAACAAAGCCTGCCCAAGGAAAATATGCAAAACTCACAGGCAGTGATAAGGCTGAGATTCAGGCTGCAGTTTCCTGGATTGGTTTGTCAGCAGTGCTAATCACAGTGCTGCCAAGCCACCCACTTCAAAGCCCTAAAACCAACACACCAGAAAGATGTGCTTGATAGAAACTGCCAAAGATTGGCTGGAAACTACAGGAACAAGAGATAAGCATTAGCTCTCCTACACACAAAGCTCTTTGACATGGCATTATGTTGCCCATAAGAACCTTAAAAAAGACCATCAGTACTGTCCTGAAGTGTGGCACACAGTCTCCAGAAAACATGGTGCAGCTGATACTGTACAAGTGCCATTTTAAAAATAAGTATAGGCAAGAATGTTGCTGTGTAACTTAGATATATGTTAAAGCTTATTTTAAAAGTATTTTAATCTGCATAACATATATTTAATATTGTACTACACTTTTTAAAATTGAAATCATTTTTTTCATAATTTATATTTTTTTTTTACCTTTTTATACAGGCAGTCATCAAGGTGTGCCTCTGATTCATGTGACAAGTGAGTGTGAATCATCGCTTACTTATTCTAGATATTGCTGGGCCATTTCATACTTGCCAGGAATCACAATTCCCAAATTTGGAATACATTCACTAGGCCAGTGCTTCCCAAACTTGGTCCTGGGGACCCACTGAGGCTGCAGGTTTTTGTTCCAAGCAGCTTCTGTTTTTAACTGGACTCCTGGGCTAATTAAGTGAACTGTTATTTCCCAAGTTCTGTGTTTTGGGAACAATAGAGAAATTAGAAAACTAAGTTTGGTAAAAGAAAAATATATATATCTATTAAAATGTACCAATCATTTATATGGCACTGTGGTGGGTTGGCACCCTGCCCGGGATTGGTTCCTGCCTTGTGCCCTGTTTTGGCTGGGATTGGCTCCAGCAGACCCCCCGTGACCCTGTGTTCGGATTCAGCGGGTTGGAAAATGGATGGATGGATTTATATGGCAATAATGTTTTTTATTTCTTTTTAACAATATTTTCATCTTGATTTTCGTTCTACTTTTCCAGGTTTTCTAATTGTCTAATTAATCCATTATTTACTAATTAGCGGATCTGATGATAAAGTAGTAGTAGCAGCCTTTGATTATTCAGTATTGTTTGCATGCGTGTCTGCTCTGCTCATTTTTAATTGTCATTCATAAGATACAACAAAGGGGAAAAACTGCACAGAAAGGGCAAAATATAACGAAATCAACAAATCAGAGTTAAGTTATTTAACTCTATAGAAAAAGCAGAAATATTTCTAAATGTCTTATAAATGTAAAAATTTTGCTGCTGCACTTTTCTGAATGTAGAATAAGAGAAAAATAATGCCAGCTAATTAAGTGAGATCAGTGTTATCAGGTGTTGTCACTGATTAGGAATCTGGTTGGAACAAAAACCTGCAGCCACAGTGGGCCCCCAGGACCGAGTTTGGGAAGCACTGCACTAGGCTAATATAAGCATTGTCATGGTCAAAATGGTCGCATGTTTTGTTGTTATAATAATAATAATAATTATCATCATCAGCAATTCCTAATTTGTTTTGGTTGACAATTGTAGAAATATGATAGAAAGTTATTGTTTTTTTTCTTTGTCCTGCAAAGATGTACAGTTTTGAACTTTAACTTGTGTGCAGACACAAACACATTTAAAAGTGTTTGGTGAAATTCTTTGTGATTGTGTTATATGTAAAATTTAATAGGAGTTAGAAAGGATCTGTAATGGGTTATTCTTGAGAATAACTGTGACATTTACATTAAGATTAAAACTTTTGATGTTAATCAGCATAACAGAGGAAAACTTGAAAAGTCAAGGGTAAAGTCACTATTTTGAAAAATAGCATTATTTCTGGTCCACAGAGTTTTTATTCATATTTCATGATTTAGATTTAAATCCATTAATTTTTTTGGCAAGGGCATTTTTCAGGATGTTTTTGGGAATTCATAGAATTTTATTAAACATATTTGTATGCTACTGAGATATTTAAAGTGGTATTCTTGGTTGTTATTAGGCAGAAGAAGCAGAACAGAAATTCTGCTGCATGCTTCAGAGACATACATTTTCATTTACATGTTTTTAATTTTTCTTCTCCTTTTATCTTCAGGACATGGCAAAGACCAGTCACAATCGTTTGCTAATCAGATAAAAATGGAGGGTAACCACATTATCATTCAAAAACCTGGATATTATTATGTCTACGCACAAACCACCTTTAAACTGAATAAGACAGAGCATCATTTGATCATGCAAATACGAAAGCAAACAAAGAGTTATAGTAAGTTTGTGGTAGTTAGTAACTCTGATGAAAAGCTGCAGTTTGACAAGAATGATAATATCTGGACACTTTCTCAAAACACAATACTTAAACTTGGAGAGGAAGATCGCCTGGAATTTAAAGTGACACCAGAAGACTACATATGCAATAATAATATGCCCTCGAGCTTCTATGGAGCCTTCAAAATTTCTGATGATTTCTGATGACTTCAGAGGAAGATAAAGTATGGTTATAGCTCCTCAAAAAACTCACTTTGTCTCTCTGTCTCTGCAGATTATAAAACTGACTAACAGTTACCATCAGGGAAATGTATTCATTTATTTCCACTGCACCTCACAATATGTGAATTGTTTTGTATGATTTTCATTGTCCCTCCAAAGAAGGAATGACAATTGACTAGATAGCATGTATTTTTGCAGCTGATGTGAGCAGATATTATATTTTTATTTATTATTATTTTTATGTCATAATGTGCACACCTTAAATCAGACAGACTACAGTATGACCTCATTTCTTGTTTGGCTAAACACTTTGGTAGAAGAAAACAAGAACTTCTTAACATCAGCAATCACACTACCAAGAAAGCTACTTGGACTTGCGCCTTTAGGTTAACATTTATCTGCAGTGCAAGCGTTCTGTTTTATCTTTACACCTGGTTATCTTACTGAAACTGTAGAAAGGCTAATAATTTCTGTGCAGATGAGACCTTTCATTTGTGCATGTATATATCTTAAAGTAGGACAAATTGGAAGGAAATATGCTCAAAATTCTTTAAGAATGATTAGTGTTCTAATTGTATTAATTAAAAAATGAAAAGAGTAATATTATTAATCAATAATAAGAATAGGTTAAAATTAATAGATAGGCTTCCTTATCCTTATTTTAAAAAGAAAAAATATATTACAGTATGTTGTCTTCTATTCATTTATTGTGATTCCACCCAAAATTACTCCACGCGTGAGAATCAACTGCCATTCCATGTAAGTCGTGCAATTTTGCTCTGAATAAGCTTTCTTTTTGTAACAGTTCATGCTTTTTAAAACAGCAAAATATCAACTTAAATGAATTATGTGCTTGAAATACATTTGATAGAAAAGTCAGATCAATTTAAAACTAAGCTTTACTTTATGATTATTTGAAATGCAGAGTAGGTGTCAGGCAAACCTGTATCCAATGTGCACCATGCTGTGGGCCTGTCATGATTTTCCTCATTTTATTAACTTTTTTTCCTGCACGTGAACATAATATAAAAAGCAAATGAGCCCCATGGTAAGATTAGCATCAAGCTCAATGCAGGGGTTTAGCTAATATTCAACCTTAGAAAAGCAAATTAAGTTAATTCAGCATTGCGTTGCAAAAATGTCAAAATGTGACATACCATACACTAATTAAGAAAATGTACTAACAAAAAGCAAGGATTCTTTGAACGCTTCTAGTTATTAAAAAGCAAACATGTTTTAAATATATTTCAGCTGGACAATTTTTAAATTAACAACTGATCAACATAGTGTTTTCAATATGTGGATACAATGTTTGAATGGCTGCCTTTTCAAACTGTTTTAATACTTGGATTGCCTTTGTGTATTGTCAGTGTATATACTTTGTCCATGATGGCAGTAGTTCATCAACATGAGCAGTCTGGGTAAGAGAAGCTTTGGTAAATGAGATCTACAACTTGAGGATATGGACTCAACTTAACAGATCACTAGGACTGTTCTGCGCATAATCTAATTGTTAGTTTAGAGTTTATTCTAAGTTAATTGCAGTAAATGCTGCTCTGCAATTCATTTTAAAAATGTTTTTACATTGGACTGTCAACCTGCAGTAGGGATTTATTTTCTCCTATCATGAAATTTTTTGTTCCTGCCCTATGTTACCAATTGGACCAATATTCTGCTAATCAAATCTTCTATTAGTATGAAGTCAAGAGCATTTTAGCCAACATTTATGGAACTAACTAATAGTGTTCACTTAAATGGATTTTGTGTTCATGTATGTAATTGTTGTAATAATTATAGTTTGCTAGTATTGTTTTTTTTATTTGTAAATCGGGGTAAGCAATCTGAAACTGTCTTTAGTGAAGAGCACTATATAAGAATAAGCTGGAATTGATTGAACGTACTTATCACCTTTCTCTGAGTTCTGAGATTTCTTCCTTTCTAATGAAGTGATACCATAAAATGTGACCATGTCTTTGACTTTGCCTGACAAACGTTGGACATATTTTTCTATTTTTTTAATATTTTGCTCCAGTAATGGGCTTCTGCTTCCATTACGTGAGGCAGCATGTGTTTGGGAAACCAATATGTAGATGGATGAACGCTTAACTGAGAGATAAAAAGGAAAATGTGAATATTATCCTTGTTGTTTAAAATATAAATGCTCCAATGAACAATTATTATTTATTATGCATTTGTAATTCTGCTTTGTCATTAATTAGTAATATACTGTATGTACTACTGTTTAGGTCTCAGATAAAATATAGTACCTTTGTATACAGAATGACATGGTGGCACAGGTGTTTGAACCTTCAGAATGGGGGTCCTGGTTTGATCTTAAACTCCCTCTGACATTCCCTTTAGTTTGATGTCTAAATTAATTCTGTGAGTGACTGTCAGTTTGTGTGTGAGTGTACTCCACTCACGCATGGCATTCCGTCTTGCACTCCAGACAGTCATATCCCTTTCCGTCTGCCATGGATAAGCAGATCTGAAAAATGGATGCAAAGGCGGTAGCCTTAAATTTATCTAACTTTGATCTCTCAGGTCAATTTACTATTAAAGAAGCTCTGAATATTGTAATAATTTAATGACCTTGTATCGCTTTTACAGAAAAAGCTACAATTCCATTTTCATCATCATGTCTTGTGACAACCAGTTCTGTACAGGTTTCATCTTGCAGTAATACTGTATATCAATTATAATATGTGAATTACCTGTAGACAGAAGTCACATTTCAAAATGTCTTTACAACTGTCTTTCTGTTTATATGAGATTATGAGATGATGTGATTGAAATATTTAAAATTATTAAAGGAATTGGTACAGTGGATCTAAGATGTTACTTTAAAATGAATTCAACAAGAACAGTGTGAAACTTGTTAAGGGTACATTTTGCACAAACTCTCTTCACACAGAGAGACATAGACACATGGAATAAGTTACCAAGTTGTGTGATAGACAGTGTGATTTTCGGGACTTTCAATACCGGACTTGGTGTCATTTTGGAGAAATGAAGTGGATAGAATTGGCAGGCTTTGTTGGTCTGAATGTTCTAGTCAAAAGTTTCAAATGTGCCTATGTATTAGTACACAATAAAATAAATTATATTGGGTATGACAAATAATTGTGCCTCAGATTGTGTAGACCTGTAACAAGGAGTATATCCAATGTCACCTTTGTCTTTGAGGACTGTAATATTACAGCCTAAATATCTATTTTGTCAGTTTCAAGATATTCTAAAAATGCAACTTTTGGCCGTATTTAACATGATTGAATAATGTTTATTTGTAACTGCCATTTTTTTTAAACATGTATGTTTTCTTTTCCGTTTTGTTATATTCTTGATTAACTCTTACTGTAAGCTCAAAAAAATTATGACACATTCAGCAAGACTGTCCACTGCAGCAAGTTAACAAGATGTTGTGTTAAAAACCAGATTTGGTTTTGTAGAACAGCATACAGTGTCAGTAATATAACAATGTGTGCTTATCAAAAATGTAGTTAAGTTTGTAAAAATGACCCTCATTGTCAATAAATAGGACTCTGGTCCAGCAATAATGTTGAAAATACATGTATATGTAATTTAAATATTTAATTAACATTGGTGTATTTGATTTCATTATTATCCTGTATTGTAATTAATTATATTTATTTAAAATAAACTATTTAAAATTAATGATTTATGTTTTGTTAATGAAGAACTTTACTCAAGACAAGAAAAGGTTTACATATTTCAGGAAAATATATTTCATGACGTAATATTTGTACCTGGAACCATTATAGAGATCAGAAAATAAAAAATACATACAAGGAAATGCTATACAATTACATTAAAGGAACCATTCATTGGAGAAGATGTCCTTAGGTAAATCCCTCATGGCTGGTGATACAAAAAGTCATGCATCTTGAATTAATGTGGAACACACAAACAATCAATATGTACATTGATCCTGAAGGAGATGATCCATAGAAGGTTTGCAGTAGTCCGTTGGCTTAGTGAAATATTCCAGTGGCACAGGTTCTCGGGGAAGAGTACATATTCCTAGAAAATACCATCTGTGAGTGGTCAGACATTTCTGTGCTGCAAAAAGTTATCACTCAGGCTTGCCATGAAAGCCCGACCACCTCGGAGTTTGCATCGTGCCTTTGGAACATGTAAGAGCATCTGGTCTGCTGACCTGAGAGAGCAAGACGGTACATAAGGGTGCAGCAGTTCCAACAAATAAAATGGGGCACAACCATTAAAGGATTTAAAAACAAATACAAGGATCTTAAAATGGATTTGAAAATGAACTGGAAGCCAAAATCAGGATAACGTGTTCATGCTTGCTTGTACCAGTCAAAAATCAAGCAGCGGCATTTTGTACCAGCTGTAAGCAAGCAATGGAGGCCTGGCTAATTCCAAAAAGAAGCTCATTGCAGTAATCAAGTCGAGAGGCTATAAAAGCATGTATTTCTGGTTCAAGGTTGCGCTTAGACAAAACAGGCTTGATTATTGAAGATTTTACCACTACGTTCACACGGCAATCAAGTTTTAAAGTAGAATCCATTTTCACACCTAAATTTGTGATCATGGATTTTTCATGTTGAGTCACAGTGGAAAGGTCGATACAGGGGGTACCATTGGGCCTAAATAGCATGACTTCTGTCTTGTGCTCATTAAAATTTTGAAAATTTAATGCCGTCCAACTCCTTATGTCAATAAGGCAATCAAGCAAGGGCTGGACAGACCATGGACCAGGGCGCTTCAGAGGGAAATAAACCTGACAGTTGTCCACATAAAGATGAAAGGAAATACCGTGTTTCTGGAAAATAGCGCAGGTACAGGGAGAACAGAAGAGGTCCCAGGATGGAACCTTGTGGTACTCCCCAGGGGAGGGCAACAGAGGTAGAAGTAAAATCATGGGTGACAGAAGAGAAAAATTGATAAAAGACTGCAGCGAAGGATAGTCCGAAAGGTGGATAAACAGCCCCAATCAACTTATTCAAGCTGTTCTGCAGACTCAGGGTGCAAAAGTGTCAGCTCGAACTATCCGTCGAGATCTGAAAGAAATGAAACGCTATGGCAGGAGAGCCAGGAGGACCCCACTGCTGACACAGAAACATAAAAAAGCCAGACTGGAGTTTGCCAAAATGTACTTGAGGAAGCCAAAATCCTTCTGGGCGAACGTCTTGTGGACAGATGAGACCAAGGTAGAGCTTTTTGGTAAAGCTAATCATTCTACTGTTTACAGAAAACGGAATGAGGCCTACGAAGAACACAGTACCTACAGTCAAACATGGTGGAGGTTCTAAGATGTTTTGGGGATGTTTTGCTGCCTCTGGCACTGGATGCCTTGACTGTGTGCAAGGCATCATGAAATCTGAAGACTACCAAAAGATATTGGGGCACAATGTAGGGCCCAGTGTCAGAAAGCTGGGTCTGCGTCAGAGGTCATGGGTGTTCCAGCAGGACAATGACCCCAAACATACCTCTAAAAGCACTCAGAAATGGTTGAAGACAAAGCGCTGGAGAGTTCTGAATTGGCCCGCAATGAGTCCGGATGTAAATCCGATTGAACACTTATGGAGAGATCTCAAAATTACTGTTGGGAGAAGGCGCCCTTCAAATCTGAGAAACCTTGAGCAGTTTGCAAAAGAAGAGTGGTCAGAAATTCCAGTTGAGAGGTGTAACAAGCTTGTTGATGGTTATAGGAAGCGCTTGATTTCAATTATTTTTTCCAAAGGGCGTGCAACCAAATATTAAGTAGAGGGTGCCAATAATTTTGTCCAGCCCGGTTTTTGAGTTTTGTGTGAAATGATGTCAGATTTGGCTTTTTTTCTCTGTTTTTTGTGTTGTTCCAATGCACATAAAGGAAATAAACATGTGGATACCAAAACATTTGTAATGGCAACAGTTTTCTGGGAGAAATGATGCATTTTCAAGGAAAATTCCAGGGGTGCCAATAATTTCGGCCATGACTGTACCTCCATCCAGAATCCAGACACTCATCAAAGGCTATCGGAGGCGTCTAGAGGCTGTTATATTTGAAAAAGGAGGCTCAACTAAGTATTGATGTAACATCTCTGTTGGGGTGCCCACATTTATGCACCTGTCTAATTTTGTTATGATGCATATCGCATATTTTCTGTTAATCCAATAAACTTAATGTCACTGCTGAAATACTACTGTTTCCATAAGGCATGTCATATATTAAAAGGAAGTTGCTACTTTGAAAGCTCAGCCAATGATAAACAAAAATCCAAAGAATTAAGAGGGGTTCCCAAACTTTTTCATATGACTGTATGCATGTCTTTAATTGCATACAGGGCCAGGTTTCTCTCCTTTGTAAATTTAATGAAAGCTACAGTAAGTCAATAATTCTGGGGAGAATATTTTCTATTACTTGTCACAGAGTGTATTAGTCAATCAGTCATTTCCTAACCTGTTTAATTCTGAACACGATCATGAAGGATGCTGGAGCCTATCCCAGTCAACACTGGATGCAAGGCAGGAACAAACTCTGGATAGGACACCAGTCCACCTCAGGTCAACAGAGTTTTATTAGTTAATGCATATTTGTTACCATGTGGACGAAGAAGTTCTTAAAACAAGCACAAGTCAAAACCAGAAAACCAAAAATAATCAAAATTTAAAAGCCAAACTGTTAAACAAGAAGAAAAGTCAATAGTCTTACAAAGTTCTAACTACCTAAAATGATTTTTAACAGCTAGTCTCAAAAGTCAAGATACAGAATCCAGAATCCAATGCACCAAAAGTGGAGCACCACAATCATTTATATACTGGCCAAGTGATGACATCACATTGTGTCACTTCAAGAAATCACATGATGGCAATGGAACACCAATATGATTACCGCCATGAGAAAAAACATGAAATGCTGGTGCCTACCATAAACAAGATGGTGGCGTGAAAATTAAATAAAACTAATGATTAAAGAATAGTTATGTTTTAAAATACAATTCAAATTACAAAATAGATGAAGACTTCAAAACACGGGAATCATAACAGTGTGGTTGTAAATTGGTTCTTTGTGGATGAATATGAATGTGTGCTGCTCTCAGTGCTCCTGTAATCACAAAGTGGTTACAGAAAATTGAAGAATGGATAGATTGACGAACTGTGTTATTATTCTCTTTGTTTTAAAAATTCCAAAATGCTTGTTTCAGCTTCTTTTTCTTTGTGGCTTTTCCCATTATGGGTTTTTTGAGACACATCATATTTTGAAATTATTTTTTATTATTAATATTATTTTCAGTTTTTATTAAATTAAATTGTGCAGTTTCAGTCGCTATTTTTTCTTAGGGGCTATTTTGATTCACGACAAGGTATTGTTTACTACACAGAGTAGTTTACTCTCTGGAGATATAAAAGATTCTATGATAGATAGATAGATAGATAGATAGATAGATAGATAGATAGATAGATAGATAGATAGATAGATA
This sequence comes from Erpetoichthys calabaricus, assembly GCF_900747795.2. NCBI lineage: Eukaryota > Metazoa > Chordata > Cladistia > Polypteriformes > Polypteridae > Erpetoichthys > Erpetoichthys calabaricus. The sequence continues at coordinate 59,677,932 of NC_041394.2, forward strand.
GATAGATAGATAGATAGATAGATAGATAGATAGATAGATATTTTAATGATCTCAAGGACAGCACATTAGACATGTCATTATATGAGTATGAATATCCTTAAAAACATTTGTGTGTGTGTGTGGTTTAACAGATTTAGAATTCCGTTACTGACAAACAAAAGATACAATGTTTATGAAGTTAAAAGTCAATAAATGTTGAAGATAGTATCTTATTTTTACAATAGCACCCTGTAACTTTTTTAGAGATTGTACTATAATATGATTTCTCTGTTAACAGCAAGTTTTTTTGCATATTTTGTTTAATGCCCGAATTTTCAAATTTAACCACTTTTCCTCTCTATATGATCTATTCTTTTATTATAACACTAGAAAATACAGATTATTACTAAAAATACTTTACCTTCAAAAAAGCATTAATAGTTTTTGAAGACACTTGCAGGGTGCTACTGAGAAGTGATTAACTTTGTTTGATTTATGTTGGATATGCTTTGCTGGTTGATGTGGCTTCCTCAAACATTTTGAAAATGTTAATCCCATGTTTCTGAGTGCACCATGTCAACCTATTGAAATAAAAATAACACAACCTACCATTCTCAAACACTATTAATCCAATTCTGGATCCTTTGGGTTATTATATGCATATTGTAAACTACTGTATACCCAAGTAAAAACACCATTTATTTTTAACGTGGATGCAATTAGCTTGGAATTTTCTTATTCCAAACCTTGAATTAAATAACAGTGGGGAACTCCTGTTAATTTGATGGAATCTCCCACACCCCTAGAGGACAATGTGAAGTCCCAGTGCAATATGTTTCATTCCTCAAAAGCAGAGGAGAGGACAACCTGTCTGGTCTTCTCCTGTGTATGTCTGTTGTGCTGGAAAAATACAGAAGAAACTGGAGATACTTGAGGGAAGTATAGATGTACTGCCTTAGGGGTCCTACAGAACATCCAGGACTCCAGGACTCGTTCCCAGGAAACACAGAAGTGGTCAAATGCCATATGAAACCTGCTGTGTGGAGATTGAGTGTAAGAGCACAACTCTGTATGCCACTATGAGAAGAAAGATGACATTAGACTGTGAAAGTTCTAGTTAAGCATTGTAACCTATCAGTGAAACCAACCGTGATGCCAGAGCAAAAGGAAATTTTCAACATTTCATATACTCTATTAGTGTTTCTCAATGTAGGTGGTAGCTTCTCACAGAGAGTGTTGAAAATTTCTGGGGAGCATGGTAAACTCTTGCACTGTTAGGGGGATGATGCAGAGGTTGGGGGATGCTGGGCTTGGAACAGCGATGAAGAAAAGCAATAATGGCACAGATTTCCAAGAAAAAATTCTAGCAATACAATATGAATTACCTACAACATGGCCCAATTCCTTTATTTTCAAATGTGCAGATGCCAATGTGCCTTATTTGTGAGCATCCATTTCTCTCAGCTTTTCAAGGTATTATTATAATACTATAACATTACATCTCCCTTGCAGACCCTTCTTTCTTGATGGCTAGAGCAAAAAGCAAGACAGCGGAGCAGGTGTTCTCACATCATCATGTATAAACAGAAGCAAATAAGTGTGAAAAATTACATTATATGACCTGGTCTCCTGTAGCATTTAAATGTTAGCAGCATCAGTCCATTATAGTGAGTTGATTTAAGTCTTTCTTCCCCTCTCTCAAATGGCCAGCTTTGCAGTAAAGAATTTATTATTATTGTTGTTGCTATTAGTAGCAGATATTAACACTAATAATTTTAGCAGTGATATTTATGTTGATACTGTGATTACAGAATTTGGATACAGCTGCTATGGTCATATGAGTTAGCTGAGATAAACAGACTTTAAGGCTCCCTTAAAAGCCAGCATTGCTCTGTAGTTTGTATCTGTTTTTAGGTGTCTACTGATGATGAGCTGTCGCGTTACACCAAACACCTGCGTATACTCCAACATGGAGAACAGATTTTAAGATTTTGGATGTAGTGGTGGAGCCTTTCCAGGTTGATGTTATCCAAAATGAGGCCACATTTCAGGAGAATCTCGTTGACCTATAAAATGATGAGAAGACCCAGGTGACATTACCGACATCTGGCTGGCAAGCAATGTGGTCCTCATAAGACCAGCACTTTGTTGTGCTGTGGAAGAAGGTCCAACTTTTGCTCTTTGCATTCCCCACCCTATATTTTCCTTATTAGGTCTTTAGTCAAGTGGTACACATGCTATCAAAGTAAAGAAATAAGTTCAATCTGATAGCTTCAGATGCACGCAGGTCTCCCATTAGTGTGCCTACATATCAAAGATATTCCTCTGGTCTGTATTATTGAGAGCTATACCAGAGAATTATGTTATTTTAAAGTTTACAATATTTGTTTTTAAAGTTAATATATTTTCTTATTGATAAGTAGCTACTTAATTTGGAACTATGTATTTTAAAAATACTAAAAAAGTGTATTTTTAAAATATTAAAAATATACCTTGGTAAAAGATTTTTGACTAAGGAGGGCTATGTTTACAATGCATTATTGAAAACAGTTCTTTAATGTTAACTTTTTTTAATACATTCATTATTATGGAGAACTAGGGGGCTTTGCCCCCTGCTCGATTTGCTCACCAACCCCCCAGGCCTACGCTTTGCGCCAGCCACTTCACATCTCTAGCACTCGCATATTTGGATTTCACTTTCACCAAACAACAAATCTTTTAATTGTCGCGGATACGCCTCTTCATTGGGAAGAAACACTACTTTTCCCTGATGACAACATGAATAAGATGATCTACAAGTCTCCGACTTTAAGTTTAAATCTGAGTAATATATTTGATCTCTTTTCGCTGTTCCGTTATTGCACCGAGTAATAATTTCCATTTGTTTGCGCTAATGCGATTTTACTATCATCTTTTTGAGACTTTCGAATTTTAGTACTTTCATTATCTCTAACCTGCTCTGCATGTGTATTGCACCAACATTTTTGACATTCAGTGCTACCCACTGCGCCACCGTGCCGCCTCTATCTATCTATCTATCTATCTATCTATCTATCTATCTATCTATCTATCTATCTATCTATCTATCTATCTATCTATCTATCTCTAGTGGTAGCTTGAACCTCTGTTTCGAAGTGGCTTTGGCCATAAGCTTGGATTCCTCCTTGAGGTCACAGTTCTTAAAGACCTAATGGCCAGTTTCTTTAAGAAGATGCTGGAACAGCTGATGCATTATGGAATCTGCTCCTGGGTGGTTATCCTTTGAAAAAGTAGGCTGATGAGGCATAAACTGTCAGTTACACTCCCATGAGATGAAATTTTCAATGGCAAATCTTTTTGTGAGGCCTCAGTGAAGAGGTTCCAAATAGTCTGGAGTTCCTCCAAACTGTGAGTAAAAATGACACAGGCTGTAGTCATGATATAAAATAGAACTGTCAAGGTGGTCCTAAATGAATCGGATTCATGCCTAATAGAACAATCTATTGGTTTATCATGGGAAGAAGAAAGTAAAGATCACTAGAACAGTCTCTCCAGTGAGTTTATGTGGATCCTATGATTTATGTAATCCAACAGAATGTTTCAATAGTATCCTCATACTGCCCTCTCACATTTCTCACCACCAACAAAAAATTCACTGCCACAGTGAATAAAATTCATCATGAAAGAGGCTATAAGGCATATTATCTGTGAAGGGAAAAACAAAAGAATGAAAGCTTGGGAAGCAAGTGTTAGCAAATGTATGAAAGTGAGAAAATGTCTGGAACATTTGGAGACTTACGTAAGGAAGTTGGAACGTTTTGAATTTTTGGCTAATTACTTCATCAAAGAGTAATGTCATATTTTTGCTTACTAAATATTTTTGTAATGAGTCATATTTAAAAATAATAGCAAGAAAGAATGTAAATTGTATACACATATGTATAGAGGACATAAAATGTCATGCTTTTAATAGGATTTTATATCATGTAGTTAAAAAAAGGTGTCCAGATAGGCTAGTAGTGACTAAAGTAGCTATCATAGTGATTGCTTCCGACTGAAGTGATGTAGTAGTTGGGTGTTGTACCATGTTAGCCATGCGTTAGTTCTTCGACAACATGCCTGAAGATGGGGCCTGAGTTGCCTCGAAAGATTGCATATTGTAATCTGTTCAGTTAGCCAATAAAAGTTGTCATTTAGCTTGACTTCTCATTGAACTCGAATGATGAAAACACTGACTAATGTTCTATTGTTAGTAGTTGGTTTTAGATGGTTTATGGCAATTGCATATCAGATTTCTTAAAATATATACATTATATTTTTAAAGAAGTATCTGATGGTGAAATCTATTTTAAACTCTCAACTAAAAGAGTTGTGAACTATAATTGATAGCAGGTCATTGCGGTGTTTTGACAATACATTGCAGTGGCAGAGAAATTTTGAATCACTGGCTGTACAAAGCTGGGTTGACATCGAAATAATCAACATAGACCTCAGTGTTAACGTTTGCAGTGCCCCATGCAATGCGTATGTCTGTTATATGCCATTTGGTATGGGGTTCATAAAAGCAGTTTTAATGTTTATGATCTACTGGAATGACAGAGACATAGCAATGGATGGACACACAGACAGACACACAGATGCTTATCCTGTTATTAAGGTGGATTATAATCTACAAATATGCAGCCATACAGTTGTTTTGTAGTATAACATAAATACGGAGTATATGCTTAACGTGTCATAGAGCCACAGGTGGGACTTTTTTTTCCTTTTCCATTGATTTCTAGATAAATTATTTGTTTTTTGATTTTTAATTGTCACCCACATCATATAACTTTCCTGGTAAGACTTCAAGTACCAGGAGAAATAAGGTGGTGTGAGAGATGTCCACACAAGTTGCTTTCATCACTTCCACAGACAGCTCAGGTGTAAGCCGCTGCTGACATTTCACTTGTATTGGGATCTGTATTGCTGTCAGGTGCAGCCATCAGATGAGTAATAAAGGAAAATATACCAAACAGACAAGCTTAACCCTTTGCAGTCGTATTTAATTTTCAACGTCACGCTACATTAGTCGTAATTAATTATTGAAAAAACGCCAATAATTACAGCAGTTATTTTTTCAAGCATGTAGGAATAACACAGGCCACTTTTCTCGACCAGGCGACTGTGCAAATCGGTCAGAAACTTGCAGGGCCACCAGCGGTGGCCTGATGACCTATAGCGCACTTTTTACTAAGGCCAGTTTTCTGGCCTAACGACCGCAAAAGGTTAAACAGTAAAGAAATTGAATTCAAGTTGCACAGAATATTTCTTTCTTTTAAGCTAGAGGAGTTTGAACATTTGCTTTTGTGTTTTTGACATTGAGTTCTGCTTCAGATAACTCACATAAAAATGAAACTTTCTCAAAAAATGTTCCTGAATAATAAGTCTGGCAAATTTCAGCAAACTCCTGGGAGCCAATTTGATTCATGGGAACAGACAGACAAGCAGGCAGACAGACAGACATGATGATGGTGAATTGGTGATTTTTGTATTAAATTCAAACACATTTAAAAAATGATTTGGCATGCACATTGAAAGCAACACAAGATAGCTAAGAGCAAGGATTAGTGTGTGTTCAGCACCTGTGTTTTACAATTTGAGTCTTTGTTTATTAGACTTCATAAAAATTACTTTTATTAAACAGATGTTTACAATTAAATCAAGGAGAAGCACACTAAATGCAACTCAGAATGAATGCCAATTATGGAATGGACTGCATGCCATTCTAATGAAACCTCATCTTATATACTGTGAAGGTGAACAGCCAAATGCATCCTGGGACTAAAGGAAATGTCTATTGGGTTATGGTTAGTTATGCCTTTTTAGTATTGAGCAGAGAAGACTGCATAATGACCTGATTCAGGCATTAGTAAAGGTGGTTCATTAGACAGTCCTTAAATAAATATACTTAAGAAAAATACCAGCAAGTAAGGTGAAGTACATTGAAGAATGAAGCACCTCTTCATACAGTGGGTTGTGGGAATCTGAAAAAGTGGAAAGTTAGCTACAATTTAAAAAAGCTGAGATATTGAGGCAGGCTTTTTATTGATCTGACAAATTTAAATGACTGAATGACTCTACTTGTTTTCTTATTCTCTGCTCAGCACTCTGGAGGAAAAAGGACTTCAGAGATCATAATTATTGCAGGGAAAAAAGCCACTTGGTTTGTGTTCGAGTGGGTCAGCCATGGTGTTCCTTTCATCACACATAGATTTAAGTTTATAGGTATGAGTACAACTTAATTATTAGCTAACTAAATATATTGATTCAACTGAAAGGCCATCTCTTGTTTGTCAGACCTGATCTTATTAAAATCAAAACACAAAGACTATTGTTAAATGTACCTGAAACAGGGGAATTTTGTTTAAAGCATCTAGCTTCTGATTTGGTGTCAACTGCAAACAAACATATATAAATGTTTTTGTCAATGCAAGGCCTTCATCCATACTAATACTCTTGCGTTAAAAGCAAATTTATAGTATACAAACTCTTAATTTTCATACATTAGACACATTAAGAAGTTATGAAATTGTTTAGTACATGTGAACCAGAGATACCAAAAGTGTGAGAAGATATTAAAAAAAACATTATTGAGAATAACCAAAATAGTGTAACTGTCTCCGTTAAAGAAAATGTGGGTATTTAGTGACATTTACAACTGAGGGAAAAAATCTGCTTTCTGAAGAATTAAAACAATTACTTCATTAAAACCAGCCAAATGAAACGAAACAATGTAAATGTAAGTAGTTTTCATTTCACTTCACTTTCTGAAACAACAGGCATTTAATAATATAAACTAGGCTCACCAAAACATTGTGTGCTATATAATGATAAACTGAAATTTCAGTTACAAGTTTAAGGAAGTAAGTAATATTGGTGTAATATTTTAAGCTCCGAATGAGCAACAGCATGGTCAACACACAGTAAAAACTTTAAGCCTCTAAAAAACATATTTTACACAGTTTTATTTTGGTTTGTGTTTAATATTACAAATAATTAAAATTATTTAACTAGGATCATATATTATATACTGTTGTCACCCAGAGTGTAAGGCTTTGTATTATGGAAATAATTATGAATGATCAGTTGTAGAGGTCAAGCATTCAGCATCAGGGATTCAATTGCCTTGGCTGAAAATGGTCTCTTTTTGCCCTTTTTTTCCTGGATTCTTGGTAAGAGTGAGTGAGCCATGCCATCAAAAATGTCCATCCAGAGCTGGTTCCTCTCTTGTGCTTGATGTTGCCAGAATAGACTTCAGCTCGACGTAACAATGAAACAGATTGTGTGACTTTAAGATTGTTAATTAACTTAGTAAAACCTAGAAGATAATTAATTTTAATGTTACAATATGTTAAATAGAATTAAAAACACTGATAACTTGTTTTTCATCACTGCCAAAAAAGAGTACAGAAGTATGTTATCATTATAAATATTCTCCAAAGAGGCAAAGTTTATAAAAAAAACTAATTTTGCATGCTGTAACACTGTTAGGATTATTTATCTCCAGTCATGCTGTGATACTGTAACTACTGGACTGTATGGCTTAGTCCTCCTTTACAGCTTTGGCACCTGAAATCTTACTTTTGCCCAACGTTCAGTGTTGTCTTAGTTTTTATTGGCTTTTTAATACAAAAAAATCCATACATTTTATAAATAATTGCATAGAGTTTATTCATGTAATGTATAGCTTTTAACTTTAGCAGTATATTGGTGTGTATATGAGATAGATTTTATTTTTTAATTGGGGTTATATGATGTCTATAGCTATGGACAAGAAGAAGCTGTGTACTAATTTGTAGAAATAAGTCACAGACATTCACCACATTGAAGCAAACCATTCATATAACATGGAAAAAGTTACATAAGCAAACTAAATTGTCTCTTTACGCATTCACTTAAGGATGTAACACTATTCTGAAGTTTCCATCTGGTTTGTAATAACTCCCACACCAGGCAGTGAAACGATCGGTCAAAGGCTCAAGTAATAGCAAGGTAGCTTGACACACAAGGTAAAAAGACTCAAAGTGAAAGCATGATACTACGCACCCAAGGATACTTACTTTACACTTTAGACTGAAAGTAGACCAATAAAAGATTCAACTTCATCTGAATGGTTGTCATCGATGAATGAAATTCCAATAAAACTTTCTACATTTTCCTCTTAGCACATTGAGATACATGGTGAATGGAAATGAACAACCTTCAAAAATAAAATAAAAAGCCTGAAAAGTTTGTGGAGAAAAGCCAAACCAGCTCTTGTAGAGCAGTGTAATAGTACTACCTTGAAATGTGAAAGTCTTTCATAACTTTCAGATATAAATGAAATGATTAGGATAATTAGTAACATTATATGTAGTGTAAAACAGAAGAAGCGAACACACACAGGGTAACCTTTTTGATAGACATTAAATGGACTAATGAATAAAGCTGACATTACGCAACATTACCTTTCATCATGTATGGTCTTTAAATGATACTCACCTACTGTCTGGTGGGTTATGTAAAGTAGCAAATGTGTAAGGGATGGAGTCAAAGGCAGGGCTAGAGGCATAATCATTTATTTTCATATCAGTCATTTTGTTCTTATCCGTGGGCAGAAAAGAAAGCGTTGAAAGTGAACGTGCAGCACTAAAATCCTTTCCTTTAAATCATTCCCTGAAAAAGGCACCCTATGTCCATATATCAGACAGCAATCAATACAGTGTATAAGTACAAAATACAAAAGATGTGAACAGTGTGAAAGGACCAACCGAAGACCTGTTTTCAGTTCTTCTGTTGCAGACAGGCATGATGCTCCATACAGTGCTCCACAGTGTTTGAAGTGTGCATGTTCTCAGCCTAAATTAAAGGAATCAAAAAACAGGAAACAGTGGTTACAAGATAACGACAAGGGGCCTTCCTGTGTTGTACATTTAGTGAAGAAACCTTAGTTATGTACTCTCTGGTGCCTTTTGATGCATCATCTTGTGGAAAACATATGTATGTCAAATAAATGACATAAATACAAAAAAATAAATAATATGGCACTCCCCTGTTGTGATGTGAATGAAAGTAATAAAATGTAATTCATTTTACTGGTGTTCTGCTGATAAGAAGCGTTACAAAGCTGTGAAAAGTCTTATCACTATCAAATATATTTTATTGCCCTCTTTTATATAATTGTGAATGCTACCATAATACTATTACAAAAACCACAACACATGTCTCATGGCTCAACAAAATGTCTAAACATGACGAGAAATGACTCGTCATTTAAAAGTGAAAAGTTAGACCTCTTATATCATTGAAAGATGCTGAGAAATTAGTTCACGCGTTTGTTTTCAGTCGACTAGATTACTGTAACGCACTCCTCTCAGGACTACCCAAAAAAGACATAAATCGTTTGCAACTAGTGCAGAATGCAGCTGCTAGAATCCTTACCAGGAAAAGAAAATCCGAGCACATCTCTCTAGTTTTGATGTCACTACACTGGTTACCTGTGTCATTCAGGATTGACTTTAAAATTCTGCTTATGGTTTATAAAGCCTTAAATAATCTCGCCCCATCTTATATATCGGAATGTCTGATGTCTTATATTCCAAATCGCAACCTCAGATCCTCAACTGAGTGTCTCCTTAGAATTCCAAGAGCAAAACTTAAAAGAAGTGGTGAGGCGGCCTTCTGCTGTTATGCACCTAAAATCTGGAATAGCCTGCCAATAGGAATTCGCCATACTAATACAGTGGAATAACTAATACTTTAAAAAACTGCTGAAAATACATTACTTTAACATAGCCTTCTCATAACTTCACTGTAATTTAATCCTGATACTCTGTATATCCAATTTATTATAATAACTTTTCATGGTGGCTCTAAAATCTGTACTAACCCCTACTCTCTCTTCTGTTTCCTTTTCCAGTGTCCTTTTGGCCACCACCATCTACTCTAAGTACCATGATGTTCCAACAATGATGGATGGATTAAAAGCCAGAAGTCTGTATGACCATCAGCATCAAGTGATTCCGTGAGAACCCTAACTACAAAGAGGACTATTTCATTTATGTTAGGTAGAATGCCCAGAGGGGCCTGGAACCCCTACAGATTTTATTTTTTTCTCCAGCCGTCTGGAGTTTTTTTTTGTTTTTTCTGTCCACCCTGGCCATCGTTGTCTTATTTTAATTTCTTATTTTGTCTGTTATTTTTCTTTTCTTCATTATGTAAAGCACTTTGAGCTACTTTTTGTATGAAAATGTGCTATATAAATAAATGTTGTTGTTGTAGTCATTTTGTCACTAGACAGCACTAAATGACAGGCAGACACATGTAGAATTAGAACATGAAACTACTCCTAGAATTAAATACTTTTCTTTCTGCGTCGATGGTGTGAATTTCATTGATTTCAAAATAGCATTGTTTCGCTAAATATTTTGCAAATTGAATATCTACGTTTTGCTGCAAATTCAATTTCGCACAGATCGCTGGCTCATCACTAATAATTGATTTTACTTGTGTGCTGCGAATTACTTGTATTTTGCCGATGTTAATAAAACTCGAGAGAAATCCAGGAGTGTGAAGATCAACTAACAAGGGCTGAGACATCCCAGATGTTAGAAAATGCTGGTACATGTTTAAACTGGTAGTTATTTGTCTAGAGGATAAACAGAGGAGGTGACAAACAGAAGTCCTGAGATGATCCAATGTAAGGCAAGATGGCATTATAAAACAAACGCAAAATCAATAAATATCACTCTGACAGGGGTTATGGAATGTTTCACGTCCTCATATAGCAGATACAGAGTTTTAGATGTGGCAGTCTCCACTCTGAATGTAAATTGGTCCAGGTCCTACTAAATCTGCTTCTCAAAGAGTTTCATGATAAGAGACATTAAGGCAGCCATTATGAAGTCATTAAGAGCTTTTTGATGTCCAGCTTTGGCAAAAGGAATAATATTCACTTGTCCCAAGAGTTTGAATACATGTAGTAAAACCATAGTCATCTTAAATATGTGGTCAGGGTGGTATTAGACACAGCTATTCTACATAGGACTGAAGCAGGAAAACTCTTATTCTGTCTGGCCCAGGGCTTTTTTTTCACTTTAGTTTGTTGATAAACTTGACCAAAGAAACGTTGACTCCTGGCTCAAGCCCCAAGACTAATAATCTCTGAAGTAAAACCTTGTGTCTCAAACCTTACATACAGTAGAATTAATAGTTTTTTTATAATCAGTTCTATCCACCAACATTTCCACTACTTTTAATATGAATACCACCAATCATCTACAGTGGAACCTCGGTTTGCGAGTAACTTGGTTTACGAGTGTTTTGCAAGATGAGCAAAAATTTGTAATAAATTTTGACTTGATAAACGAGCGAGGTCTTGCAGTGCGAGTGGTATGTATACGCTTTGTCTGCTGAGCATCATGTGATCACAACTGAGCTGATGGTTCTTCTCTCTCTCTCGCTGCGGGATTGTGGGCAATCGTCTCCTATTCTCCGTCTGAGTCGGCGTGCTTCACTCATATAGTCAACATCCGTATGAGAGTATACTGTTTACTACAGCATTAGCATTGTGACTGTGTGTGCCCGAGTGTGCGTGTGTGTGTGTATGTGTGTGTGTTCACGCACGCCTGTTTGCTGTGACGTGCGAGTCCCTGTCTTGCACCCTAAAACACGAAGCTGGGTCTCAGTACTTTAGCAACACCAGCTTTATTCAGCTTGAAATAGCAACAGTGCGGTTATTTATTGTAGTGGGATCTGCCGCTCTCCTATACACAGACACAGCAGTCAGGCAGAACCCTGCATATTTATAATGTTCCTTGTTCCTTGTATCACCCATCGACGGCAGGCGCTTATAGCATGTCCGCGATCTTTTCGGATTCGGTTTTACGGCAAACTGCTACAGCGCTGGGAGACTGTGATTGCTTTGGGACGCTCTTCCGCATGTTGTCCCGTTGGGTGCAATCCCACAAGACTTTAGAAACTCACTCACACCAGCCATGATTCTTTTCAAATGTAAAGTGCAGGTTAATTTGTTTTATGTATTTTTACTTTATAGTTTGTATTAATCATTTTTATATGAATAGTTTTGGGTTGTGGAACAAATCATCTGAGTTTCCATTATTTCTTATGGGGAAATTCACTTTGATATAAGAGTGCTTTGGACTACGAGCACGTTTCCGGAACAAATTATGCTCGCAAACTGAGGTTCCACTGTATATGTATTGTGATAGATGGCTGGGGCCTATGCCTGGCCGGGACGCCCCTTCTCCATATATACCAGGGGGACAAGGGTGGGAAACCCAATATCACCCCCTGGATGCTAGATGGCAGCTTCCCTGGGTTGCACTGGTGCCTCTGACTCCCCCAGGGCTTCATGGGGGTTGGAGTTCTGTGCAGCCCTGTTGGGTTCCACAGGTGCCGCCAGGGGGTGCTGCAGCAGGAGCTGCTGACCCCTTTTGGGCATTGGTTTTGCCACAACCGGAAGTGCTGCTGGATGTCGGCAATCAAGGACCTGGAACACTTCTGGGTACCCAATAAAGGGAGCCAGTGACCACCACTCAGCGGCCAGAATCGGGTGGAGGTGGACAAAGCTTGCTGAGGAGGAGGAGGAGTGGTGATGGAAGAGAGGAGAGAAAGAGTGCTTAGTGTACTGTGCTTTAATTGGAACTGTGTTGTGGCTGGAGGGATTACGGGGAAGACGTGCCCTCCAGCTGAAGAAAATACGTGCCTCCCGTGTCCAATCTGTGTCGGGTCAGGCACTATATAGCAACATTATTACAGTATATATATATATATATAAAGTCCAACATCTGTCTGTTTGTTCGTATGTCTGCTTTTCACAAGAGAACTACTTAACAGATTTAGATTGGGTTTTTTTACTATAATTTGCTTGAACATTCTGGTTGATTTGACACTTCTCTCATCGCGCTAAGTATCATATTTCTTTTGTGGTACCGATTTATTTGAACGAATTTGAGAGCGGAGCTGCGGGCTGAGGGGAGGGGGGCAGGGCCTTCCTCATTCACGTGCCAGCCTCCATTTGAGTCAGTCTACCTCTATCCACGTGTTGGAGCGTACCTTGCCTCTGCTTAGTTAGAGATACCTGTTTGTTCAACAGACATTATCATCTGTAGATTGTTAAGGAGTAACATTTGATGTTTTTGAGAGAGAAATCAGAGCTATGTGTGTTTTAGAGGGTAGCTCCTGTTTGCCAGAGATATCACGGCCACGCGGGGGACACTGTCCAGTCAAAGCTGAACACGATCAGATACAGTGCCAACGTTTGACGTTGGAGCGTATCTACCTATCGCTCAGCCAGAATTGCATTCTTTTTTTTAATGATTTTTAAAGTTTGTCCTGTTTCACTAGTTTTCAATAATATCCTTTATGGACTCATGTTAACAATGCAAAGCTTTTAACAATATAGTTTCTCTAGGCTAGAGTTTTCCAACTGCTGGCCTTGGTCCAAATTGTTTTTGCCAGTTTGTGAAAATCAGGCAGATTATTTATTTTAGCCCAGTTCCACAATGATTTCCACTCATCTGTGTATTACTAGAAAATGGAAAAACTTGATATTCCAAGATGATTATAAAACCAATTTAATTCTACAAACTCTGGACATAGGAAACTCCAAAGTGCTTCCCCCCATCCCCCACACCCCACACCAACTAATGTTGGTAATAAATCTGAATGCTAGAAATTCCAAGAAGGAAGATATAAACATAAACTGAAAGTGGTTCCAGCTTCCTCAGAAAAGCGCCATCACATCTGTGCAAAAAAATGAAAGCCTAGAAAGTTAGCAAGAATCAACTAGCTGTGCCTGAAGAGGTAAAGGTGACATCTTATCAGCAATTCCACAAGCAAAATTGCGTAAAGAAAATACTTTGTTTGGCCAAAAATAAACAAGAAGAAGGAACGCTATTGAGGGAAATTTGTCATTGGCTAAAAAGGAGAAATCCATTACAGCATCAAAGGCTTCACTAAATAACATTAAAGCCTCCATTGGTTGTGATTTCAGTTATTTGTAGTTTAAAATCATAAAGCTGATGGCATTTAAGAGATTAAGGATTACTTTGAGAAATATGTTTACCAAACCATATAGTTCAAGAAGCAGTCTGACTGTCTTTCATTTGTAAATGAAAATTTACATTTGCTTAGACATATAAACCAAACTGGTATGATTTTTTCTGAAGAACTCTACATGATTGTAAATTAATAGTGCATAAGTCTTTCTAATATTTCTTATCTGTGATGTACTGAAGAAAAGGACAACTAAGCCTGAATTAAAATCGAGAGTATCCCTTGAAATAGAAAGTATAATTATTTTGAGTATGCAGCATTGTGATGAAGAACATTAGGAAAGCAGGTTCAAGAAGGCTAAAATGTTAAATTCAGTCCTGCATTGGCCCATATTCAAGTGTGGAATATATCACGAGATATCTTTGTCTGTTAAGAGAACATAAACAAAATTATCAATTACACACCAAAATTATGGATAATGGGTGCATTTCAGGATTGCTGTTTTTTTGTAGTTTGAGTCCAAGTAAGGCTCAAAATAAAACTAACAGTTTCCTGATTTCTGTAATGCATGTTTTTTTCTGTCTTGCCTCTGAGACCTACAGCACAACATTGTAACCTACGCTGAAACATATATTTGATTATCACACACATGTACATGGGAGCCAACCACAGGGACCAATAGAAAGAAATTCCATGCCCAGCCAAGGAGTGGTGGGGTGCATTCAACCCTCTTATTTTGTCCCTGCAGACCAGACACAGGAAATCCTACCTGAATACTAAGATGTCTCTTCTGCCTCAGCTCTGAGGATGTCCCTTCCTGTTCCAGCCCCAAGGACAACATCACTTCTGCAAACCTCCCTATAAAACCCCACTTTGTTGATCAGTTTTGTTTTGGACTCTGTTCTGTACATTGCTGTGCTGAATACGTTCCCTTATTTTGTAGCCAAGGTCAAGTACACGGGTGGCTGCCCCAAACCTTTGTTTTGTGTCAAGGCTCATTATTTCACAATATATATATATATATATATTGACAAACATCAAAAAAGCAAGGAGCACTTGAATGTCATACAAGCTATTTCTAATAAAAAGCTAGTTAAGAAGAAATATCCAGACGTCCACTGGCTAGGTGGCGAAACAAGCTGAATGAAGAACAATGGCAAGCTCTGTGTAATATTTTTCTTCTTGCCTTTCATAAAGCTAAACATGCACATCCCATGTCTTCCTTTGCTGTGGATTCCTTTACTGGAGCGGCTAGGAGTAAGTGTCGGATGTGCGCATCATTCACGTGAAGGTGGAACGCGGATCATGCAGACCATTGCATGCACTATCAATAGGGAGTAAAGAGCCAGGTTGGAGTCTGTTGAATTTTGGGGACTGATTTTTGATGGATCTGAGAACATCACTAAAACTGAGCAGTAGATCATTTACATTGTGTCTGTGCCCAGAAAGGGACAGTTTACAACGGACTTCCTCAGATTCATTGAACTGGGTACTGACCGAACCGTGCAGGCCATAATGGATGGACTTGTGAAGCTTTTCCAGGACACAGGCTTCGATGACTGGATGGCAAAGTTGGTCACTGTGTGCACAGAGGGGACTGCTATCAACGCTGGTATGTACAGTGGCATTGTGCCAAAACTACGGCAACTGGCTGAGGTGGGGGATTCTCTTGTGCACATTCTGTGCACTGCACACACACTGGAGAACTGCTCAAAAGCAGCTGATCACAATGTTCCATACTGTGAGACCTTTAATCGTTCTGTGGTCAAGCTGGTGCAGTTTTATTTACAAAAAAGTGGAGCAAAAAACACAACGTTGTGTGAAGAGAATGGGATCTCCTTTGTGAAACTGGGTAGGTTTCATAATATCAAATGGTTTGCATGAAGGCATCACACACTGTTAAAACTATCAAGACTATTGCCAGCCATTCAAATGCCACTGTCCACAAGTGATAGCAGTGAGTTGCAGAATATAAGCACAAAATGTAAGCCATGGTAGTCATGGTAACCACTGGACAGTTCGCACTTCTGCTTGATTGTGAATGCAGCTACAGGACACATGCTATTTTTAACGCTGATGCTTCCAGGGACAAGACAAACTTACTCAGGGGGATAATTGAAGAGTTTGAAATCAGATATGACTCCCTCAAGGCATGTGATCATTTCTTGGTTTTTGATCCTTCAACTTGATCTCAGGAAAAGCAAGACCTCCACCGTTTTGACAACACAACAGTTTGCACCATTCTTCAGAAATATCATGCCACCTTGCAACTTGACAGAGACACCACAGTGAAAGAATGGATGTGTTTAAAGCAAGCAGGAAAATGCTTGGCAGCATCCTCTGTGTATCACTTGGTCCACAAAATAAATGCAAGCAATCTAGATGCTTACTCCAGTATCATCAAGATGGTTAAACTATCTCTTATAAGACACTGCCTTTGAGAAGTGCAGCCTGTGAGAGGGGATTCGCACATCTAAACATAATGAAAAACAAGTACAGATCTCGTCTGTCACATTCTCGCCTCACAGCCCTGATGCACATTCACCTGCCAAAGAAGACCACAGAGATATTTGTTGCAGTGCCAGCTGTTGACCTGTGGATGGAGACAGCTAAGAGGAAGCTCAACTAGAGACAGGGAGGTGCATCTGCAGCATCTTCATTATCTATAATTCAGGAAGCTGAGGTAGAGGACTGTGAGGTAGACAGCGAGGAAGACTGCACTTACTAAGACCTCACTACATATGGGGTGAGAACCAAACACCATCTGATGGTACTCACCTAAGTAATGCACTGAAAAAGTTATGTGTACCCCTGATAATAGAAGCCCAGTAAACAGCAAAGCCAGTTAACACAGCTAGAATTTAATAATTCTTTTCAAGTTAAGTGGTATGTGTGGATAAAATTTGTCTCATTAATAATAGGGAAAATTAACATGTTGCTTGGTTTGCGGTTTGCAAAACGTTTAAAAAGTGCTTTTTTATAGCCGATACAAACCAGATACATGAATGATTAAGTATGACTCAATAGTGTGAAACTTCTTTTTTCTGTCTTGTAATTGTAATTAGCTTTCACTTATTTTCATATTGCTTTTACTGCACACACATTAACTTTCACTTGTTTTCTTATTACATTTACAGCACACTTATGCTTAGCCTCGTACAACTCTTAGCAGGATGTTATATAGTAACTAATTAACTAACTAACACCCACCCACCCACACACACAGCTTGTGTGAAAAAAATGCACCCGTTCTTTCATCATTTTGTTGCAGCCTATCAAAGACTTGCTGATCATGTTTTCTAGACTCAATATACATTGGCTTTTCACTCAGCGCGGGAGCATGCATTCATCTCGGATTATTACATCCAGCTAGACTAATCTGCTACACGGCTGCATTTGAAAAACCGACTTATCCCGGATGAGTTTCACTGGCATTAATGATTAGGAATCCGGTTGGAACAAAACCCTGTAGCCACAGGGGATCACCAGGACCGAGTTTGGGAAACACTGCTGAACACAGACGAAACCGACTCAGGTGAGGAGTTGGGGCGGGCAAAGTAGTTGCAGCTATTGATTATTCAGTGTTATTTGCCTGGGTGTCTGATCTGCTTGAAGGGATCAGAAATAAAAGGAAAACAATGTGAAGGCAATGTCACAGGTGTTCCTGTGGTATAGCGGGTCCACAGCTCCCCTTCAAAAGGCCATTTTTAAATAAATAATCACCGCGCTCACAGCGTAGCGAGAAGCGTGGAAGTGTGGCTGAAACGGTTTCCTGGTGGAGTCGTGCTGTGGGCGTTTCTCCCCTGTGCAGTGTGCGAGCGAGTGAGGAGAGAGAGAAACCCGGTACATTAGAGTGAGCGAGAGCAGACTCGAAGGCAATGTGTTCCTGTGGTATAGCGGGTCCATAGCTCCCCTTCAAAAGGCCATTTTTAAATATGTCTGATCTGCTCGACGGGATCAGAAATAAAAGGAAAACAATGTGAAGGCACTGTCACAGGTGTTCTTGTAGTATAGCGGATCTACAGCTCCCATTCAAAAGGCCATTTTTAAATAAATAATTACCTCGCTCACAGAGTAGCGAGGGGCGTGGAAGTGTGGCTGAAACGGTTTCCGGGTGGAGTCGTGCTGCGGGCGTTTCTCCCCTGTGCAGTGTGCGAGCGAGTGAGGAGAGAGAGAAACCCGGTACATTAGAGTGAGCGAGAGCAGGCTCGAAGGCAATGTGTTCCTGTGGTATAGCGGGTCCATAGCTCCCCTTCAAAAGGCCATTTTTAATCAGGCAACTGACAGTAGTGGAGTCAGGCACAGAGAAGGTCAGCTGCTGAGAGAGCATCTCGATTGTTGCAGAGCCTGCATCGGTGAAGCAGGTGAGACGCTAATGAAAAAGAGGCACAGGGCTTATTGGTTTTTAAAGACTGCTTCCTTCATTGGGTTTTAACCTCAGTTTTAAAGGATTGTTTTAAGGATCCCATGGGATACCCCTCGCAAACTGTTTTAGACGCTGCATACAGCGATTCACATCCGCGAGAAACATGCCTCTATGAACAGTCAACGTGGCTCAGAGGTGCATGTGGACTCTAGCACAGATGAACATAAATAACGCCGTGTTTTCTGAGTCGTCGCGTCCGAGTTGGTGAGCGTGGCTCTGTGAGTTGTCGTCGTATCCAATGGTCTTAGAGTTGGTGGGCGTGGCTCCGTCCCGCGTGCGCCATGGGTGTCTTACTTGTCGGTGGCTTAGTGAATTATAGATATAGATTGTGTAGCTTGATTATCATGGATCCTAAATTGGAGTTGTGAGGCATGAGGTAATAGAAGCACAGAAATAGCAGCAAAGAGTACAGAAGAAAAAATTATATACATAAATGTATTATTTATCATAGAAATCAGTTGCATGTTGGTTGGGCATGGTCATGATGATCTTTACACATGATAATGCTAATATTATTGCTGTGACTGCTATTACAACAACTATTATTACACTTTTCTGTGTAGACCTTAGGTGATTAAAAAAATTGTAAAGATTTGATGTTAATCCCATGCCATACATTGATAAATATGAGCTTGGGCATGCAAACTCAACCCAATAATTGGCACGTTAAGCTGTGAGGAAAATACATTTTTTAAAAAAATTATATTTATTAATTTTATTGTAATCATTCCATACAAATAGATCAATTAATACAAAAAAGAATTGAAGACAAATCAAACCCCACCCTTGAGAAGGAGAGCAGGGCCAAAGGAGAATTGCTTAGGGCTTTTTAATAGGGCAAAAATAAACAAAAAAAAAAAGGAGAAAATATATATATATATATAAATAAATAAATGGAGAAGGAAAAGAAATGCGAAAATAATTATTTCTTCTTATTACTAAAATATTATTGATTAGATCCTGCCAGGTTTTGAAAAAATTCTGTACAGGTCCTCTAACTGAGAATTTGATTGTTTCCAATTTCAAATAATATAAAACATCGGTTTCCCACTGACTTATCAGAGGAGAGTTAGGATTCTTCCAATTTAACAAAATAAGTCTGCGTGCCAAAAGTGTAGTGAATGCAATCACCGTTTGCTTGTCCTTCTCCACTTCAAGTCCATCTGGAAGAACACCGAATACAGCTGTTAATGGGTTAGGAGGTATTGTGATACCAAGGCTGATGTTAATGGCTGATGTTAATTTGGTGCAGGCCCAAAACATGTGACCCAGTGAGGCAGGAGCTTGGTTACAGCGTTTGCAGGTTGGATCTTGCCCTGGAAACATTTTGGACAGTTTTAAGCGAGACAGATGAGCTCGATATATAATTTTTAGTTGAATAATTCTATGCTTTGCGCATATGGAGCTTGAGTGAATTCTCTGCAATGCTACCTTCCATTCCTTTTCTGATATATTAATTAAGAGATCTTTTTCACATTGTCTTCTTGGATCTTTGAAAGGAAGGGACTCTAATAAAATTTTATATAATGCGGAAATGGTGTCTAATTCCCCGAAATTGAGCAATATTTTTTCCAGCATGATGGAGGGTATGAGATGAGGAAAATCGGGCACTTTCTGTTTAACAAAGTTTCTAATTATAGTGAAAGAAATGTGTAGCTGGGAGGTTGAATTTGGAACGTAATTGTTCAAAGGATGCAAAGATATTGTCTATATAAAGATCTCTGAGCAATTTAATCCCAAATCTTTTCCAGGTATTAAAAACTGGATATGTTTGCGAGGGTTGAAAGAGGTGGTTTTCCTGCAGGGGTGCCACAGATAAAACATTTTCCATCTTAAAATGCTTTCTAAGTTGGTTCCATATTCTGAGTGAGTAAAGTACAATTGGGTTATTAGTATATTTGCGATATCTTGCATTTATTGGAGCGCAGAGCAGGGAGTATAAAGAAGTACTACAGGATTTTACTTCTATTGTGGACCAAGCCTGTGTATGTTCATTTATTTGTGTCCAGATTTTTATGGCTTGTATTTTTGCTGCCCAGTAATAAAACTGAAAATTAGGTAGAGCCATGCCACCTTCTGCCTGAGGTCTCTGTAGGGTCACTCTTCGGATACGCGAGTGTTTTGAGTTCCAAATAAACGAGGTTATAGTTGAATCTAATTGCTTAAAAGTGATTTATTGATATATATTGGGATGTTTTGAAATAAAAAAAGAAGTTTAGGAAGGATATTCATCGTTAATTCTTCCGGCTAGAGTGAGATGAAGGGTTGACCATCTATGCAAGTCTTGCTTAATTTTTTCCATACAGACTGTAAAATTTTGTTGATAAAGAGCTTTATGTTTACTTGTAATATTTACCCCTAGGTATTTAAACTGATGTGCTATGGTAAAAGGTAGGGTGACCAATCTAATATTATATGCTTGTGAATTCACTGGAAAGAGTATACTTTTATTCAGATTGATTCTGAGACCAGATATCTTTTGAAATTCTGTAAGTGCTGTTAAAACTGCAGGTACAGTGTTTTCTGGGTCTGATATATATAAAACCATATCATCTGCATATAGAGAAATTTTCTGTTCCAGTCCTTCTCTGATAATCCCCTTTATCTGATAAGAGAGATTGGAAGATAAGTGTTGTAGAAGAAGAATGTTCTCCTCAGCACCATGTATTTTTGTGTGTTTAGTAAATTAGAATTTTTATAATAACTATTTTGTAACTTGCCAGTGAGAGACGCTTTGGCTTATGAACTAACAAAAATATGTTATTCCAGGGTTCAGGAGAAATAGTGTCCACATGAATAAAATCTAAGCTGCTTCTTGTTTTCCCTTTCTCAGAGTGAATGTTTCAGGGACAAGGTCACAAGGCTGCAGAAAGTACATGTAGTTTATACAAAGGAGTCTCTCCTGTGCTTAGCTTTGAAAACACAGATAATGCTTAGCTCAACAGACATATTGTTTAAGTTTACTGTTTTGATAAGGATGTTCTTTCCGTCTTATTAATCATGAGATGCTGAAGTATAAAAAAACCCTCCTGGCTTTTGATCAGGGTTCAATTGAGCTTTGCGGCAACAAGTTATGCTCTTTTGAATCTCTACTTACTGTGACTCCGAATGAAATGAATAAAGAGAATTGAGAAAATATTATCTGCCTGCTTTTCAGTGTGCCTTTTTCGTCCAGTGTTGGCCTTTAATAAATCCAGTTTGATCCTGTGATATTACCGAAGGCAGCACTTTCTCCATCCTTCTAGCTATAATTTTTGAGAGAATCTTAACATCATTATTCAGGAGTGAAATTGGTCTATATGATGCACATTGTAACAAGTCCTTATTTTGTTTAGGAAAGACGGTGATTAATGCTTGACAAAAACTTTGAGGTAGAATTTGATTGTCTCTAGCTTCTGTAAATGTTGCCAATAAGAGGGGAGCTAGCTGAGTGGAGAATTTCTTATAAAATTCTACAGGGTAGCCATCAGGGCCTGCTGATTTCCCGCTTTGAAGTGACTTTATAGCATCTAGTAATTCTGATAGGGTCAGAGGTTTATCCAGTTCCTCAGCACTTAAAGTATCTATTTGTGGTGTCTGTAATGTATCCAGAAATACATTAGATTGTGTGTTGTCTTCTTTGAACTCAGTAGAATATAAGATTTTATAGTAATCTGTAAATGTGTGCATTATATTTTTATGATCAATGATTTCTCCAAGACTAGAGGGACATGGTCGGAGATAACAATTGTGTCGTATTTGCACGATTTAATCGTAGGCAAGAAATTATTATCTATAAAAAAATAATCAATTCTTGAATAGCTATGATGCACTGGTGAGTAGAACGAATATGTTCTTGAGTTTGGGTTAAGAAACCTCCAGGGGTCTGATAAGTTGTGGTCAGTTACAAACTGTGTAATTGTCTTTGCAGTGTTAGATGTCGTCCCCCCTGTCACAGGAGTCCTATCTAAGAGTGGATTTAAAACACAATTAAAGTCCCCAGCCATTATAATTTTATAAGTGTTCACATTGGGAAAGGATGAAGATAGATTTTGCATGAATTCCTTATCATCGACATTGGGTGCATAAACATTTATCAGAATCATTTTACTGTTAAATAAGTTGTCCATGACCATCACATATCTCCCTTCAGGGTCCGATACTACATCTGATGCTACAAATGGGACTGTCCTGTGTATGAGAATTCCCACACCTCTAGTTTTCTTTGTAAAGCTAGAATGGAACATTTGACCAGTCCAGTCTTTTTGTATTCTAAACTGATCCTTGCTTAGTAAGTGGGTCTCCTGTAAAAATACTATTTTAGCGTTTAAGCCTGTTAGGTGAAAGCATACTTTCTTTCTCTTTAATTTGTGATTCAGGCCTTTAACATTCCAGCTCACAAAATTAACTGTCCCATCATGGAGACATTGATTCTGAGTTTTTGATGTCATTTTATAGTCTTAACTGGTAGTGAGGCAGTTTTAATCTTAATTTCAAATTTCCCTTCGAGTTATTGCCATATAGCTTATTGTTACGTTGATATTTATAGTTATAAGGATTAGAAAAATAGATTTGATATAGCCTGCTCTCCTTCTCTCCCCCCTTTATCCCCCCTCCCCCCCATTTTGCCTCCCCGCATGAGGCTAAATCCCACTTCGCAATGTCCCAGTCCTCTGACATACTAAGAGACAGAGCACGTCCAAAACAAAACAAGCCCCCCCCCCCACCCACAGCGGCATTTGAGAATTAAAACAAAGTAGAGATATCTATTGCAGCTAAAGTCTAAATACTATCTGCCAAAAATATAACCATTAACAGTCTTTAAGCTTAAAATATAATCTTCAGCAATTTTAAGATATTAAGATAATAAAATAATGTACCCTGGGAATGATTTTAACAAGTAGTCTAGGATATACTTAGTAAATCCTAATGCAATAGTAGACATAGCATTTAACCAAGGGTATGATGTTAAACAGTCTACTTTAGGGTAGGTTAAAAAAAAAAAAACAAACCCTGCTTTAATTACTTCCACACTGTCACGTCTATAGCTGTAATTAAAACATAAAAACATAGTGTCCAAGTAAAGAAAAGGATGTATAATTATAATACCCGTCTCTTTAAAAGTGGATCAGACAGCAGATGATACGTCCTTCCCATGCCATGACAGAATACGGCTCATTATTGACTTTCAAAAGAGTGTCGGGAACAGCTTCTTTAATTCCTTTTCAGCTTCCTCCTTGCTTGAAAATACATGATATTTGTCTTGAACTTCCACTTTCAGTTTGGCGGGATACAATAGGATGTATTTGATATCGGCTTTCCGTAGCAGCTTTTTAATGTCGAAGTAGGCTGCGCGTTTTGCAGCTGTTAATGGTGAGAAGTTGGGGAAAATACGAATGAGATTATTTTCAAATATAATCTCTTGCTTGTGTCTGAGAAGGGCCATCACATCAAGCTTACATCGTAATCGCTCGAAGCGAACAATAAAAGACATAGGTTTAAAGATGCTTGATCTGAGTATGCGATAAGCTGCTGCTATCTCGGTATCTAATTTAAAGTCATCTCCAATTATTTTAGAGAGTAATTCTACTGCAAATTTCACTGGGTTTGAGCTTTCTCGTTTCTCAGGTATACCTTCAAGTCTTATATTATTCTTTCTGCACCCATCTTCCAGGGCCGCAAGTCTGTCTCCGAGTTTTTTGCATTCGGAATTCGCAGCTGTAGCTTTTTCATCGGCGTTAGATGCCAATTCTTCCGCTGTTTCAATTCGAGCCGTGAATGATGCCCTCCAGCTGATCTGTAACATAATTCAACTGATTGGCAAGTTTTTTCAGTTTGGATCTATTTTCTTCAATGTGTTCCTCTAATTTCTCCACTAAGCCTTTAAAGGTCACGTCAAAACATTTAAATAGATGTATTTCCCAGTCTTTGTTATCCTTCTTAAGCTCCTTCTTAAGCTCACTTAAGCTCACTTATGGCCGTAGCCATGGCAGTGGCCAGTGTCAGCGATCATCTCTTTCATCATCTCTTCCAGTTCAGACAGTTTGCTTCGCTTTGCTGCTCCACGAGTGGAATTGCAGCTCCTGTTACAGCAGATGCTGCAGGCTCGCGATGAGTAGATGAGAGAAAATACTACATTTTATAGAACTAGTGGATTATGCAAATTGGACTACTCTTTGGGCTTCATGGGGCCTTAGTCACATTTTAGCAAATGATTGACCTGATTTTAAAACCCCACTTGGGTGCTTATCTGGACAAAGATTTTCAGTAATGATTGAAATACACACCTCACATTTGTAGGCCATGTTTCATAGTCTGAAAGAAGCCAGTCCCACTGTAGTCCCATAAAAAGCAAGCTTGCTATGTCTATTTTTGATATTTTTGAGTTTGGCCATTTATTACAAATTTTTTCTTTAAAGTTTTACGGTGCATGTAGCACGATTATCTGATTTAATGAAAGTTATGCAAATATGTGGAATGATATTTGTGAAAAAGTGTTCATGGAGACTTTATTCTGACCTGAGAAATCCATTCATTGAGTTGAAAAAGAGGGAGAAAGTTTTCAGTTCACACTGTCCCAGAAAACACAGCACAGCATCAGCTCCTCAGAATTTTGAGCCCACATTCAAAAGATTTCTGTTCTGAAGTGAGTCTCCAGTGCAGTCCATGGCATCCTTCAAAAGAGAAGGATGAAAAATCATTCATAGATAGAGCAAACCAGTGAGCAGCATCAAAAATAAAGTGCTATGCTGTCTTTTAAAGGTTGCATTACAGTAATCCCTCGCTATATCGTGCTTCGCCTTTCGCGGCTTCACTCCATCGCGGATTTTATATGTAAGCATATTTAAATATATATCGCGGATTTTTCGCTGCTTCGCGGGTTTCTGCGGACAATGGGTCTTTTAATTTCTGGTACATGCTTCCTCAGTTGGTTTGCCCAGTTGATTTCATACAAGGGACGCTATTGGCAGATGGCTGAGAAGCTACCCAACTTACTTTTCTCTCTCTCTTGCGCTGACTCTCTCTGATCCTGACGTAGGGGGTGTGAGCAGGGGGGCTGTTCGCACACCTAGACTATATGGACGCTCGTCTAAAAATGCTGAAAGATTATCTTCACGTTGCTATCTTTTGTGCAGCTGCTTCCTGAAACGACATGCTGCACAGTGCTTCGCATACTTAAAAGCTCGAAGGGCACGTATTGATTTTTCACTGTTTTGTTTTTCTCTGTCTCTTTCTCTCTCTCTCTCTGCTCCTGACGGAGGGGGTGTGAGCTGCCGCCTTCAACAGCTTTGTGCCAGCGGTGCTTCGCATACTTAAAAGCAAACAGCCCTATTGATTTGTTTGCTTTCCTGTGTCTTTCTGACAGACTCTGCTCCTGACGCGCACTCCTTTGAAGAGGAAAATATGTTTGCATTCTTTTAATTGTGAGACAGAACTGTCATCTCTGTCTTGTCATGGAGCACAGTTTAAACTTTTGAAAAAGAGACAAATGTTTGTTTGCAGTGTTTGAATAACGTTCCTGTCTCTCTACAACCTCCTGTGTTTCTGCGCAAATCTGTGACCCAAGCATGACAATATAAAAATAACCATATAAACATATGGTTTCTACTTCGCGGATTTTCTTATTTCGCGGGTGGCTCTGGAATGCAACCCCCACGATGGAGGAGAGATTACTGTAATTGTGAAATTGTGAAAGCCTGGAGGGTGATACGACTGGGACTTCATGAACCTTATCCAGCATAGATTGCCTTTTCTTATCAGGAGCATTTTTCCAAGGGCCAAAGATCTGTTTGCTGCATTGCATATTGTCTCCAGGAAAATATTTTTCCCTCTTGGTCACAAACCACCACACCAGTTCATTCTACTTGTTGAGCAAAGTCTGAACTTAGACATGGCAATATTTCTGCGCCTGAGAGCCACAGAAAAAGAAAAAGACTGAAACGATGGGAGGAGAGATTGATAACAAGATTGAAATGACGGCCTCATAAGTAATAAATAGGGATGCACAGAATTTTTTTGCCAATTAAAATATTTGGACAATAATATAAAAAATTACATATTCAGCATTTGGATGAATGAGTAAAAATGCTATATTTTTTCTTTGTTTTTATTGTATTCCTATGTTGGCTACGGATGCCACTTTTAAGCAGTGCTTCCTGTTCTATAGGGAAAGAATGATATGTTTCAATGAATTGCATTGTGGACATCAGTGCTATCTTTAGAGCAGTGGTTCCCAACATTTTCAATGCCCTACACTCCTAGAAGATGTTTGATTTATGTTCGCACCTCTACAAAAGTAGGATCACAGTTAGTGAACTTTGTACCTCTGATAAACACCTGCACTGCGGTTCAAAAACATTATGCACCGCACAGTTAAAATCACAGTGCTATTGCCAGGACTGCCAGGCAGAAAGGAAAGCAGCAGGATTTGCATCCAGTTCGGCCCTTCTTGTCCCAATCCCTGGCAAAAATATCAATCTATCCTCGAAATCAGCAGTGTTTCATGATCAGGGTTTACACAGAAATCAATACTAGATTTCACCCTTCTCTATGGATCATTGCAAGGTCCAAAGTCTATTCTCTTAAAAAAAAGTTAATTGCCTTTATGAACACTCCACACACAGCAAGGAATACACAAGAATGCGCATTTCTGCAGTTTATTCACCGGTGACAATTGTGCGTGCAGTGCTTTATTCTTTTCATATCACAGAATAGGAACACTAACTAATAAATGACCTACAAATGATGGTACACTGCAAGACACAGATTGCACCACGATAAAGTCGGACAATGCAGCTCATTCGATTTTGGTGAACCGTGAAGCACCCTTCCTCTTTGTCACACCCCGTGAAATGCCATCTCGCAACCCCCTGGGGGTGTAGGTACCCCAGGTTGAAAATCCCTGCTTTAGGGAATTATACTAGTTTATTTATAATGAGGAATGACAATAGTTATGACATACTAAGAGAAACCGCAACAACTACAGTTCTATTAAAGTAAAAGTAAATGGACAAAAGAGCAGAGAAGAAGAAACGATCAGACCTGAACCTGGACTCAGAACAATGTTATTTAAGCAAGTTCAGCTTAATAAATAATGTGGATCTGCACAACTTGCAGGCCAAGGAATGAACAAAGCATTCCAACAAGCCAGCTCTGCTTACACACGTTGACATCAAGAAGCCAGCCTTCTAAGGAAGTATAGTCAGCTCTGTCCTCTCTTGCACAGAGCATCAGTATTGGCAGTCCAGTCCAGTTTATCATCCAGCTGCACTCCCAGGTATTTATCGGTCTGTACCCTTCTATCAAAAAGTTGTGGCGAGCACCCTCTTCTAAGCGGTGGTGTGCTGGGGAGACAGCATAAAGAAGAGGGACACCTCACGCATGGACAAACTGGTGAGGAAGGCAGGCTCTATTGTAGGCACGGAGCTGGACAGTTTGACATCTGTGGTAGAGCGACGGGCGCTCCGCCATAGATGTCAATCCTGTCAATCATGGAGAATTCACTGCATCCACTAAACAGTGTCATCTCCAGACAGAGGAGCAGCTTCAGCGACAGACTGCTGTCACTGTCCTGCTCCACTGAGAGACTGAGGAGATCGTTCCTCCCCAACACTATGCGACTCTTCAATTCCATCCGGGTGGTAAACAATAACATTATACAATGTTATTGTCTCTCATACCTGCCTCGCACTCTCCACCTTGCACTTTTAACTTGCACTGTGTTTTTATCACTCTTTAATTAATATTGTTTTTATCAGTATGCTGCTGTTGGAGTATTACTGAATTTCTCCTTGGGGATTAATAAAGTATCTATCTATCTATCTATCTATCTATCTATCTATCTATCTATCTATCTATCTATCTATCTATCTATCTATCTATCTATCTATCTATCAAGAGAAATATTTTGAGTTAATCTTTAACTCCTAGATTTTCTGAAAAACAAAATAGTGTGATGATATACAAGAAAAGTTAGATCTTTTCCAAAATGAGGCTGTTTATTGAAAATCAAAACCATATTGATCAGCAGAGGTTCTTGTATAAGAGAGGCTTGTCTGTGTTGTCATGGTTGGCCAGGTGAACACAGGTTCTGTTCTGTTGCTGTGGAATTTTTAGGCCAATAAAATTTTTGCTTTGTTGAACGCAGCTTAATTTTTTAAAGCCTAGTTGCTGCTGTAAAATCACATTTGTCTCTAAACTTACTTTATATGATGTAAGTCATCATTTGGGGCGGCACGGTGGCGCAGTGGTAGCGCTGGGTTCGCTTCCTGGGTCCTCCCTGTGTGGAGTTTGCATGTTCTCCCCGTGTCTGCGTGGGTTTCCTCCCACTGTCCAAAAACATGCAGGTTATGTGCATTGGCGATCCTAAATTGTCCCTAGTGTGTGCTTTTTGTGTGTGTGTGTGTGCCCTGTGGTGGGTTGGCGCCCTGTCCGGGATTTGTTCCTACCTTGTGTCCTGTGTTGGCTGGGATTGGCTCCAGCAGACCCCTGTGACCCTGTGTTTGGATTCAGCGGGATGGATAATGGATGGATGGAAGTCATCATTTCTTATTTACAAAATGATATGTTTTTACTGATTCTGTTTACTTGCTGGGCGGCATGGTGGCGCAGTGGGTAGCGCTGCTGCCTCGCAGTTGGGAGATCTGGGGACCTGGGTTCGCTTCCCGGGTCCTCCCTGAATGGAGTTTGCATGTTCTCCCTGTGTCTGCGTGGGTTTCCTCCGGGCGCTCCGGTTTCCTCCCACAATCCAAAGACATGCAGGTTAGGTGGATTGGCGATTCTAAATTGGCCCTAGTGTGTGTTTGTGTGTGTCCTGCGGTGGGTTGGCACCCTGCCCGGGATTGGTTCCTGCCTTGTGCCCTGTGTTGGCTGGGATTGGCTCCAGCAGACCCCCGTGACCCTGTGTTCGGATTCAGCGGGTTGGAAAATGGATGGATGTTTACTTGCTTATTTATTTTGAGGTCCATTTTTTAATTTGACTTTAGTGATAAAAGGATTTTTCATTAACTTGCAGCATTATAAGTCAATTTCATTGAAAATCACAAATCAAAGTTGAAGTTAATTTAATGTAGGCCTTATGTAATGGTACAAAAACAAATTTTCACAAAATAAATTCAAACAATTTATTTGTCATTTGGTCTTCAGTTTGGTGTTTTTCTGAATTTCTGCTTCGGGCTTAACACAAGACGTTTAATTTTGGCACATCACTTGTAATGACTTGCTTGCCTTTTTGATTATAAGACATCGATTTTCTACAGTGGAATGGTTCCCTTCCCTAGGCATAAACTTTCTACTTAAATATGTGATTGGATTTTCCTGTCCTTCAAATATCTCCTAAAACACTACCCTGAAGCCACAGTGGAAGTGCCTGTCTGAAGTATTACGATGGGTTCAAAATTTTGACTTCACAAACTTTAATGGATTTCCATTTTTTAAATAATATGTGGAGTAATGTCTGTGTGTGTTTGCAGGTCAGAATGTCAGGCAGTAAATTAGGGCTTTGTATTGGCAAGAATCTGGCAATGTGATGCGTTAAGTGATACGTACAAGAGTGGAGGAAGATGCACACAAGTAGATTACATCCTATGCAGAAGAACTGATCTGAAGGAGATTGAAGACTGCAAAGTGGTGGCAGGGGAAAGTGTAGTTAAGCAGCATAGGATGGTGGTCTGTAGGATGACGTTGGAGATCAAGAAGAGGAAGAGAGTGAGGGCAGAGCCAAGGATCAAATAGTGGAAGTTGAAAAAGGAAGACTGCAAGGTTGAGTTTAGGGAGGAGGTGAGACAGGCACTGGGTTGCAGTGAAGAGTTACCAGACAGCTGGGAAACTACAGCAGATGTAATAAGGGTGACAGCAAGAAGGGTGCTTGGCGTGACATCTGGAAAGAGGAAGGAGGAAAAGGAAACCTGGTGGTGGAATGAGGGAAAACAGGAGAGTATACAGAGAAAGAGGATGGCAAAGAAGAAGTGCGAATAGTCAGAGAGATGCAGAAAGTAGACAAGAGTACAAGGAGATAAGGCACAAGGTGAAGAGAGGTGGCGAAGGCTAAAGAAAAGGCGTATGATGAGTTGTATGAGAGGTTGGACACTAAGGAGGGAGAAAAGGACCTGTACCGATAAGTTAGACAGAGGGACCGAGCCTGGAAAGATGTGCAGCAGGTTAGGGTGATAAAGGATAAAGATGGAAACATACTCACAAGAGAGGAGAGTGTGTTGAACAGATGGAAAGAGTACTTTGAGAGGCTGATGAATGAAGAGAACAAGAGAGAAAAGATGTTGGATGATGTGGAGATAGTGAATCAGGAAGTGCAATGGATTAGCAAGGAGGAATAGGACAGCTATGAAGAGGATGAAAAATGGAAAGGCGGTTGGTCCAGATGACATACCTATGGAAGCATGGAGGTGTTTAGGAGAGATGGCAATGGAGTTTTTAACCAGATTGTTTAATGGAATCTTGGAAAGTGAGAGGATGCCTGAGGAATGGAGAAGAAGTGTACTGGTGCCGATATTTAAGAATAAGGGGGATGTGCAGGACTGCAGTAATTACAGGGGAATAAAATTGATGAGCCACAGCATGAAGTTATAGAAAAGAGTAGTGGAAGCTAGGTTAAGAAGTGAGGTGATAATTAGTGAGCAGCAGTATGGTTTCATGCCAAGAAAGAGCACCACAGATGCAATGTTTGCTCTGAGGGTGATGATGGAAAATTTTAGAGAAGGCCAGAAGGAGTTGCATTACGTCTTTGTGGACCTGGAGAAATCATATGACAGGGTTCCTCGAGAGGAGCTGTGGTATTGTATGAGGAAGTCGTGAGTGGCAGAGAAGTACGTAAGAGTTGTACAGGATATGTACAAGGGAAGTGTGACAGTGGTGAGGTCTGTGATAGGAGCGATGGATGCATTCAAGTTGGAGGTGGGATTACATCAGGGATCGGCTCTGAGCCCTTTCTTAGTTGCAATGGTGATGGACAGGTTGACAGACAAGATTAGACAGGAGTCCCCGTGGACTATGATGTTTGCTGATGACATTGTGATCTGTGCGATAGTAGGGAGCAGGTTGAGGAGACACTGGAGAGGTGGAGATATGCTCTGGAGAGGAGAGGAATGAAGGTCAGTAGGAACAAGATAGAATACATGTGTGTAAATGAGAGGGAGGTCAGTGGAATGGTGAGGATGCAGGGAGTAGAGTTGGCGAAGGTGGATGAGTTTAAATACTTGGGATCAACAGTACAGAGTAATGGGGATTGTGAAAGAGAGGTGAAAAAGAGTGCAGGCAGGGTGGAATGGGTGGAGAAGATTGTCAGGAGTGATTTGTGTCAGACGGGTATCTTCAAGAGTGAAAGGGAAGGTCTACAGGACGGTGGTGAGACCAGCTATGTTATATGGGTTGGAGATGGTGGCACTGACCAGAAAGTAGGAGACAGAGCTGGAGGTGGCAGAGTTAAAGATGCTAAGATTTGCACTGGGTGTGACGAGGATGGATAGGATTAGAAACAAGTACATTTGAGAGTCAGCTCAGGTTGGACGGTTGGGAGGCAAAGTCAGAGAGGCGAGATTGCGTTGGTTTGGACATGTGCAGAGGAGAGATGCTGAGTATATTGGGAGAAGGGTGCTAAGAATAGAGCTGCCAGGGAAGAGGAAAAGAGGAAGGCCTAAGAGAATTTATGGATGTGGTGAGAGAGGACATGCAGGTGATGAGTGTAACAGAGCAAGATGCAGAGGACAGAAAGATATGGAAGAAGATGATCCGCTGTGGCAACCCCTAACGGGAGAAGCCGAAAGAAGAAAAAGAAAACAGTATAACTTCTTTTTGCAGAGCTGGAAAATTTTGGGCTTTGCTTGCTCTGGTTTTAAAGGAGCAATTGTTTGCATATATTTATCTTTGGGGAACAATTGCATTAAAAATCACTAATTAAAGAAGAAAAAAGTTGCAAAAAGAAGCCCTCTATGAGTAACTTTTTAATGTTCTGTTAATAGTACAGTAGATAACAGAATTTTCATTTTAAATATTGTACTTCCAAATATTGCCAAGTTACTGTACATCAATTTCTTCTCTAAAATCACCTTTACCATTAAATATTCTATAAAATAAACAGAAAAGTAAAGCTGCTACAACTTTATGAAATATGGACAGTATTATGTGTGGGCCATTTTTAAGTAATAGACTAAAATATAATACTGTTGGAAGCCAATCAGGTACAAATTCCAGAAGTTCACACCAATGTCTTCTTGTATTCTGCATATTCAGATGCTTTTCACCATCACATTATGTGATGTCATGTCATTTTCTTAGAGAAGTTAGTATTATAAAGCAGACCAGGTGCTAAGAGGATATGTTGATTCTTCATAGTCCTCAAAACTGAGCCACATATTTTCATAGTTCTTTTTCTTTGCTTTTCTTTCTGTCGTTAGAACAGCATTAGTGACACCTGCTGGATTCAACATCAGTTCTTATTATTTATTACAGTATTTTGTATGTTAATTTTGGTATCCTACGGTGGGCTGGTGCCCTGCCCGGGGTTTATTCCCTGCCTTGCACCCTGTGTTGGCTGGGATTGGCTCCAGCAGACCCCCGTGACCCTGTAGTTACGATATAGCAGGTTGGAAAATGGATGGATAGATGGATTTTGGTATCTTTATTCAATTAAAGTGTGTTTTTATTAAAATTATTTAATCATCGCATCCTTTCTCAACTATTTTTATTGTAGTTCGGCACATTTATATGAAGGTATAAGAAATATAAATTCATTTGTATGAGTTACACATGGCCATAAAGCTACTAAATCTAAATAAATAAATAAAGCTATAGTGGCCTTGGGAGCGTTGCATTGGTTTAAAGGTTTTCTGTAACTCTGTCATGTAATCTGACATTTTGAATTTTGCTTTTTACAAAAATGCCATCACAGGCATTTATTGTTTCTTTTTTTTTTTTGATAGTTTGACAAATTTTATTCAGTTATGGCTGGATTACTGGTATGTAAATAGTCAGGTTACTAATAGTTAGAGGACACCAGTGAGAGTGACAGATACAAAGCAAAACTTTACATTTAAATTTAGATTTAGTGCCTTATAAGCAATTTATAAGAAGTGAACTGACTGAAACTGAGTGAATAAAAGCAAAAAAAAGAATAAATAAAACAAGAAAAAGCTGTATAAACAAAAAAAGAACACTTCATCTACACATGTTATATAGCTGCTCATTATCAAATTGATATGAAAGAGGCCCTCAAGTCGGAGTAGGAAATACGCTGACAAAGGAAGGAGTATTACTCTACAAAGAAATAGCAGAATTGGGATTTTACTAAAATATTAATTAATTCTCCTAG
Organism: Erpetoichthys calabaricus; assembly: GCF_900747795.2. NCBI lineage: Eukaryota > Metazoa > Chordata > Cladistia > Polypteriformes > Polypteridae > Erpetoichthys > Erpetoichthys calabaricus. Next base: position 59,711,657 of record NC_041394.2, read on the forward strand.
CAAAGAAAATGAACACCCTGAGACTTAACTTTTATTACTGTTTATTATAGTTTAGGAACTACAATATAAAAAAGAATCCTAAACAATTACTTGCTGTAGCAACGGTTTACAATCTTTATTAAATTTTTTAGAAATGTAAAAAGCAATATGCTGAGTTGTTCAAAACTGTTTTAATTTAAAAAGTGATTACTTTTGTAATTCTGTTAACAAATCCAACCTTGCCCAGTATGAGGGCTATCTTGGAAATTGCATTTTTTATGTTTGTAGTTCTTAAAAAGAACATTCCTTCATGGCTGAAGTGTGCACATCTGCAAATCAGCTATTTAACTGGGGTGATGTTTCGTAAAAAACAGCTGCAATGAGGAGTCAAGCAAAATGACACCCTTGACACCCAACCTCTTCATGCAGGTTGTAGTTACAACTTGCCTTTTGAAGGGGCCTGAGTTGCCTCGAAATCTTGCATATTGTAATCTGTTCAGTTAGCCAATAAAGGATGTCATTTTGCTTGGCTTCTCATTGCGTTTATAATGGCTAATATGGTACACCCTAATACTATAAGAAACAGCTGAAACATTTCCAGGAACATCATCTTAAAAGTAAAATAGGAATAATTTTAATGTGAACATGTCAATTAGCCAAATGTCAACAAGCAATTAGCCAAATATTGGTTATCAATCCCTATTCACCTACCTTCTACAAAATATGATTATGTTTAAATCTGAAGATTCCCAAAGTACTTCTATAAACTAAACTACTTGGTAACTTTCTCTTATTAAAATTATCTATGCCTCCTTGTGCCGTCTGGGCTCCCAATGGGATAGGATGGGAAAGTCTCGATGCCTTGAAGCATGTTGTCATAGGTGTTGTGGTACAGCCAGGGTTGTTATTTCTTGTTTACTTAGTTTTTGTGTTGTTATGTAAGTATAATTTTCTATATTATACTATTAATTGCCTTTGGTTTTGTTTTGTCTGCATTTACGTTATAGGACTTTTATTAGCATACTGTATGATGTGAGCTGGAGTAATAGATTCAGTCACCTTCTACCAGCCTGCTGACGTAGCCCTTAAAAGGACCTTTGTTGTCTTTAGTTGCTTTGTCCCCTTGGCCCAAACACACACATGCTGCTTAACACTTCCTCACTCCGCTCACCTTGGGTCAGAGGCATCCCAGCCACTGCCAGAGTTAAAAATGAATATCACAAAGCTCTATATGCTAACCAAAGATGTTTGACAAAAAACAGTGCAAAACTCCAAATAACTAAAAGAATGAACTAATTAATACTGCAAGCTAATTTTCACATTATCCAGAATCTTAGATGGCAGTAAGTCTGTGACACTGGCCATTTCACCATGGCAGCAATTACACAACCTCCAGTCATCAGGCACTATGAGCCATGGCTAGTGGCTAACAACAGCAGGTTCTCCCAGCCACAAAATGGCAGCAGCCAAGAAATTTAAAAGGACATTGTGGGAACAACAACAAATTAATTAACATTAAAAATATTTAACACCTTCAAAACAAAATCCAAAAGGCAAAATAAATACAGGATTATGTTCTATACCCTAATAATCCCCCAAATCAGTGCATTTAAACAATTTGAGAGCCACAGGTTTTTGTTCCCTCTACTTTCTTAATTGGTAATCAAAGCCTTTGACACTAGAACATACACCATTGCCCTAATTTTAATTTACTTTCTTTTTAATATTCAGAACTCCTCATTTTTTTATCCTTAACCAAATATCTCTAGTGTCTGAAATTCACCATCTTCATTCCATTCAGTTTCTTAATTAGAAGTCAGTTCTTGGTGTTATTGAAACGTGTTATTTAACTCTGTGCCTTGTAAGTGCCCTTATTCTACAACATCAGACAGTTTTAAAACAGTTTATTTTCTCTGTTTTGCAGAGCACCATCAAAATGTTTTGTTGACCAGAAATGATCAATATTTCTCAAAGCTTCACTGTTTTATTTTCAAATATTTTATCTAAACAGATGATGAACCAAAAGTTTTAAATGGGATAAAGTTAGCTGAAGTTAGCTGATCATCTGTTGGCTCCCTTTGCATCTTGTTATTATTTAACTGCTGGTTATATAAGAAAGTGCCTGAAATAAAAATTTGCAGCCACCGAGACACCCCTGCCCCAGGGATTTATAAAAGAAAACCTGATGAGAGAACATGTGTATATTTACAGAATCTCTGACCCATGTGTATGCAACATTTCAGAAAAACTGGGAAACGTCAACACTCTCGATCAAGTAGGGAAATGCAGACAAAGCAGCTAAATGATGACTCGCATCCAAAATAACTCATATCACCGAGTCGGTATTATATTGTGCATTGATGTAAAAAACATATCACAACCAGAAAAATGATTAATATGATGTACAGATTGGATTTTAATTCTCTTTAAAGGGAGTCAATAGCGTGTATTTGTACTGAAGACAGTTTTTTGTGTTTTTATCAGTTGACATGTTGTCACTTCTCAGGGTCTGCCCGACAGGTCAATAGTATCTCAACCAAGCTTCACTCCATTATGCCCATTGTGCTGGGAGCTATTATCTGACCAGTGAGACACTACATCCAGTTTCTGTATGATATGTACATAAAACATGTTTTTGCCAACACTAAAAGACATTTTTCAGCGGTATCCAGTCTTCCAAATGCAATTGGAGACATTTAGTACACTCATATTACAATAAGGGCATCTAGCAAGAATGAAGCTGCTTTTGTTAACCATTAGCAGTGACATTCCATTAACGCACAAGTCATCTGTGATGCCAAGATGTGATTGACAAATGTCATGGCTCGGTGGCCAGGTCAACCCACGATTCATTTATTCTAAGGCAAAGTAGCTTTGGCAAACATGATGGTACTGTACGTGATTAATGGCTTGTTGGTAAGTTAACTGGCTGAACCTTCATATGTTTCATATGGCTTCTACTAGTCTACTATTGTAACAACACTCACATCATTACATGTGCCAGGTGATAGTGGCTACCCGCTCAGATGCTAGCGTATTATACCTTCCCCAGACCCCTAGAACACAGAACAGATATTCTTGAATGGAGATGGTGATGTCTCGATGCGTCACGTGGGAGGATACTCTACCTGCCAATGACATTCTGTAGCTTTGCGACTGTATGTGTATTAGGAAGATTGACATGCTCCATATATGAATGTTTCAGGGCATCGTTCAAGGTGCGTTCAAGTACGCATGTTTATAAGGCGACTGTAACTTATAAAAAGTAAATTGTGTAAAAATGTGCAAACACCAAGCTTCATAAATCTGATTTTTTTTTTGCCATATACATTTTCCTGTTTTTTTGGCTTGTGCATATTTTCTTGCTCAAATCCACGCAAACATTTATAAATGAAACCTAATGTGTACTTTCAAATTTCCAGTCCTCATTGTGTAACACTTTTAGAATATTTTTACTTCCTATATGTTACACTTTGTATTCATTTACTTACCTGCCACTTATGTACTCAAGTATAAATTGTATTGATATTCCTCTGTAATAAATGAAGTGACTCCATTGTAATCACCCTTCAACTAAGATTAGTATCTTCTGCTAACTTTACCAGCATGTTAGTTGCATTTTTAGAAGGGACATCATGTAAAATAGACTGAGCTATTTGAAGTGTTCATTATGAGATAATTTAGAAGAATTATACATTAGCGTGAGACACATGTGGAATATCTAAGAAATCCTGGAAATCAGTATTATTAGGGGAAGGGAGGTTCCATTAAAATCAGTTGTTTTTTTAGTGCTTAGAAGCTTCCAGGGGTATTATTCCCATCACAAAATTTAGGTTGGGCATACAATAAATACAGCGATTCTAATATAATTAACGTAAGCACATTATGACAATATAAGTCAATTAAGGTTATAACAGAGATATGATTAGTTGATAACAGAGAAGAGAAAAACAAAAAATAAAGTCATCAAAATTATTGGAGAATATAAACCTCGGGGGATTCCAAGGTCAGTTTTAACAGAAAAAGTCATGTTCTAGTTACCAAGGCCAATTGGGTACCCACCCCTTCCTGGACATTCTATTATAAGTATGTGTCAGGCATTCTAAGAAGATGAAGAAATTCTTTGATCCTTGGACTCTAAAGCTCCCAACTTCTCAGGTGTCACATCCTGTGGACAGGAGACATAATTTGGCAGTACAGCAGTGCCACCAAGTTTCACAATAAGATACCAAAAAGAAAAACAGAATGAGAGTCAGTAACAGATCAAGATGAGTGTCACGCTTCTATTTTTGAGCAAATGACTTAGAGACAGGCTTGCAATATGAATATCTAATCAGCAGGTCTAATCAGGTTATGCTATATTAAAAATGGTATTTGGCCTTAATTTAAACAGTGAAACTGATGAGACAACCCTAACATAAGCAAACAGATAATGTCTCAGCTCTGAGGCCTTACAGATACAGGGTCAATCTCCCACTCCCTGTACGAGTGCTGCCTGCCCTATTCTGCTCCCAATGAGTGAATGCATTCCATGATTACTTAATTCAGCTAGAGATGTATGGTTTCTTTCATTTCCAAAACTCATTAGTAAATTTTAGGAGTGAAGAATGCTTAGAGCAGGTCTTTTCTCTTCAATTTATGTCCATTTTAATGAAAGAATAAGTGGCTATGTGCCATTTCAAAAGGTGGTGCATCAAGAACATTAACACAGCTTTTTAAATCTTTTTTCTAACAGTATATAACAGAGACATATGCATTGCAAATGTTAATGCCGAGGTCTATGTGGATTACATAGATTTTAATTCGTTTAGGACAAGTGGCACAGCTAGTCAAAATATGCTGAGAAAGTGGCTTATCTATAAATTTGCCATAGATAGAAATGTCTTTTGGTGCTAAGAATCCAAATCACAACTCAATTAGAAACTCATGAGCAAATTGTGTTGCACCAACATTATCTTGAGCAAAACCTTCAGAAATATGAACCAAATTAAAATAACTCTGGATTGCCAATACCTCAGTTTTTGCTTCAGCTTCTCACACCCAAACTTTTACGTTATTACACAATAGAAAAATAAAATTGAAGGAAAGAAAGAATATTTTAAAGGAATGATAACGAACAACATCATTTAACTAATTAAAAGACACTTCTTCTCTTTTGCACTTACAATTTGTTGCTAATTATTAGTCAACACTTCCTTTGAATACATGAAGACATTATGAATCTAAAATGTGAAATCATCAATCTGCCTAATGTGTATAGTTGGAAGGAATACTGGTACAAAAACAAGTTTTATACAAAAATATTATAGCTAGTGTATCGAAGAGGTCGTGCATTTAAAAATAAATTCCTACAGTACATGGTATTTCTTTTGTGGTCACGGTCCGAGTTACACTGTCATGGGTATTATCATGGTTGGTAAGCCGTGTGGAACTTGACTGGGAGTGGATGCCAAACTGGTGATACTCCATCCATCCATCCATTTTCCAACCCGCTGAATCTGAACACAGGGTCACGGGGGTCTGCTGGAGCCAATCCCAGCCAACACAGGGCACAAGGCAGGAACCAATCCCGGGCAGGATGCCAACCCCACCGCAGGACACACACAAACACACCCACACACCAAGCACACACTAGGGCCAATTTAGAATCACCAATCCACCTAACCTGCATGTCTTTGGATTGTGGGAGGAAACTGGAGCACCCGGAGGAAACCCACGCAGACACGGGGAGAACATGCAAACTCCACGCAGAGAGGACCCAGGAAGTGAACCCGGGTCTCCTAACTGCGAGGCAGCAGCGCTACCACTGCGCCACCGTGCCGCCCCTGGTGATACTCTGAGGGTAAATTAATGGATGGAAGATACCCATGCCAGTAGTTGGCAGAAGCAGCTCAGAACAAATGCACTGGTTGATCAAACCCCTGCAGTGCTGCTTAACCCTTGTGAAGGGGCAAAAGGGCAGATAAGTCCTCAGTAAAAGTTGGTGGACCAATTGGGTCACCCCATTTAATGTCAAAGTCCAAACAAAAGAGCTAAAATAAGAGCTCAGAGGCTCCAGGACAGAAAACAGGTATGCAAACTGCCTTATTAGCTTATTTGTTTTTTTTTTCTTTAGATACTCTGTTGAGTTGATCAAGTTTGAGGATGTCCAACATGTAGGCATTCTGCTTCTCATCTACCGCCATTCCTTCTGGGGATGTTGATACTTATAAGGTGGAGCCAGAATGGGCAAGGTTTCTGGGTGGTGCTCATTTGCTCTCCCTGGATGGTTTATTCAGTGAGATAAAGAGGTGATGCCATTACCGTTAGCACCATCTCTTGACCAGGAATGGTATTGCAAGCATCACCAGAGTCTGTTGGGAGACCCTCAGGCTGGTATTCATGACACCCTTTAAAATAAATGAGCTAATAGGTTTGCAGTGACACATGGAGCTTCCAAGGGTGTCCTCTGAATGTGGCTACAGGGGTAGGGATAGATCCTGTCTGGAATTGCTTCAGAAAGAACATAAGTGACACTGGAAACAATCCCAGCTTGGAGTCGAGAGAGGAAAAGTAGCACAGGCTCACACCTAGCAGGAGGAAAAAGTGGCCGGAGTGGTGGAGGAAGGAGGAATGGGATGTTTGGTATGTGGAATATTAATGGATAGCTGGACCAGTCACCCGACAGAACTAGAGAGAGTCATTCCCAAGCAAGACGAGAGAGGCTTTGGTCTTTGCTAACTGTTGTAATTTTGATTTGTTACTATTCCTTATGTTTATCTTGTCTTGTATGCATGTATTTCTGCTGAACAAAACCCCCTTTTTATTTTACCTGCATGTCTTCTGCTGTTTCAGCACAATTACAGGTCACTGTATAATTATGTTTTCAAAGCTTTGGTTCCACTGACTCTCCTGGATTGTTCTTTATCCATGAGGGCATGCTTTGTACCAGCTATAACGATTATATCATGGTAAATATTGCATGTTTTCATCCCATAGGTGTTTGTAAAGGGAACTACTATAGTCACAATAGTTTATAGATGGATTAAAATATTCCATGCTATATTATACAGTTAACTGTGCAAATTCTTCCATGAAAGGCATTTTTGAACTGAACTGTTACACATTTCAGCTCAAGTACTTTGTCATATTATATATGCAATTCATGACCAGAAGAGGGCAATGAAGTGTAACACAAGAGAGTGTTTTAATACTCTTAGCAGTGAGAATTATCTAAACCAGTCAAAAACATCTTATATCCAAACTTTAATATCTTCATTATTATTAATTTGAATTAAAAAATATCTATTTTATAAAAGGAGTGTTATTGTTTATGGTTTGAAGTTTTATTTGATCTGAATAGTTCTGTTAGAGAACATAACAAAAAATAAAATGTGAAATAATGAAAAAAATATAAATATGGGTGGTATTGTGGCACTCTGGGGAGTGTTGTATCCCCACAATATTTGGGCTGCAGTTTTCAATGTGGGTGTTACATTCCCCCAGTAATCTTGTAAACTCTTGTTCCACCAGACTCTTTAAATATTTGCTGTTGTCATAATTTATAATGCTAGGCTGGGCAACTATAAGTGAGTTCTCCTAAGACCTCAGTTCCCTACCAAATTGGAAAATATACTGTTAGGATGAGTGCACTGAGCTCTGGCTTTCCATGCTACTGGACAGGAGAAAGCATGGATTAGAAGGAAAGCATAAATTAGAAACAGTATAAGCCCAACTTCCAAGATAGAAAATATTTCTCCATGCCAAAACGACTTAATTTTCTTTTAGTTCTTACAGTTGGTAACAGTAGTAGGCTCAATGTAAGTAAGAGATTTTGTGTGTGTGTGCAGCAGTGTGCCCTATGACTGCCTGACATCTTGTCCAGGGATGTTCGTTGTCTGATGTCCATTGCTACTATGATTGGTTCCAAATCCTTTAAGAATCGAAGAGGTTTTTGAAATTCAGTGCATAATCATTAAAATGAGAGCATTGCTTTCAAATTATTTTTGTAATACATTTTACACATAAATAATTCTTACAACAGGTAATACTATGCCATGAATATTACAAATACATAGTACTTTTGCAAGTGATGACAACTTTGATGCAATGATCATTTTTATGTTATTTTTAGCTTTTATGAAAAAGCGATACAAGTTGACAAAAGATGAAAAAAGAGTACATTTCACACTGAAGGTTTATTCACCATTTGTGAGAAGTACTGGGGATTTCTTTAGAAGTGAGAAATACAAAAATAACACAGAAAATTATATCAATATCAAAAAATAGCACCATAAAGATGAATAATGTGTTTAGATACGTGGAATTAAAGAAATAGCCTTAGTAGCATTTTAACTAACACAGACTAACTCATGCTGCTGCCAGTGCTGGCTTTGGCTGTCTGCAGCCATGTGGGTAATAGACAGGGCCAGAAAATGCATTAGCTTAAGCTCAGGGGTCTCGGAGAGTGGAAGGGCATATTGGCAAGACATACAAAACATAGCTTTATTTAAATTTTGTAATGTATTTGTAAGGGCTTTAAAAAAAAGCAATTTTATTTAAAAGAACCAGTAAAATCATCCAGAACTCAGTGGTTCTCAAGGTGGGGGCTGTGAGGGAAATTTAAGGAGTGCTCAAGTAGAGCAATACTTCTGTAAACGTGTATGTAGCGGCAGGGTGTCACAGCACACAGTGATTCAGAAGTACCTTGTCACTTTAAAGGTTTTATTCTGCCAGTTTGTAGATAGTTTATGTAGTTTATTATAGGCATTTGTTTCCTCAGATTTGTGCCCTCACTCAGTCTCACAACACTCCTTTTCTATGTATTGGATAATCAAGATGGAAAACTGGACAATGTTAAATGAAAAACAAAAAAAGTCAAGAGAAAGTTTACATGTTATCTTTAAGTGACAATTTTAATGGATCAATTTGAATGGTTTGCTGAAGAAGACAAAAAATGTAAGGCAAAGAGCAATGCACTTATCAGAAAAGAAAGTGAAAAAGTATAAATATGAAGCTGATTTTCTGCAATATGAGTTTTTAAAAAGTACAGTAAAAAGAATGCAACAATAAATCTTTTAGTTGTACTGGATAAGAACAAAAACACCCACAGCAACCATACAATTTACTTCTTTTTCTTCTTACTCGTCATCTTTTCTCATTTCTATGTGGGATCCATGCACCTAATCAACTTTCTCCATACAACTTGGTCCTGCACCTCCTCACCAGTTAAACCCTTTTCCTTGAGATCTTTTTTTACTTCCTCAATCCACCTCCACTTTGGCCTTCCTGTCTTTCTTTTCCCCTGTGCTTCCATTCCCATCACTCTTTTGCCCACATATTCATGGTCTCTCCTCATAACATGTCCATATCACTTCAACTAACCTTTCCGGACTTTCTTAGATTTCTCTCACACTTTTATTGTACCTCTGATTGTCTCATTTCTTGTTCCCTTTTTTGTTCATGTCTCAGCTCCATGTATCATTGCTGGTCTTATCACTGTATTAAAAATTTTACCTTTAACATTTGTCTTAACTATTTGATCACACAATACTCCTGATAACTTCTTCAATCCACATTGCACTCTGTGGAACCTCTGCATCTACCACTGATCCTAGACGCTTAAACTTGTGCACTCTTTTCAATAGCTTTCTTTGTGCAGGCTAACTTCTGAATGCTGATCATTATTAATCCTCTGATAGCCTGTCTTAATTCCTAATTCCATGCATATAACAATATATAAATGCAATGGTCATGTCATGTGCTATTCCTCAGTGGATAAAGTTATTGTCAAAGCTAATCAGTATTGTAGTCAGTTTTTAATTCAAGTAGGCCAAGCTGTGTCTTCGCTGCTTTGCTTTGCTCTATACATCTGATTAATGTCTTGCTCCTTTTGTGCTTGATTCTGTTCCTTTTCTGATTTCCCAGTCTCGACCCCTTCTTTTGCCTGACTATGCTTCATTTTTTGCTGATCATTTCCTGTTTTTTTTTGCCTTTTCACAATAATTCTCAGACATTTTTTGTGTTTCAACATATGGCAGCTAAAAATTTCTTAAATATTTGGAAACAAGGCATTGTGCATTATGCTAAAAAAATCATTCTTTAAATTCTTTCGCTGTAAGGAGAGTAGATTAGAAGGTCAGTGGGAAATCATAACTAAGCAAAAAGGAAAATGTCTGATAAAGAACAAAAGGTGTATTTACAGTTTTTTTGGTTTGCTAAGACACAAAAACTGGTTCAGTTGACAAAGTCCCCTAAAGCCTTATTTCAGGTCTCAGCAGATCAACACCTTTTCCAATAATATAAACACATTTCACGGTTGCATTCTGTACTCATGCAGCAAACACTAGCAATTAAAATATTTAACTCAAGTCATCAAAACCTGAACTCAGTTAACACTCCTTTATCCAGGTGTAAACATTAATCATCAAAACATTTCACTCATCAATCAGAACTTGAGAATTTAAATAGGATCAAAGATACATCAATGTTTTTGGAACAATGGATCCAAACAATCAAAGGGAGAGAGTTCATGGGAGACAACTGCAAAGAAGAAGACAATGAGGAAGAAGACGAGGAAGGAGTGGCAGACTGCTTGTTTAAGATAAAATACATGCCACATTGGTACACAATGTATTGATTCATGTGATGACAATGTCTTCTTCTTTCTTCTTTTTTTCTGTAGCTGGTGACGGGGCAGTGTTTCCTCTTGTCAAAGATGAGACAAGAGCCATAAAAAGGTTTGGGGCAGCCACCCATATAAATTTCCTGGCTACAAAATTTTAGCACAGATATGTACTGCTTTAAGTATAAACTAGAACTGACTGGTGAGGTTGAGATGGTGGGTTTTTAAAGTGCGACAGAGGAAGTGAGGTAGTTATGCCCAGAGCCAGAAGTGACATCATCAGGCTCATGACCGGAAGGGATGTCTTCTGGACTGGAAGTGACGTCATAGCGCGACATAATGGGGACCAGGCGGAATTTCCCGTAACGGGTGTGCAGTGGAAAAAGAGAAAGGATTAGTGCACCTCACCACCTCCTGGTCTGTCATGGAATTACCTTCCTTCAGGCCCTTTAGCTGCCTTCCTTGCGCACGTGTGTGACACTCTGTAGACCGTACACTGCTGTGGGTGATGCAAGGGTTTGAATTTCACTAATGCAAATACTAAATTCTGGGCGGTCCAAGGCAATGGCTTTGGCACCCTGGAGGCTTATTGAATGGTCCTTCAAATGCTTTGTCCAAGTCTTTTTTGGTGTCGCTCCTTCTACCTTCTAATTCTGTGGTTATTTTCGCCATAGAAATTTGTATGGAATCTTGTTCTGGTCTATTTGACAGATGTGTCCAAAGCAACGTAGTCGCTTATGTTGGATCTCCATATCTACCGTCAACTGACTATCGCACCTCTTCAGTATGACAATGTCAGATGCTAGAAAAAGTGTCCAGCCCAATCTGAACCGCTACACAGTGGCAGTATTTATCTGTACTTTCAGACAATTTTGTGTTTTCAGCACTGACGTGAAGGGCTATGCTTTCTTTGTACTGAACAGTACTTGTAACGTGAAGATCTTCATACTGTAAGTGTGTGAAGGAATTGTCTTATGTTTTCATAATATTGTTGTCAAAAAATTGTTTTTGCAGAACTCAGTGCCAATGGACAGGCAACGGTTGATGATAGATAGCCAAGAAACAATCATTGTAGATACGGATGCAATATGTTTGTGAAATGCAATGGAAAGCCATACAAGATCAGGAATTGTTCCCAGGAATTGATCATGTAGGATTATCAAAGATTCAGTGAGTGCTTGATTTGAACAAAATAAAGATGAAGCAAATGTATCATGTGCCATTTGAAAGAAATTCCATCAGGGTCAAGAACCAATGCTATTAATATGTGCAGGTATATCCCATATTGTAATGTATAGTACATTTACTCAAATTTTTTGCAATATGTTCATTGTCCCATTTACATTACAGTGTACAGAATGTCATTAGAATAAGCATTTGGTTTATGAATTTTTAAAAATCTTTTATTAAGTAAAATAAGTGGGTTTAGGGAATCAGTTTTTCCAGAGGACACCACAACACTTTTGTATGAAGCCACTAATTCTGGTTTATTGGCTGTTCTCAACAAACATTTTTTAAACTTAGAGATAGAAAGAGTATTGAAGCAAAGGCTTAACTGACTGTGAGTCTGAAAATTGTAAAAAAGGAATGAGAGCATGGCACTAGTGTTGAGATTAATTCTTTTGAGTGAGAGTAAGTGGGTAAGCCATCCTACTCATTTTGTTAACATTTGACTTACTGTATATACTCACGTATAAGTCAGGTCTTGAAACCCGAAAAATCGATCATAAAAATAGACCCTGATTTATGCACCCATTCAAAAAAGCGACACTTAATTTTTTTTTTTGCCTCATCCAATCTCGCATCAGTTTCTCAGATGCATCAAACTTTGTTGCAGCAGCGCAGTTACCAATTTCTTTCACTACTTCAACGACATTTAATTTAAAACCAGCTTCATATTTTCTTCTGATCGAACGCTCCATCGTAGATAAGGGATGCTCTTACAATAAAGGTGTAGGAGGGTGTGAAATACAAAAAACACTAAACAGTGCAGAAGTTGCTTCGGAATAGTTTGGGTATTACCGTGTGGTCACATAGGCACAATAGAGAAAGAGAGAGAGAGAGCGGTCAGGAGCATGCGCTGATACAGAGTAATGCCGCACCCACATAGAAAAAAAAGGCAGTGTGCTCTGAGGTTACTCTCTCAGGTGGGCGTTAGAATTTCATAATCCCGTGTACCAATAGCGTGAGTTTTCCGCATTCAACTTATACGACTGACATTATAAAATACCACAAATTATACTGTAAAATCAAGTCCTGACTTATCCGCGGGAGAACTTATCTGCGAGTATATATGGTAATTGTGTAGTAAAGCTTTATCTCAGTTTCTTTATTTCACACATTTTCTTTGCTGTAATCATCCATCCATTGTCCAACCCGCTGAATCCAAACACAGGGTCACGGGGGTCTACTGGAGCCAATCCCAGCCAACACAGGGCAGGAACCAATCCTGGGCAGGTGCCAACCCACCGCAGGACTCACACAAACACACCCACATACCAAACACACACTAGGGACAATTTAGAATTGCCAATCCACCTAACCTGCATGTCTTTAAACTGTGGGAGGAAAGTGGAGCGCCCGGAGGAAACCCACGTAGACACGGGGAGAACATGCAAACTCCGCGCAGGGAGGACCCGGGAAGCGAACCCAGGTCTCCTAACTGCGAGGCAGCAGCGCTACCACTGTGCCACCGTGCCGCTCGCTGTAGTCATTCCTACTCAATTTAGTGTATATGGATTTGAGAAACAAAGATTTTGAAGAAATGTTGCTCTTGGGTTGTATTTGGATGTTTTTTGTATTCACTTACTTACTTATTGTAGGTGCTGTTACAATATGCACACACATAAAAGATTTTGGGAGCAAATACATAAAAAGAAAAATGTGAAAAATTCACATATAAGGGAAATGTAAAAAGAGAGTCTAGAAATATATTTATACTGCAAAAACAGAAAAAAAACTATTCTGTTGGGGAATATCTCACAGGATCAGTAGAGAAAAGCCAAGCAAAATAACACCTTTTATTGGCTAACTAAAAAGATTACAATATGCAAGCTTTCGAGGCAACTCAGGCCCCTTCTTCAGGCAAGATGTAATGCAAGATGGATTACATCTTGCCTGAAGAAGGGGCCTGAGTTGCCTCGAAAGCTTGCATATTGTAATCTTTTTAGTTAGCCAATAAAAGGTGTTATTTTGCTTGGCTTTTCTCTACATTCATAATGGCTAACATGGTACAACACCCTAGTATCACAGGATCAGTGAAAAGACCATTGTTCTTGATTTTGTCATAGGTATGGCAAAAATGTAGTCAAAAGTGTCTGCAATCTAAAATAAACTACAACCCAGTGATTAAAGTAGTAGACAGCTTATTATGTATTTAGGGCAACAGTATTTTAAGATTAGTCAGTGAATTGTTCCTTGGAGAAAACAATTAGGGTATTCTTTGCTCTTTGGCTTAGTAGTCTGGCAAGTGAAAGGAAAAAGGTAAAACAGTGACAGAGCACAGATAAATGCTTCACTAACAATTGCTGTCATTAACTTTCAAAATAGAAGTGAACAATTTAAACAACTGCAAAAAAGACAAATTGAACATGCAAAAAAGTATAGACATAGAAAACAAATGATGACAAATAATTATTACTATCTAACTATTTATTAACTAACTATTTATTATCACAATCTATCCAGCCAAAGACACTGTAACCAGTGGGGTTCCACCTTTTTTTCTACATTTTTCTTTCTCATCCTTCAGGTTACTTTGATGATGAACTTTTAACAAGATGTCTTTACTCGATTTCTTATCATTTCAGCTTAACTCCCAAATCCAACCCGTAATGTTCCAAATTTTAATTAACATTATAAATCCATTTGTTTCTCCGACTTCCTCTACTCCAACCTCCTTTCACATTGCTGTAAAATTCTTTAAATTTGGTTGCATCTAATACATTTTTATTACATGCTCGAACCAAAGAAGTCTTAATTCTCTGATCAATTAGCATTCTTTTCTGCTGAACTATTTCCCTAATCACTTCATTTCATATTTTCTTCCTTTGTGATTTGCTGAATATCCCTCTCGACCCATTTATTTCCACAATAAGTATTTTTTTCAGCTTCTGTAGCTGAGGATCGGACCGCCAAGGTCCCTGCCTTCAGCCACCACCCAACTCACACTGCACCCAACCTCCTTGGCCCCTCTCGTAGGTGGTGAGCCCATGGGAAGGGGGACCCACGTTGCCTCTTCGGGCTGTGCCCGGCCGAGCCCCATGGGTGCAGGCCCAGCCACCAGGCACTCACCATCGAGCCCCACCTCCAGGCCTGGCTCCAGAGGGGGGCCCCGGTGACCCGAATCCGGGCAAGGGAAAACGCCGTCCAAAGTTTTCATTCATCATAGAAGGTTTGAACTGCTCTTTGTCTCATCCTTCACCTAGGACCAGTTTGCCTTGGGTGGCCCTACCAGGGGCATAAAGCCCCAGACAACAGAGCTCCTAGGATCATTGGGACACGCAAACCCCTCCACCACGATAAGGTGGCGGTTAAAGAAGGGGGCTCCTCGAGAGGAGTCAGATGAGGTGGCTCGGGCATCTGATCAGGATGCCTCCTGGACGCCTCCCTGGTGAGGTGTTCCGGGCACGTCTAACCGGGAGGAGGCCCCGGGTAAGACCCAGGACACGCTGGAGGGACTATGTCTCTCGGCTGGCCTGGGAACGCCTTGGGATTCTCCCGGAAGAGCTAGAAGAAGTGGCCGGGGAGAGGGAAGTCTGGGCATCTCTGCTCAAGCTGCTGCCCCCGCGACCCAACCTCGGATAAGCGGAAGAGGATGGATGGATGGATGAAGTATTTTTTTCTCATCTGCCTTCCAAAGACACCAGCACTCTGATTCATATAGTGACACTAGGGTTACAAGTGTTTCACAGAGTTTAATTGTTAGTTTGTTAGATATTTTGTTAATTTTCCAAAATTTGCTATGTTTTCCAAATGCAGCCAAAGCCAAGCCTATTCTGTGCCTCATATCCTTTATTGTTTGCCCTTCTTCAGTTATTAATCCTCCCAGATACTCAAATTCATTTACTTTTTCAATGTCTTGTCCATTAGTTTTTACCTTTAAAAACTCATGATGTTTCCAAGTCGTCATTTTTTTTGGTTCCTGTAGGTTTATTTCAAGTCCAAATCTATTGTTGCCATTATTAACTTTATCTGTCAAATCCAGAAGTCCCTGAGGTAAATCTGTAATCACGTCATTAGCATAGGTTACTTACAGTTTGCCCATCTAGTGATGCTCCAGCTCAAACCCTCTCCAGTGCCATATTCATCGTTGCTTTTAAAAGAAAATGAAACTGGTGTGGAGTTAAGTTACACTGCTTGCCAAAATCCCACTGTGACTTGAAACCACTCTGCCAGTTCACAATCTGTTCTTACCTCACTGACAGACTTACTATACAGGTCCTCTAACAACAGCACAAGGTCATAATTTCTTATTACTTGCCACAATCGCTGTTACTATACGCCAGGGGTCCTCAATCACGGTCCTGGAGGGTCACAGTGGCTGCTGGTTTTTATTCCAGCTAGTTTCCTAATTAAAAGACAGTCCATGCTGATAATGAAAATTGGTGTTGAACTATTTATCTTGTTAATGCTGTAGAGTTTCTTCTGTGAGATCATTATCCAAGTGTTTTGTGGACCAAAATAGATTTAAACTCAATGGTCCTTCCAATTACCTCTCATTCATTTCTAAACATTTTTTATCACTGAGACTTCATGGTAAGCACATTAGCTGGAGAGCTGCTGGTTTATTGGTTATGTGCATCTCATTATTAACTAATGTCTGATTAAGAAAACAGCCAATAATTAAAACTTAAATGCAGCTGCTAAAATCTAAAATATGCAGTTAAGGGTTCTGAATGGTGTAAAAGACCAGGCCCCAGGCACAGACAGACACCGTATGTCTTAAAAACACACTTCTTTATTTTCTTCACCCGTGGGCGCACGTCTTCCCCGTGACCCACAGGCAATACACAGTCCCACACAAGCACAATTCACCACAGCAACAATCCTTCTGGCAGCACCACCACTCCTCTTCAGGCTTAGTCCTCCTCCTCCCGACTCTGGCTCTCCCGAGTGATGGTGGCTGGCCTTTTTTATACCCCACCCGGAGGTAATCCAGGTGCTTAATTACATGGGCCTAATTGCGTTTCCGGGTGGGGCTGAGGAACTGACCAGCTGGGCTGCAAAGTCCATGCAGCTCCCCCTGGCGGCCATCCGAGCCCCCAACCAGGCTGTGGAGGACTCCATCTCCCATGGAGCCATGCGTCCGGTTGGGGAATCATCGTCTGCCAGGGAGGCTGCCACTATGCGTCCCGGGGGAGGTATTGAGCTGTCCATGGTAGCTCCCCCAGAACAGATGCAGTAGGGGCGTCCCTGCCGGGCATGGGACCCGGCTGTCCTTCACAATGGTAACAGGGAAGAGAACTAAAATTAAGCCCAAAAAACATATTGCTTTAGTAGTAAATAAATCGGTTCTAATTAAGAAGTTGGTTAAAGTGAAAACCTGCAGCCATAGCAGACCTCTGGGACTGTAATTGAGGACCTTTGATCTACAAAGTAACTAAAATTAGTCTCTGATGAATGAAAGCACTAACAAGGCATAGAGTTAACCACCAACTATCATTATCAGCAAGGACTGAGTTCTCATTAGGAAACTGGCTGGAATGAAAACCCGTAGCCACTGCGGCCCTCCAGGACCATGATTTAGGACCCCTGCTATATGCTGTCAAAGGTTTGCCTAAAATTAATGAAGATACTGTACAAAGTATAATTTTTCTTTTAATGCTTTTCTGCCAGTTGTTGAATTATAAACAGCTGATCAATTGTTCCTCTGCCATTTTATCTTCCACAATTCTCTTCATTCTCTGTTGCAGGATCTTTGTGTACATCTCATTAGGAATACTCAGTTGACTAATACCACAGTAATCACTGCCTTCAGTTTTGTTATTTTTCTTGTGTAATGATGGCTTTATCTCAGTGTGTTTTTCTTTATGGATTTTATTACACAATGTGTTGTGAATCATTTTAATTGAACATTCTCCACCTGCCTGTAACGTTTTTGCCGTTATATTGTCCACTCCTTTACTTTCAAGTTCTTTATTGCTGCTGCCACTTCTTCCTCTATGATATTCTCTGTGTGTTCATGGGTCTTTATTGTAGGTAATTGATTTAGTAATTTGTTATCCATGGCATATTTTTCATTGTGCAGATCTTCAAAATGTTGTTTCCACCAAACTTTGGTCTGCATTTTATTGTCCAGTTGTTTTCCAGACTTGTCCTTAACTGTTGGTAGTTTTGCATTAAAGGTATCACAGATTTCTATTACTATGTGTAAGAGCTTCAGAGTGTTTGCCATTTTGAACATTTCCAGTTCTTGACCCTTCTCCTCTAACCATTTCCCTTTGCATTTTTGAAGTTTCTTCTTAGTTTCTCTTGTTATTTTGTGCTAATTTGTCCTGTATTCTTTACTCAGTGATTTTGTTGTTTTCAGTTGTTTCCTTTATTCAGTTTACATCAAAGATCTCTTGTGAGACCTATGGCACTTTCTTTTGCCTTTATTGAAAACACATTACTTCTTGTGCTATGTCAGTATATGTATGTCTGATTCCATGCTTCTTCCACTATTGCAATTTTTGTCTTTGGTGTATATTTCCATTTGTACTTTAGTATAGTGTACAACTTTTGTAAAATAATTTAACCCTGTAGTTGATCTGTAACAAATCTTCTTTTAGGTGTTTGCCTGTGTATTGACTTCAACTTGATTTTTGTTCTCGCCATCACCCACTAATGGCCTGATACTCTATCTAGAAAGTGATCAACACATTCAAACACTGCCCTTTCGCCTTCTGTTCACTAAAACAAAGTCTATCGTATGTATGGTCTTACCATCCGGTGACTGCCATGTTCACATCCTGTTTGCCTTTCTCTGACAGAATACTAGTATTCGATATCACAAGGTTGTTGCACAAGCAAACATTTATCATTCTGTAATCAGAATATAAGTTTAAGGTCGCTGTGCTCTGTGCGAATATTTAAAATCTGTTTTTCTTTTCTTTCAACATACACAGCTGAGCCAGATTTAGTACAAATGGGCTCAACATTTAGAACTGCTATGTCAAGCATAGGACAAGATATACAAAGTCAAATGGGCAATATGCACTATTTATGTGTGTTAGAGTCAGCATGAAATTATATCCTCTCTTTGGCTTGTTTGGAATGGCATGATTTTGCCTAAGTAAGGGCCTGCACACGAAGAAAGAGTATAAAGCCTTGGAAAATTGCCCCGCACACCTTTGAAGCCGATGGACAAATGGGAGATAACGTCATCCGATCCTTAAAATTCTTCCAGCGTAGCGACGAAAATGGCAGACTTTACACAAATGTCTTGTCATGGCTTCCTGTCTGTTATGCTGCTTAAATCGTCATTAAAGAAAGCTAAGTTATTTTCTCTTATGTGATATCTTACCGCTGCATCACTAAGGGAGGAATATCACCTCTTTATAATATATCCTTTTAGGTTCGGGTTACTTAAGACGCTGTAATTACAAAAGAACGTATTTCAACCAGGGAACTGGTGCCCCCTGCTGGATAGACATTCTATCCTCTCTCTCATTTTCTCCTCTCTTTAATCCAAATTTACCTAGTAATCCATTACAGTTTTTTGAATCATTCCTAACATTAGCATTGAAGTCTTCCATCACAAAGGTTAAGTCCTGGCTAGATGACTTTTTCAGAGCAGATTGTAGATCTGTGTAGCTTTCTTCAGTTTCTTCCTCTGTTGAGCCTGCTTTGGGTGCATAAACCTGTATGACTGTGGTTTTTCTACATAGTGTTTTGAGTCTGGCTTTTTTGATTTGTGAGTTACGGTGTTGTTGCCAATTAATGCCTTTGTTGTTTCTTTGCTTAGAATTAGCTCCATCAAAGATTTTTAGATGATCATTTATTATTTTAGATTATTACTGGAAGGATTTCCTTTTAACATTGATTCTAAAGCTTTTGGGTTTGCCTTTATTAAATCATTGTGTTGTTTGTTTATCTTTCTGTCTCTATCATAAGATGCATTCTTCTATTAAAGTCTTCTTTTCCTTTGCAACAAAAAGCTCTTTGCAAACATATTTGGATTTTCAGGTTGGATGGAAGCAAAGTGTACACCCCAGAGGTACCAAACAAAACAGTGTCTCAACTGGATGTTGGTGCTCTGCATAGTGCTCAAGGTCTTTTAGCACAGCGTTTGCTTACTTTTGTATGTGTTTTATAAAAAGGAAGATTACTGACACTAAGAGCTTTGTCAAGTTAAAAAGACCAAAAGAAGAATAACTATATAAGAGAAAATATATGTATTTTTTCATTTAACCAGATGCATTTTCAACCCTAGTAGCAGTTTCTGTTAATCCTGCCTACACACCGAATCTTGTTTGATCTTTTTTCCTTTTCCAGACAACTTGTCTATAATTTTCACTGAATCTTGTTTTCTCTTTTTACTTTAATTTTTTTTAAGTGTTTAATATTATTTTTTCCCCTTCTTTACTTGACATGACCTATAAACTAATACAATGAAATGAGAACACCTTTAACTCTTATTATCCCCAGTTCAAATTTCTTTGTTTGGTCAATTCCTTGTTATGAATTCTACATATGTTTTCCTTACTATTCTGGTTATTTAACCACGGACTAAGGCACAAGTGTTGAACTCCGGTCCTGGAGGGCCACAGTGGCTGCAGGTTTTCATTCTAACCCTTTTCCTAATCAGTGACAAGTTTTCACTGCTAATTAACTTATTTTGCCTTAAGTTTAATTAACTTGCTCAGGCCCCTTAGTTGTTTCTTTTTCCTTAATTAGCAGCCAAACAATAATGAGACACAAAACAAGCCGCCACATTACCAGCTCACCTGTGCCCATCACACAATATCTGAAAATAAAGAAAGGTGATGGTCTCGGTAAAATTGATCTCACAGGTCACCAAAACATTTTGACAATGTTCTAAGAAAAAACAGAAAATCAACCATTTTGGAAATGTCTGCTGTGGCAGAATGAGAGCAGCAACAAGCCACGGAATTAAATAATGGGTTTAATT
This sequence comes from Erpetoichthys calabaricus, assembly GCF_900747795.2. Taxonomy (NCBI): domain Eukaryota; kingdom Metazoa; phylum Chordata; class Cladistia; order Polypteriformes; family Polypteridae; genus Erpetoichthys; species Erpetoichthys calabaricus. The sequence goes on from NC_041394.2 coordinate 59,732,353, forward strand.
AACAACAAGAATCGACTTCTCATTAAGAAAGTGATTGGACTGAAATTGGTTGGAGTTTGAAGCCCCAATGTAGCTGGTCATCTGCTGGCTTGTTTTATGTCTCATTTCTGGTTGGCAGCCATTTATTGAAGAAAAGAATCAATTTAGAGCACTGAATACTTAAAAACGGGGCTATGAAAATGAAGGGAAAGGGAATTTAATTAGCAGTGAAAACTGGTCACTGGTTAGGAAAAGGGTTAGAATGAAAACCTGCAGTTAATGTGGCTCTCCACGCCCGGAGTTTGGTACCCCTGGATTCAGGCCTTATCCTTCATCAGTTTTACTTGTGCTACTTTTCAGATTCATTTTGCATAAATTGCGAGTCATTTTTTTAAAAACAGACAGGCCATCAAGTCATGGTCTTAATATTTTTTGCCCCAGGGAGGGCAGCATAATGGGACCATCTACTAACACTTTATTGATTTAATTCTCATATCTTCTCCATTTTCAGCTTTATCCTACAGGGAAGTAATTTGTTGTATATGCTTGATAGCATTTGGACTATCTTAAAATTTATAATGATATATTGCTACAAGGGCGGCGCAGTGGTGCAGTAGGGTAGCGCTGCTGCCCCGCAGTAAGGAGACCCGGGTTTGCTTCCCGGGTCCTCCCTGCGTGGAGTTTGCATGTTCTCCCCATGTCTGCGTGGGTTTCCTCCGGGTGCTCCGGTTTCCTCCCACAGTCCAAAGACATGCAGGTTAGGTGCATTGGTGTTCCTAAATTGTTCCTAGTGTGTGCTTGGTGTGTTTGTGTGCATGCCCTGTTGTGGGCTGGCGCCCTGCGCTGGCTGGGATTGGCTCCAGCAGACCCCTGTGGTTAGGATATAGCAGGATGGATGGATGGATGGATATTGCTACAAAATAAATAAGCCTATACTCTGGAAATTGTATTATGTTAATAATTCTCTCTTCCTGCTTAGCACTTGGGTGCAACATGTCTTTAAAATCACATTTCTTGCACTCTCAATTTGATTTTTACCCCAAGATATTGAGAGCTGTATCTAATGATCATGGGGCCATCAGGACATCACATAAATGGAGTGATGTTATAGTGGAAAGTGGACTGAGTGTGTACTAGCGGACATCTATTGGTCAATCCACATGAGACACCATCACAGGATTATAAGATAAAAAAAAACTACCAAGTGACTACTTTGTTAAGTAATAATTATATATAAAACAATTATATGTGTCATTTATCAAGTCTATTCAGAAAGATTTAGACCTTTTCAGGTCTAAGTAATTACTTTAAAAATATATTCCATTCTTTCTCTAAAAAAGAGTTGTTTTTATTTTAAACCTTCATCTCTCAAAAACTGAATGTGACAGAGCAACCCTGTTGCCAGATTTGAATTCAACACCCTCAAATTTGTAAATAATAATATATTATTTTATAATTATATTATATAATATAATTAAAACCTATAATTTTTAACCAGAATGTTTTGTTTTTTTAACAGACCAATGCAATTTACTTACCACTCCACCAAATGATTCCTAGTTATGTTCTGTTCCATTTATTGTAGTACAGGATGTATACGAGCCATTTGCTAGTTATTTAAGTTATATTCAATGTTTGCCTATATATTAGTGCATAGTTTATAGGAGTTGAATTGAATTGGTACATTCTAACTATTTCTATCCTCTCTGACTATAGATTAGCCTCAGTTAGTGACCTGCCTTGCCGGTTTTAAACTGTGCCCAAAAGTATGAAAGTTAACACACTTTATTGAATGTGCAGCGCCATACGTTTAGGGTACTGAAGGTGAAGTAAAGCATATTTAAGTACAGAAACAACTGAAGTTTGATAAGATAAGTTTAGAGAAGAGTCATTTTTTCCAATTTTTTTTTTTGCCTTTTATTTTACGTGTGTAACAACCTTTTTTCTTTATTCTTGTGGGGACTATTTGCTCTGAAGTTTCACTAAATCTTTTAAAACAAACGAGATTTATTTTAGCATGCGTTTGACCTGTGCTTGATCCTGCCTTACATACCAGCAGCTATAGGGTGGTTCCAGTTTCTGTTCATTATGAAATGCTATTGTTTGTTTCAAAAAATGATCAGGTAGCATTTCTGTGACATTACTTTTTAACTTTGCTGAAGAATACTGAATGTATACCCACCAATTTTAACAAATGACTGACTTAAAAACTACTGAATTACTGACTGAATTCTGAATGCTTGCTATTCAAGTAATATCTCCTGTGTGTACACTTTGGTCATGTAAGTATGACAATGCAAGCTTTGTTTAAGCTTCAAAGGATGTTTATTAACGAGCACAGGTGACATTTCTGCTCTGGCACAACACTGCATTCATCTTCTAATGACATTTTAAATGGAATAATTAACCAAAGTTCTCCACATTTAATTCTTATTTTGGGGCAGCCCCTTCATGCAAGAATATTGATATTGTCTTATCAAAACAGTAATTGTCCTAACAGTTAGTGATTTTTATGTAAAACGTTTTACACCTCTTCAGCCTTTCTCATCTGAAACACCTTCTTGTTTCAGTTGCAGTGGAAACAGCCTTTGGAACACATTTAAAAGTATGCTAGACAAAGGAGGTAATACACAATTTACATATTTATCATTTGGATTTTTTGTTAAGAAACCTCTAATGGAAAAACAGAGTAAAGGATAAACAGTGCTGCAAAGATGAATTATTTAGGTTGACCACTTCTGATTTTTAATGGAAAGACAATTTTAATGCAGTTGGTCACTGGAAATCTCCAAAGAAGAGTCCTTTAATAATAGAATGGACTTTTAAATTGTAAGTTTTCATACTAAATTATAATATTAACATATATCCTAAACATTCATAATGATATATAAACCAGGAGGCACAGTAGGTATCTTCAGTGCAGTGCTAAATCTCATGGACTCAATAAATATCATGGAAGCCATCAAGATTATGACACTAGCTATTTTGAATAATAATATTGCGATCTTAAAGAACCTTATATAAAAAATCTGTAGATAACATGTACAGTAAATGAACTGTGAATATCAAAATTCATTATATACTGAAAATTCAGCTTTCATTAATGTAAAGGTTAAAATTAAACATATCATGTCAGACCTTTTCTCACCTTTAACAGGATAACCATCAATATTTAAGTGACAAATACGTGGATCATTTTAAGGAACCAATAAATAAAAAAGAAAATCAGTGCCTTTGTTACATAAGTGTGCTCAGCACATTCAAGGGAGGGTCAGGTGTAATAACAGTTAGGTAAAAAGCAAAGATGAACACAGACATACTAGACATTGGCAATGGACACTGGCTCTTGGATCATGGAACAAAGCCTACAGATATTCTGTAGCTGTAAGGTCTGAGCCCAGTCTGGGTCGTTCTAGGACATTTACCTTTGGCTTTAATCTATTTTTTGGTTGTGTTGTCTGTGTGCTTTGAATAGTTGTTATACTGAAAGATAAAATTATTTTTTAACTTCAGCTTTCTGGCAGACGGTAGTGAGTTTTGCACCAAGGTATTGCTATTTACTCTATAGAGCCTTTCATTTTCCCCTCTGCCCAAAGTACAGCCACCACCCCCCTGAACAGAGGCAGTTCTACAGTGTGACATTACTGCTAATGTACGTGTCAATAGTTCTGAGGGTGATGAGCTGTTTGGAACAAAGGTATCTGTTGGATTTAAAATCAAAGTCTATCATCAATTCTGTATAATGTCTTTAAAAAGTATTAATCCCTTGGAAGTTTTTATATTTTATTATTAAAGAAAATTGAATCAAAGTATTTATTTTGTATATATATATCAAATACAAGTCAAATTTAAAAACGTGAGATCAGGACTAATGTGTCACATTAAATTTATATTCAAATTTACTTTAGTTAAATGAATAAACTACTTTGTAGTTTCATCTAAAAGGCAATGGGAAGAATATAGAAATGTGACTTTTATTGACTGTGTTTATTTTAATCTAATTATTTTAATTTAAACATGGAGACATACAGTGCCAATAAAAAGTATTTAGTTTTCCCATTTTATTATTATGCAATATTGAATCGTCACCCTAGCTTGCCTTCTTAATGAGTTTTTCCTTCTTGCCTGGTTATCAGTGTTGAAGGGACACCCTGATGTTTGTAATTCCATATTTTCCCTTTTCTTAATGATGGTCATGAACTATCTATCTATCTATCTATCTATCTATCTATCTATCTATCTATCTATCTATCTATCTATCTATCTATCTATCTATCTATCTATCTATCTATCTATTGGTGGAGGTTGGGAAAGTGATCAGTAACAACAATGTGTGTTCTACCTCAAGAATGATTAACTCAGTAGTGGATTTTGTGGATGAGGAGGCCCAAGTTAATAAACTAGTGGAAGAAAAATTAGTGATCAATGGTGCTTTAGTTACCATTTTGCCCTTATCAGTACCGGTGAAAAAAGTTTTATTATTTCAAATTATTTCAAATGTCTCCCCTTTGTCAAGGAATGATGTTTTGTTAGGATAATTGAAACACTACAAGCAAGTACTTTCTGATGTCACAATGATACCTTTAGGTTGCCGAATGCAAAAGCTGCAGCGCATTGTTTCCTTTTGGAGGCAAGTGTATATAGTTTTAAATAACATCAATGATGGTATAAATGTAGCATTTTGATTCAGAGCTGAAGGCTATGATTTTTGGTAGATGTTAGCACCAAGACCATGTGTTATTTGCTATTTTGTGTAGTTAAATGAGGATATCGAACTGTTGGTTTCATGTCAACAAACTTTTGGAGGGATTTCTTCTGCTACTGTGAATTAGCTAAAGGGCAATGCGTTTCTCCTTGGCTCATGTGCAAATTGTCCACCACTGACTCTATCTGCAGGTCTCATGTGTTTCCACCATCTGGGGTTACTAATGAGTAGCAATGGGGTGGAGGACAGTAACTGGGATTGTCTTTTAGATAAAATGACATCCTATTTAAATAAATGGAAGTGGATTGTGGACAATCTTTCTTTAAGGGGTATGATCTATGCTGTGGCATAAGGTGATGTGTGGGGATCATCCTTGTGGTCTCTTACCTGAATTTCAGAGACTAATAACTCGACTTTTTTTCCTGGGACAGCCTCCACTGGTTTCATCAGAGTGTTCTTTTTTAACCTGTGGATGGAGGAGGTCAAGGGTTTATTTATATTTTTTCAAAAGTCGCAAGTTTCAGACTCCAGATTATTAAAAATCTTTTTTTCTTATCCACATTTTTGGAGGGACTTGGCTGCAAGTTTTTTTTCGCAGGGTGGGAGGATTTGGGTTTAACAAGCAACTTCTAATCTTATCTCCAAAATCTCCAATGTAGATATTCTAATAATGAATATCTCCTAAAAATGTTTCAGTGCTACCAAAATTCCAAAAACTCCAAAATTGTTAACTTGGCATTTTATTTTCAAAGGAGATTTTATTACATCAGGCTGAACAGTTGATGAACCTTTGATTTTCAATTCTTTGTTCTCATGCCCTGTTTCAAAAAGTGATGTTTTTATTAGGTTCCTAACTAAGTACACAGGTCTTGCTGTTTCACATATTTATGTTGAGAGAACACAATCTTTATTAGATTCTACTCTGTTAGCTTCCACCCTGGACATGAAGTCAGGAGTATCCAGTCCTTCATATCCTTTATTACTTTGGGCTGTGTGGCTCCATCTCTCATCACAGGTCTAGCACAGACGTGACACGGCTGGGCATGAAGATGCACCCTGCTGTTAATCTTGCTCCCCAACAATACTATTGTTAGGTATAATAAGGGGACTGTTGTGAATGTGAATTCTCTTTCGAATAAGGAATTGTACAATTTTTGTGCAAATGTCATTCATTTTTCTTTTTTAAATACTGTAGTGGATACAACCTGGAAAGACAAATTGAGTGTAGAAAATATATCTTCTGAATAGAGGCAACTTTTATAAACCTCCAAATAACAAAATGACCAGGCGATTTACAGTGGAGGATATTACACAGTGTTATTGCTATTAATCGTTTTCTAAAAATAATTCTAAAAACTGAAGACGAAAAGTGTGTGTTTTGTGGTGAAAAAGGAATAATGTTTGACTTTTTTACATTGCTTTAGACTGAAAGTTTTTTCACTTTTTTCCAAGTTATGCTACAAAATTAGTAATACAATTTAACAAGGTTATGTTTCTTTTTGGTGTTAAACACAACAGGAAAAATAAGTATAAGGTTCAATTACTAAATTACCTATTAGGCGAAAGCAAACTAGCCATACTGTAACAATAACCAATGTGGGAAAGCAACACTGACTCATGTCTTCATGATTTTCAAAATGAATATTGTGTAAGGTTTCTAAACTCTTTTGGGATTCCCCCCAACGGGATGACACACCAAAGAGCGTCCTGAAGTGCAAAGGCATCTTATCCATTGCGGGGGCAACCACAGGCTCCCAGTGCTGCAGCAGCTTGCCGCAATTGCAAATCCGAGCCGATCACAGTTGCGATATAAGCGCTGTCGTCGATGGGTGATGGAAGGAACATTATAAATGCAGGAAACAGTATTACTTGGCCACTAACCTGGCCATGATCCGACCTTAATCCTGTGTCTGTGTATAGGAGAGTGGTATATCCTGCTACAATATATAACTGTGCTGTTCCCATTTCAAGCTGAATAAAATCTTGTTTTGCTAAAGTACTGAGACTCAGCCTTGAGCTTTGGGGTGCAAGACAGGTACTCACACGTCACATGGTCCCAGAAGTAGGGTCCTTGCACCGATGGATCTCCAAGATGTACAGCAACCCCCGTAGCAAGATGAGGCTCTGGTGGCCGCACCTGCCCTGGTGTGGCCACAAGATGTGCTGTCGAAGATGGCCCTGAATGTTTCCCATTCAGCTTTGAATGTATGGCAACATTGACACGCTGGGACAGAGATCCCTGGGCAGCTATTTTGACCCCATTTTTAACAGGAGAAGCCCTCCAAGCCGCACGGAATCTCCCTCCTAAATGGCTTGTTGATTATGACTGCCTGAAGCAACAGATCCTCCTCTGCACGGCTGTGAGCCAGGTGGTCAAGGGGCTCCAGTTTCAGCTGTGGCATATTGATCTGGATCGCCCTGTATGAAGATAGATCCAGGGCTTATTTGACCTGATTCAAAGCTGGATCTGCGGAGACCCTTTTGATTGCATTGTGAAGAAGCTTGCTATTGAAGCAGTCCTGTCAGGGACAGACAAGAACCTTTGAGATGAAATGCTACGGAAAGATGTCCACTCGCAGACTAAAGGGTGCACAAGCCACCTGGAAACAACTGGGCTACCCAGGCTTGATTTCGATCCAGCCAGCACAGACTTTGAGGGTCGCCAGCGCCACAGGTAGAAGACACCAGAGTGTGAACACCATAGTGTGGTCTAAATGCAGCTGCTTTCACTGTGATTAACTGGGGCATCTGGCTCAGGAGTGACACCTCTCACCTGCACAAACAATGGCAATTTTAAGGTCTCTATTACACTGGCCGGATGGGAACTCTCAGCACTGTTGGACTCTGGTAGCGACCTCTGCGTAGTCCGCCGTGACTTGCTCCGGCAGATCCCTTATAAGGCCACAGATAAAGTAAACATCCACTGCGTCCATGGAGACATTAAAACATATGAGACTATATTACTCCCTCTGAAATTTAAAGGGATGAACTTTAAGGTTTAGACTGCCATATCAGATACCTCACCCACTCCTAATAGGAAAAAGGAATGCCCTCTTCCCAAGGGTCTTGGCCACCTGCAGAGTGCCTACCCCTATAATGAATAGAGAGGGGCTTGCCACAGACAATATCAGTCAAGGAAACGGGTTTGAAATTGAACCTGAGTTGTCCAGTGAGCTGGGGGACAAATTCTCAAGTGAGGACCTGGCACAGCTGGCAAACTTTTCCACGCTGTTGCATGCACCAACAGCCTCCACAGACAGGACATAGCAGTGAGAGGAGAGTGCGATTCTGCATCAGACATGGAGGCTGCCTACAACAAGCCAATAACAACTTGGATTTTGCATTCACACAAGCCCATGTCGCAAATGACTCTTATAATCTGGAGAGGACCCACATTTTAAAGCACCACATTTTTTACTTAAGGATGGTTTTCTGTATTGGGTGATTTCTGATTGTATGGGCGATGGACATATCGAGCAGTTGGTAGTACCAAGTGAGCATAGGGAGAAGGTTTTCAAAATTGCCCACAGTCATGTTTTTGGGGGGTCACCTTGGCGTGGAGAAGATGAGAGCATTTCGAAACACTTTTATTGGGTGAATATGGGCTGGGATGTGGAGCAATTTTGTAAGGCCTGTCCCAACTGTCAAATAGTTTCTGCTCACAGATCCGCCAGAGCACCCCTTGTACCGATGCCTATTTTAGATGTCCCTTTTGAGATGGTGGACTTAGATATTGTTGGCCCGCTTCCCAGGAGTAAAGTGGCTTTCAGTATATGCTCGTGTTAATCGATTACGCCACAAGATACCTAGAAGTAGCAGTGCTGCGACGGTCGGACGCCCAATCTATTGCAAAAACACTTTCGGATATGTTCACACATATGTTCCAATATAACTCGGAGTCCTGCCACGTGCAAAAGTTTGCTGACGACACTGCTATCGTGGGCTGCATCAGGAGTGGGCAGGAGGAGGAGTATAGAAACCTCATCAAGGACTTTGTTAAATGGTGCGACTTAAACCACCTACAACTGAACACCAGCAAAACCAAGGAACTGGTGGTGGATTTTAGGAGACTCAGGCATCTCATGGACCCCGTGATCATCAGAGGTGACTGTGTGCAGAGGGTGCAGACCTATAAATACCTGGGAGTGCAGATGGACGATAAATTGGACTGGACTGCCAATACTGATTCTCTGTGCAAGAAAGGACAGAGCCGCCTGTACTTCCTTAGAAGACTGGCATCCTTCAACATCTGTAGTAAGATTCTGCAGATGTTCTATCAGATGGTTGTGGCGAGTGCCCTCTTCTACGCAGTGGTGTGCTGGGGAGGCAGCATTAAGAAGAAGGATGCCTCACGCCTGGACAAACTGGTGAGGAAGGCAGGCTCTATTGTTGGCATAGAGCTGGATGGTTTGACATCCGTAGCAGAGCAACGGGCACTCAGCAGGCTCCTATCAATTATGGAGAATCCACTACATCCATTAAACAGTGTCATCTTCAGACAGAGGAGCAGTTTCAGCGACAGACTGCTGTCACTGTCCTGCTCCACTGACAGACTGAGAAGATCATTCCTCCCCCAAACTATGCGACTCTTCAATTCCACCAGAGGGAGTAAACGTTGAACATTATTCAAGTTATTGTCTGTTTTTTACCTGCATTTTTTATTACTCTTTAATTTAATATTTTTTTGCTGCTGGAGTATGTGAATTTCCCCCTGGGATTAATAAAGTATCTATCTATCTATCTATCTATCTATCTATCTATCTATCTATCTATCTATCTATCTATCTATCTATCTATCTATCTATCTATCTATCTATCTATCTATCTATCTATCTATCTATCTATCTATCTATTGGTATCTGTCACGAGATTCTCACTGATCAGGGCACACCCTTTATGTCTTGAATCATGAAGCAGCTATGTGAAAGTTTGGAATTAAGCAGTTACACTCCACGGTTTATCATCTGACTGAACGATTTAATAAAACCTTAAAACAGATGATTTGGCAGGTGACGTATGATGATACAACCTCTTGGGATACGGTAGTAACTTTCCTCCTGTTTGCTGTCTGGGAAGCCCCACAACCATCCATTGGGATGAGCTCTTTCAAACTATTATTTGGCTGGTGACCGCGTGAGGTTTTGGACATTTTTCGGGAAGATTGGACGGGGACTCATGAGACAACCCCTGGGGGGAGGTTTGTCAACCATGTCATTTTGCTGCAAGAGGAGATTGCCAGATTGTCCTCTATTGTGGTGGAACATCAGCAGCAGGAGCACAAAAATGTAATTATGACAAGATGAGTAAACTCCAAGAGTTTAAGATGGGGGATAGCGTGCTGGTGTTGATCCCGTCCGATCCACATAAATTTCGGGCTGAATGGCAAGGGCCAGCAGTAATAGAAGAGCATATGTCCCCAGTGAATTATAAAGTTAGAGTTCCTGGGCGGCAGAAACCCATACAAATTTTGCATATTAATCTTTTAAAGGAGTGGCATGACTATCATGAATTCCTGGTCACAGCCACAGCGGTCCCCCAGACTGAGGTCACTATTGGGGATGATTTAACTGACATTCAGAAAGTGGAATTGCTATCGCTGATTGAGGGAAACTCGGACGTCTTTTTGGAAATTCCTGACCAGACAACGATTGCAGAACCCAAGATTGTCACTCTACCCGGTGTTACTATACAGGTGCCTCCATATCGCCTACCAGAGGGAAAAAGGAAAGTGATACATGAGGAAGTCCACAGATGCTCCAATTAGGCGTTATTTGGCCAAGCAAAAGCGAATGGCGAAGTCCAATTATACTCATCTCAAAGTCCAATGGTTCGGTACAGTTCTGCATTGATTATAGGCGTTTGAATAAGATTTCCAAGTTTGATACATACCCAATGCTGCATATGGACAAGCTGTTGGAATAGCTCGGACAGGCTTCATATATCTCTACCCTTGACCTCACGAAGGGTTACTGGCAGGTCCCCTTGGAGGAGTCTAGTTATAAGAAGACCGTATTCGCCACTCCGGATGGGTTGTTTGAATTTACAGATCCTGATCACATCCTGCGTCCCCATTTCAAGTACACGGGTGCTTATCTTGGCGATGTGGTCATCTTCAGTAATGACCAGGAATCTCATTTCGTCTGCCTTCAGGCAGTGCTTGTCAGTTAATGGCTGGTGGGGTTGACAGCCAACCCTAAGAAGTGCAAGCTGGGTATGTTGGAAACCCACTATCTGGGATATTCCATTGGGCTAGGGTTTGCTCAAGCCTCAAATGGACAAGGTGGGGGAGGTGCTTGCATATCCCCGTCCCGACACAAAGAGGCAGGTTCGTGCCTTCCTTGTGTTCACTGGGTATTACAGGCAATTCATTCCCAATTTTACACATCTGGCCGCCCCCTCACTGACTTGACAAAGGGCAGAAAGAATTGTAGAGTCGTCTAAATTGACATGCCTCTGAGAGAGAGCTTTCACGGACCTAAAAGCCACTTTATTATCATTCCTGGTTCTGCGCAATCCAGACTTTTCAAAGGAATTTATTCTGCAAACAGATCCTAGTGCTTACAGCTTAGGAGTGGTGCTCTCACAATGATTTTCAGGGAAAGAACACCCCATCATGTTTCTCAGCAGAAAGCTGCAACCCAGGGAGCGTAATTATTTGACTATTGAAAGGAGTGCTTGGCGATCAAGTGGGCGGTGGAGGCCCTCTGTTACTTTCTCTGGGAACGACGGTTTACCTGGTGAGTGACCATGTCCCGCTACAATGCTATACAAACAGAAGGATATGAACACCTGGATCACTTGCAGACCTATAAATATCTGGGAGTGCAGCTGGATGATAAATTAGACTGGACTGCCAATACTGATGCGCTGTGCAAGAAAGGACAGAGCCGGTTATACTACCTTAGAAGGCTGGCGTCCTTCAACATCTGCAATAAGATGCTGCAGATGTTCTATCAGACAGTTGTGGCGAGCGCCCTCTTCTACGCAGTGGTGTGCTGAGGAGGCAGCATCAAGGGGAAAGACGCCTCACGTCTGGACAAACTGGTGAGGAAGGCAAGCTCTATTGTTGGCATGGAGCTGGACAGTTTAACATCTGTGGCAGAGCGACGGGTGCTCAGCAGGCTCCTATCAATTATGGAGAATCCACTGCATCCACTTAATAGTATCATCTCCAGACAGAAGAGCAGCTTCAGCGACAGACTGCTGTCACTGTCTTGCTCCACTGACAGATTGAGGAGGTCGTTCCTCCCCCAAACTATGCGACTCTTTAATTCCATCCGGGGGGTAAACGTTAACATTTAACATTATACATAGTTATTGTCTATTTTTCACCTGCATTATTATCATTCTTTAATTTAATATTATTTATTGTATCAGTATGCTGCTGCTGAAGAATGTGAATTTCCCATTGGGATTAATAAAGTATCTATCTATCTATCTGTCTATCTATCTATTAGTTTGCAGGCTTTTGCTTTTGATGTTCGCCACCATCCCAGGGCTGCACACACCAATGCTGACATTCTATCCCACCTAGTCAAGCCCGGTTTGGACGGTCGCTTTGTGGAAAACAGGGGTTTTGTGAGGTGTTGGTGGGGGGGTTAAAAATTAATTTAGAATAATTCTCAAATATTATTTTTAAGAGTAATAGGTGTTTGAAGGATGTGGATCTGTTGTATATGAAATAAAAGGAGAAAAGTAGAAGTGCAGGAGGAGAAAAACGAGGCTAGAAGGGTCATTTTAGATGTGTGTCTAGATCATTTTAGATCTATCTATCTATCTATCTATCTATCTATCTATCTATCTATCTATCTATACGTTAATAATAAGATCTCATAGATCTTTATTTTATATTCTTTGTAAATTATGGCTTACACTGCAATAAAGCAACCAAGCAACCTTTAAAAATCCTACACAAAGAACTGATCTTATTTAGTGTTAATCACAATCAATTCATTTTACATCAAGTGCAAGAAACTACCACAAGATCTTGAATATGATATTATCTGGACACAGTTGCAATGCTAATAAGAAAAGCTGTGCACTCTTAGAGAGCCATGGCATTGGATGTTTGATTTTTGCTGAAATAATATTAGTTCAAACTATTTAAAAAGTGAAAATACAACATAAATCAGCCATGATTTTTCTTGAATTCAGTCTTTTCTTCAAACATACCTGAACTTTCTATAGGAGGTGTATAGTTATATACACTCTACTCTTTGTTTTATGTCAGACTGTTAATCTGTCTAGAGTACTTCGTGCCACCTTTTTTCCCTTGCTGCCAGGTTAAACTCTAGCCCTGTGATCCTCCATTGGATTAAGAAATAGAAAATGGGTGGATAGTTGGACAAGACAGAGAACTGCTGTAACTCCCAGGGTTAATGAAAATTAATGTAGTATATGTGTACGCCTTTTCCAACATTTTATTATTGAGATCAAGTGTTTTTACACCATAAATCAAAAATAATAAGGGATGTTGTTACTCCATATGTATCCAACATTAACATTTATAATGCATTTATTGATTTGATAAAACTTTAATAAAGATTTACTGATACAGCAAAAAAACTGCATAAACTGTGATAAGCATGTAAACAAGTCAGTCCTTGAAACTAGAAAAAAGAAGTAAAAACTAAAAGCGTGATCTTTGTTTAACAGGTTACATGCAACTGATATGTATAGCTGATGTAGATTAGGATCCCCCAGCCTTGACTCTCAAGGAAAACTCCCCAAAAAAAACCCTTGTAGGGAAAAAAATGGAAGAAACCTTAGGAAAGGCAATTCAAAGAGAGACCCCTTTCCAGGTAATTTGTGTAAAAAAACGGGGTAAACACAATACAATACACAGAACATAACACAAGTAATCCTCAAGAAATAGAAGGGGTTAGTGATTAGTTGTTAGCACTTCTGTCTTAGAGTTCCAGGACCCTGAGTTTATTTACTGCCCCATTCACCCTATCTGTGTGGAGTTTAAATTTTGTCTCTGAATCTATTTGGTTAACTCAGTTCTCTTGTTCTTCCAGCTCTATTGTACTATGTATTGCAAAAAGCAGGATTTGTATAAAATGTTTTATTTGTGCTTAAAAAAGCATACAATATAACCTGTTTTTAGTGTCATTTAGGAAAATGAATGTTTCTGCACTTTGTGGTTTCTTTTTCTCCTACAATACAAAATGGATCATAACATGCAGGTATGCCAAATGTCATGCTGTTTATAAGCAAAACTAATAACATCATAATGGACACAATTCTAACCCTTCATTTGCGACAGAGCTTTAAGATTATATTTATTATACCATTTCATCTTGTCGTTTCTTATTGTAGTAGTCTGCTATGTTTCGGTGAGCAGGGGCCATGTTAAGGTACACCCTTAAAAGAAAAATGCAGTCTTTTTCATTCTTTGTTTTTCAGACTATTTTAATACAATTCCAGTTTGTGGGGGCTGAAGTCTATCCTCACAGCAATGGACACAAACTAGGAATAACTGCAACATGCATTTACGAATACTATCTCATAAGGGCCAATACAGAGTCTAAAATTACACTAAAAACAAGTGTGAAAAGAAAACCAGAGCAAAACCTTTGCACACACACACACTGAGAATGTGCAAACATGGAATAGAGAAGATATGAACTGGCTTTCTATAGCAGGACTTAGGAGCTTTGAGGCAGCAATGTTGACCACTATACAACTATGCTGCCAATCTATCTATCTGTTGTAATAAGGTGACAAAATGTCAAAGAGTTGTAAGCATGAAATACATACAACAAGTTGCAGGTGCGTGTTTTCAGATGAGAACTCAAAACAGAACTAATTTCAAAATGGCAGAACTTCTGGTCTTATGGGTTCCAGGCAGGAAGAGGCAGGTCCACGAAGGTGGATGACAGAAGTGATGTCATTGTTGGAACAGCCATCAATCTTCCATTCTGCTGCAGGAGGAAGAAAGAAGGCATTAGAACACAGTGTCACTCTCTGGTTTAGTGGGTAATTACCATCATCAGAGCCCTTAAGCTGCATCCCGTGCGCATACACGTGACACTATCTAATTAAAATGAAGTTCTGTATTTTAATAATTCTTTTTATCATAGTCCCAGAGAGTGGCAATATGTTGTATATTGGTCAGTCATACAACTGTACATATAACAGAAGAAACTAATACTATTACTTATTACCCTTACTTACAACATTTTTTAACCAACTGAAATTGGAGTCTGCAATAAAAAGAATAAAAATCCTCCTAAAATTAATTTCACGATATTGCAATGAGATTATCTACAGCAGTAATTTCACTTCAGCAAAGATCAAATGGAAAAATCACATCATGAGTGAATAATATACAGTAGCTTTTCCTTTCATAAACCATTACAAATAACATTTTTAATGCTTGCATGATGTTTACATGATTTATCTTCCTCTTATTTTATATTATATAATAATATAAAAAATAATAGATAGATAGATAGATAGATAGATAGATAGATAGATAGATAGATAGATAGATAGATAGATAGATAGATAGATAGATAGATAGATAGATAGATAGATACTTTATTAATCCCAGGGGGAAATTCACAATAGTAAATTATACTAAGTTATTACTTTACTGCTTGCAAATATCCCAGATTATTTAATTTCAAAGTGTAACAGTACAGTTATTATCATCATTGAAGTACGTTTTGATTTTTTTCAGGACACAAACTAACCTTCCTTAATCAAAGCTTGACTGATAAGTCACAATTCGCAAGTGCATGTCAAAGGCTACATGGGTAAGAGTTACTGTACTGATGGATATGATGCTTTTCCTGTGAATTCATTCCAACTCATGTATTAATCTCTAATCCCTATTCACATTTATATAGATTTGCCTAGTAGTTTCCTCATCTTCATCTGTTCTGCTTTGGAGTCAGTTTAACGTTGACTTTAGTAGCTCTCTTGCACTTCTTTTTTCTTCATCTATTTTATGTTCTGTAAGCAAAAAGTAATATAACTCTTTATATCATTTATACAGTGTATTCACTTGAGTGAAGAAGCCAAACATGCCCCTCACCATTAATTGATAAAGTCTAAAGCAAAAACAAGGCTCAATGGCATGAGAAAAGATGAACAAAGGTAAGTGCCATGTAGTCAACTGGCATCTAAATATTTCTGCTGTGCTGATGGGTCCACAGACTTGAAGCTACTGTTGTTAGGTTGTCTCTGCAATCAATGATGCTTCCCATCCCTTTGAAGCTCTGGGATCAGATGGGGTAGGGTCAGTTGCCCTCACTGGGTGGTTTCTCAAGGATGTGGATGAAGAAAATGACAAGATTGTTAGCGTCAGCACCCCTTCTCGGCCCAGGATGGTATCACCTACCTGGGAAGAACTTGGATGTTGATCTTCAGACATGTGGTCTGTGGACAACAGTAAAAGACATAAAAGTGCTGAAGGCCTATATACAGTGCATTAAGCATTCTGTTTCAGGTGTACAAGCTCTTCTAGGTTTGCTGTAAGTTTACAGAAATTCTGTAATTAATATTTCAATTGCTCCTTAATATTGTAAAATTATTAATGCAACACAAGCTAAACAGTTAGCAAGAATGCAAAAAATTCTAAATGCATAAATGTTAAAATACTGTATATGAGGATCCTTTGTTTCAGATTTTCATTTAATATCTTTCACATTAATTTCATAAAGATCTGGTTTGCTACCAATAATGAAGTTATTTGAAGTTGTTCTTAATATTCATACTGGTTTATATCAAGAATATTAAATGCTTGTATTCTTAATCATTTCTAACATATATTGTCTCATTTGATGCAAGAAATGGACATCCAACTGTTTTAAACATGAATATACTGTAAATGTAGTGACTGTGAAAGAATGGACAGACTTGCTTCAGAAAAGAGTTTTTGGGGACTAAAATTCACAACCTGAATCAGAATCAGGGACCTAAATCTCATAAGAAAAAAAATTGGTCACTGAAAACTTACATGCTGTTACTCACACACACACACACACACTCCCAAACCATGCCTCTGTAAATTAATATGATCCACTTAAATCTTGTTATTTTGTTGATGTAATAAATTGCTGAATATAGCAGAGGTTAGTGCTGCCTCTTAGTGTTCTGGGATACTTTTTTGGCCTGGTCACTGGTTACTTTGACTGCACATTCTCCTACTGTTTTTTATGTTAGCGTTTTTTTCTGAGTAATCTGGTTTCCTCCAATGGCATCCTATTCAGGTTGGATCTGCTCCCCTGTAACTGCATTGGAATAAGTTCGCTCCAAAAAAAGGACAAGCAAAAGAACTTTTATTAAAATTTCTTGAAATATGAGGGGCCACAGGGCCTTAACACATGGCTTTCTAAAAGGAAGACAGTCCACATTATCTTGTCATCATGGCAAAACAGATATATCACATGAGATTTTCAAATAAACATAGGTGTTTTCACCTGATTCTGCAGAGCAAAGAAAGATATCTCCCCAAAAAATGTCACCCTGTTCATGTCCATATTACAATACATATAGCCTCCTAGACCAGTGGTTTTCAACTCCAGTCCTCAGAAATTCTCATTGCTGCAACCAGTTTCATAATAAGTCCAATAATTCCCCAGACTGATGTTTACACAATTACGTTGACCCCTTTTGTAAGTCACTTTGGTTAAAAGTGTCTACTAAGCAAATAAATGTAAATGTAAATATAATCAGTGTCTCATTCTTACTTTTAATTAATCTTTTTTTGCAATCAAAATTTTTAAAAACATTTATTTAATTAATACATATCCAAAAATAAGAACAACTTTTTTTTTAACCTTAATAACATCGGAGAGAGAACAAAGGAAACACCAAAAATACTCATCAACTGAACCCCTGCCATCCCAAAGCCTTGAGAAGTGGTAAACTCTACTTGAAGGAACAAAAAACAATCAAAACATACAACCAAACAAATAAATAAAACAAAATGGACAGTAGTAAAGGAGACTGAAGTACAATGAAAACAGGCAAGGAAAGTATATCATGGGGCCACCCCCACCCAGCTCCTGATCAACTGAACAGCACTAAGCCATCTCTGAACTGTAGAGCTGGATGAGCTGTTAAGCTCCATCCATCCATTTTCCAACCCGTTGAATCCAAACACAGGGTCACGGGGGTCTGCTGGAGCCAATCCTAGCCAACACAGGGCACAAGGCAGGAACCAATCCTGGGCAGGGTGCCAACCCACCACAGGACACGCACAAACACACCCACACACCAAGCACACACTAGGGCCAATTTAGAATCGCCAATCCACCTAACCTGCATGTCTTTGGACTGTGGGAGGAAACCGGAGTACCCGGAGGAAACCCACACAGACACGGGGAGAACATGCAGACTCCACGCAGGGAGGACCCGGGAAGCGAACCCAGGTCTCCCAACTGTGAGGCAGCAGCGCTACCCACTGCGCCACCGTGCCGCCCCTGTTAAGCTCCAAGAGGACTAAATTAAACAATGATACTTTTCAATGAGACAAAGTGACACGGTCAAATGCTCTCCAGCAAGAGGCCAGCAGCAGTTTTGTAGCAATAGTTGCTAGAGTGATTATGTTCTGCTGCAGTACAGAAAGAAGGAGATTGGAGAAATCTAAGAGAAGGAGAACCTGAAGAGACAAGAAAACATGCACTTAGAGAATTGATGAAAGGGATTTTGCCACATAGGACTAAAGTGAAGCAACTGGAGGACTCAGCCAGAACATGTGAAAGTGCTAGGAGTGTTTAAAGAGCGGAGACAAAGTAGGTCTTGAACCAAGACCATTAAATGGCATTTGCTTGGGGTTCCATACAATCTATGTCTAATTTTAAATTGTGTTTGCTGGTGAATGTAGTTTTTGGATGACTCTTTCACGTTCTTAAATACAGAATTCCAGCACATTGTTGTATGGGAAGGAAGATGACAAGACCATACAGTGGAGCGTGATAGGGGTTTATTGGAAGCTTTGCGCAGCAGGAATAGAGGGAGGCTACAGGTTTAGATTTAGGGGACACTGAAACTGCAAAAATGTAAAATGGATGATTGGGTAGGGGAGAAGTGAGAGAAATTCCACATGTTCAACTGGAGATAAAAGAAAAAGGACGAGGCAGGAATGGCAAACCTAGACTGCAAGGATTGGAATGACGCAAGTCCTGAATCATTAAAAATGTCTACTAATGTACAAGTACCCATTATAGATGATTTAGGAAAAACATTTGGCTTGCCACCTACAGTTTATTCAGTGCTGGTTTGCTAAAAGAGGGTTATGGAATTTCGGAAGCAGTCCCAATAATTTTTCGACTTGATGCCATGTCTGGAGGGTATAACATATAAGGGGCCTGTTTTGGGGGGCAACGATTATAATCTACAAGTCAGAGAAGGGAGTAAAGACAGAGGGTAAGAGAAGATACAGTTTTGTTCAATTTATAGCCAGGAATAGGGATTTGATAGAGAGTCAGTCCAGTGCCAGATTGGGCAGAGGGTATAGGCCCAGTGGTACAATTCAAAGTCAGGAAGGGAGACCCTCTGGTCCATCCTTTCATAGAGCAAGGTAGAATGTTTTACAGAGGGACATTTGGAGTTCCATAATAAAAAAAAAAACAGTCCTGATTTTATTTCAGACCAAAACTTGGGACGTGGAAATTGTGGGAGCAAGGAACTTATACTGTAAAATGAACACAGGGCAACATATTTGTCTTAATTAATGAAAGTTTAAACTGAAAAGACAGGGAGTGGGAGCACCATTATGTGATGGAGTCCTTAAAGCCATTCAAAATATCCTTGTACATAGAGGATGTAAGGTTATGCAGAGACGTAGAGATGTCCATGCCCAGATATCTGAAAGCCTCTGCCCGAGGTAAATTGGGAGGAGTAGACTGGATGAATAGATTGATTTATGTGAAGGAGGGAGGACTTATTCCAGTTGACTTTGTAGCCAGACAGGGCTTCATACAAATCAAAAAAGTCAAGCATTTGGAGTAGGTCAGAAGGTGTGTTTAATAAATATAACGAAATCTTATGAAAAGTACTGTGTATTATATGGGTCTGATATTTTCAGAGTTATGGACAGCTGCAGCAAGATGCTCAAGTGAGAGATTGAAAAGAAGGGGGAGAGGAGGGCAGCCTTGCCTGGCTTCTTTGAAAATATGAAAGTGGGGAGGGGGATTTCCGAACTAGTCCACAAAACTAAGGATGGGTTATGAATAGAGGGTTTTTATTAAATTGATGAAGCATTCCCCAAAGCACATTTTATTCGGGATCTGCCAAAGAAACAGCATTCTATCAAACCATATTCTCTGCATCTAAAGAAAGTAGTGCAGATGGCTGTGGAAGACATGATGGAGCATGAATGACACGGAGAAGGCGTCATATGTTATCAGTTGCATGTTGGGACTTAATGAAACCTGTCTGGTCAGGATGAATTAATTTATGCATCAGTGACTATACCTGACGAGCAAATACTATAGGGAATAGCTTGATGTTTTAGTTCATAAATAAAATTGGCCAATAATTTGCACATTGTGTAGAATCTTTACCTTGTTTGGGAAGAAGAGAGACCATAAAGAAGAGACATCAAAAAAAGTTTGGGGCAGCCACCCGTATATTGTGCCCTGGCTGCAAATGGGTAAATTGTTGAGTTGTTCACTGAACAGAGTCCAAAACAGAACTGATTTTAGGATGGGAAGATGGCAGCTTTAAATGCAGAGACAGGAAGTGACATCTTCGGGACCAGAACCGAAAGTGATGTCATCGGGACTGGAAGTGACATCATTAACGGCATCGGAAACAGCAGTGAAGTCATCAATGGTCTGCCCCCGCCACTCTCCAGGTACCGGAAGTGACGTCATCATAGGCGCCAGAAGCAAGCAGGATTTCCCATGGATGGTCTGCAGAGGATTGAGAGAGAAAGTCAGTGCAGCTCGCCACCCCCCTGGTCTGGCATGGTACTACTATTATTAAGGCCCTTTAACTGCCTTACCCAATCGCACGTGTACGACACCATATTAATAGATGGAAAACTAATTTCTGGGGGCCACTTATCAGGACCTGGAGATTAGTGAGCTCATCGAGTCTAGGGCGTCCTTCAGTTCACCTAATGTTACTGGCCTGTCAATTAATTAATCCCATTGATCTCATTGTCTAGTGAGCCATCCTTTCTTATTCTCTTATTTTACAGAATTCTGAAATATTTGTATTTTTGACAAAACTTGAAATGCTTAGGCATCCTTTGATATCTTCTTTTTAATTCACCCATTTCTTTTAAGAGTTTGCTCCCCTCATTTTATCCAAATGCTGCCAACTCTGAATGCTAAAGAAGAGCAATTACTTCAGTGCCATATTCACTTGTCTGCACACTGGAAGGAATGTTTCTTAATGAGCAGACCAGTGAAAATGGCTGTGCAATAATCGGTCTCCTACTCAATGTACCTGTGCATAATTTAATGTTGATGTATAGACTCCCCTCCCATTACATTATGTGCAATCTTAAGAGAAGGCAATACAAGTGCAAATAATGGAAGCCATCAGAGAGATAAATTATTATTTAACATTCTGCTGTGCTGCTAGGAAATGATCAAATTAGCAAATAATATGTCCAGGAAAGTGGTTTTCCACTTTTTAGTTCAGTCTATCCAGTATCTCAATCAGTGCATCATTCTTACTTTTAATTGATTTCAATGTTTAGTTATCTGGCTTACACTATAAATGCATAGATTAAAGGGACTCACATCTGGTCACATTCCAATTTAGTAGAAAAAGGATTAGAATGAACCAACCTACTGTCTGCTGTATATTTCTTGGAGCCAGGGCCTGTTCTAGGCCTAAGCCAAGTTGGGGTCTCATATGCTCTAATGGGGTGTCCAAAAGTCTTCATATATAATTGTGCCAACCTCCAAAATTTATATATGATTACGACAATGACAGTCTCCAAGGGACATTTTCAGTTATGGATCCAAAAGAAGGTCTAATTGAGGGACTGTATTTTGAATGTCTCTATGTAGGCACTTGTAGCTGAGTCTGCTTATGAGTACAGTATGCCCTTAAACAGTCCCTGCTTGGATATACCTTACTGGATGAAATCTGTAGGTGAACATCTTACATAGCTAACCACGTCTTCTGCAAAACTCTAAATTCAGATGGAAGTCTACAGTAAGCAAAGCATTTTGCCAATGTTCCTGAATTTTTCCCTGACAAGCTTACAGTTATCACGTAAGATACTGTGTCAAGTAATTGAAGAGTTAACAGATATAGGCACTCAAGTGGTAACCTGAAAATATCTGATTTGTCTTAAATATTCCCACAAAACATTTTTAAAGGTGACACAGCCTTTTAGTTCATCTGCATAATGTTCAAAGTAGGCCTAAAATATGTAGCCAAGTTCTGATTCCCTAATCTGCCTGCCCATTGTGCTAAGGCTGGAATCCAGAAGAGATGTTGGCCTAAATTACCTTTTTTGTATCTACGTATTCTACTATAGGGTCGAGGGAATTTAGGCTCAGCATATTGCAATATACTAACCAACCCTAGAGGAGTTGTCACTTTATCACAAAAGTAGACTTGTGTACATTATATTAGACAAATTTAAAATTACCAGTTACCATAACATGTGTGTCTTAGGATGTTTCATAAATATGCCATACGCAAGCTCCACAAAAAGAATTAACTTAAACTTTCTGTCCTTTCGTGGTCAAAATTAAAATAATCCTATTAAGCACAGGGTGGTTTCGATCAAATAAGAATACTATATCAAGAGCTGATATTGCAATTTTTATTATGGATAACTTGTTTAATTTAAATGAGAAATAATGGAGTTTTCAGTTAATAATGAAGTTAGTTTAGGAACTAAATTAAAAGTCATAATCATTTGAATTTCTATTATCAATACTTTCAGTTCTCCAGATACCTCAATGAGAGAATGAATAAAGGGGCTTTTCGGTGCTGACTTCTTTTTACATTTTTTCTAAAAAAAAAGGAAATTATATATGGTATTTAAATTAGTGGAAATGTGGTAGTTAAAATTATTTACCACAACCACAGTCCTTTGTTTTTCTGGTCTCACAATACTGCGGTAAAAAGGGTATCCTTACCATCTTCTGAAGGGGGTTTAGGCAGTTGTTTGAAGTACAGCATCTACATCCTACCTCTTTTTTTGAAGATAAGCTCAATATTATTTGCAGTCATAACACAACAACTGCACAAAAGCAATGTGATTCAAGGCACTTGCTGTGCTTATTCGGTTTTAAGTATAATTATGTATAGTAACAATTTCTCCATGTATAATAAATCCCATGCCCAGTCTCTTGGAATTGTAATGTTCTCCACATGTCTGAATGAGTTTATTTCTGTTTTCTGTATTTTCCTCAAGCATTCCCAAAGAAATGCTGGCTGGGTCTAACTGTAACCCATAGCTGGGCTGGTGATCCATTCCAAGTTACTTCATGCCTTGTACCTGATACCACTGGGTTAGAATCTAACTCTACTCATCCATAAACTAGATTACAATTTATGTTATGTATAATAGGGTTAGTCTTTGGCAGCAAAGTATTGAAATTGTAATTTATCAAGTAAAGTCTTTCCATGTAATCACAAATACTGTATTTATTAAAATTATCATACTGTAAGTGTATAGATTTTTTCAATTTTCTGCTAATAAAGTGTACCAAACACCATATTTTATTGAACATAACCATTTACTGTGCCTGACTATCTACAGTAGATTGTTTCAGTAGAAAGACTAATAAACAGGCATGTGTACAATCTGTACACTGATATAACAAATAGCAGTTCCCATTTAGCTTACAGAAAATCCTGAATTTAATAACAAACCGCCTTAATAAGGTGTCAGGCATGCTAGGCTTTTCAATAAAATGGTGAATGATGATACAGTATCTACAATTTTTGGGTGATGGAATCCCTTTTTTATCCACATCAGTTTATTTTCTCATGTGTTGCACAAATTGTTTAAATGAGGAAATGTTGAATATGTTCTGACTAAATACCACTATAAAAAGGAGTGTAGATACTGTAAGACATGTAAAGTTCACAAAGACAATGACGGTTATGCCAACTGATGATTCTAAATGGGCCGTTTCATAGTGTGGGTGTGCTTGTGTGTACAGTAATGGACTGTTTGTGCTTCTAGGATAGGCTCCAGCCCCTAGATTAATGTCTGAATGTTATATTTCTTAAAAGCTTTTGCTGCTCTCAACTGCTGACTGATACTGCTAGAATAGTATTAAAATGCCACTTCCATTGTCCTTTGACTCCCAGTGTTCTCCAGTCACTAAACATGTCATTTGTATGAATTCCCAAATTTTATCCTTATTTAATCTAAACAAAAATATGAAACATGAGCTGCTACCTGTATTCGTGCACTGTTAAAAATCCAAATTAATATTAGGCTTCACTTGATGGCCATATTCTGAGCAATAAGATGCACCTGATGGTTCCTGGGTGTCTATTGCAGTAGAAATGTACTTTTTATTCTCTGACCCTCATCAGAATGCACATCACTGTTTACATCATAGTCATCTTCTGAGTAAATGGCCACCAATATTCTTCCATATACCTGTCCTTCTGCAGTACATACTGTATGTAAAAAGATTGTTTGGTGTTATGATGCATTTTGAGTGCAGCTGGATTATGTTATCTTTGCTCTGAAATTCTGATGGTTTCTTCTTAAAGCAGAAACTCAGGTAATTTACTTGACTTTTCGTTGTTTTTAATTTATTGATCCTGTGACAGATAGGGGGCGCTGTCGTCCCCTTGAACCCTCGGACCAGACACCAGACACCAGATAAAAGCCCAAAATGAATTTATTATAATAATAAATGTGCACAAAGCACCCTCCACTCCACAATTCTTAATAAATCAATAATAACAATCACAATCAATAATCCTCCACACCTCCCAGCAGCTCAGTTACCCTTCCTCCCAACTTGGCTCAATCTACTGGGGTTTCCCATAATTCTTTTATAGTCCTTGACTCGGAAGTGTTTCTGTCCCTCAGTTCCATGTGACTTTATTAACACTTCCAGGTCGGGTGAAAACTCCTTTTCTTCTTCAGCCCGGAAGTATATCATCTCTTCTGTTCCCGTGATCATGAAATACTTCTGGGCTATATGGAAAATGCAAGTCCCTGGGCCTCCCTGCAGCGGCCCCTGGTGGCCCCCACATAATCCAGCAGGGCTGTGACGAAAGACTCCAAGTTCCATGATGCCCTGCTGGAATTTGGGGCCCTTCAATGTTGCAGGGATGGCTCCATCTGACGGCTTGGGGGTATTGGCTGGGATAAACGGCCGGCCATATACCACAATCCTTAATGTTTATTTTGTGTTGGGATAATTTCTGCTTGTATATGCCGGTTTACATCTTAGAAATTGAAAATTGAAGATTATACACATTTGTGCTGGGAGCCTGAATTATTCAACAAAGATATATATTGTGACAGTTTAAGGTCTCTGTGACCCCTTGAACCCTCAGACCAGATGTCAGATACCAGATAAAAGTCCAAATATTGAATTTATTATAATAATAATGTGCACAAGGCACCCTCCACTCCACAATACTCATAAATTACCAATAATCAATTAATACAACCCTCCACACTCCCAGACGCGTTGCCACCCTTCCACCCATCTCAGCTTAACGTCTGGGCTTTCCCATGGTCATTTTATATTCCCACACCCGGAAGTGTTCCTGTCCCACAATCCACAAGTTCTCATTACTTCTGGGTCAGGGTAAAAGTCCGTTTCTTCAACCCAGAAGCACGTCGTTTCTTCTTGTCATGTGATCATGACGGACTTCCAGGTTATAGGGCACGTAAGAGTCCGACAGCCTCCCTACAGCGACTCCTGGTGGTCCCCAAGGTATCCAGCAGGGCTGTGTATACAAACTACAAGGTCTATAAGGCCCTGCTGGAATTCGGGGAACCTCCATGCTGTTGGGAGGGCTCCACCTGGCGGCCTGGAGGTGTGGGCCGGAATATTTAGCCGGCCATCCATCACAATATATTCCAGCTATTGTTTGGTATAGTAAATTTAGTAACCAATTGCAGGTGGGCAATGGTGTTGGCTTTTTAAAATATATAATGTTTTAATAATTTAAAACCTATAACTTAAACTTACTGTCCTTGCTATGATGTTAAACTGCACTTGAAGACCACTTGCAGGGAAAACTTGGAGGTTGGTGGTATTCCAGCCACCAAAAAAACTTTACACAGCTGCGAAATGGCAGACAGGACTCCTTTCTGCTCTCCGTGGGAGTAGCTCTGCTGCAGCCGCCCACAGGAAGGCTGCTCACATTAATAAGGGGATAGGGGAAAGCCATCGCAAGCCTCATCCCCGGAAGAGGCTAAACCACCAGTTTTACCCAATTACTGTATATAATCGTGCAATAGCAGATATGTAAACTAATAACAATAATACATGATGGAGAGAGACAGTTTCTGTTTTCTTAAGGGATATTGGTAATATAATCTGTTTAAATGATAGAATACTGAAGATGGCAATGGAAAATTCAAAGGAAATTAAAAAATATTACTATATTTCCAGGCAATAAAACAATATAAAATAAAAGCACATCTTAATACACAAGGAAACAGATTATTGCAGACAGTGTATGAAATGTTAAATGTAATTATTGTTTGAGTTTTTAGAAAACAAGCAATTCTTTAATAAACAAATTATTCAAACGAGTTTCACAAAGTTCACTGCCCTCACTATCATATAAGATATTAAAGGAATGCTCCTCCCAAAAAAGAACAATTATGTTTTATGTTATTTACTGCATCAATCCTCTAAAAACATTTCTGTTAAGCAAAATGCTCATTTGGGGCTGGACAGTCTTTTGGTCTGAATTTAGTTTTATTCTTCAGCTTAACTGGAGGTTTTTTTTTTTCCTATCCACCCAGGTCAACTGACCATCAGAGACTTTTGGACTCTATTTCTCTAAATTATACATCTATCTTTCCTAAGTGTACGTTATTTATTTTTTGTTTGCTATATCTTCATTATTAATCTTATAAAATTTTAATTTGTTTGTCTTTGTATGTATCTACTTCTTTGACATGTTTTAAAGCAGTTTGAATGACTTTGTATGAAAATGTGCTATAGAAATAAATGTAATGGAAAAACAAAACCATTGCAAAATTCAAGCCTTAATTATTACTAGTGATCTCTATAAAGCTACATGTTCCTGATTAAATCACTGATGAGAAACAAGAAATTTTTGGCTATTTGCAGAAAACAAGTAAAAGTGGTTTTCATGAATAGATCAATCTTATGGCCCCCAGACCTGCACAATTAAAACTTCACAGAAATTATTAATCGTGCAAAAAGAGTAGAAACCTACAATGGAATTTTGCATTCAATGATAGGAAAAGGGCAATCATAATGACTTTGTCTGAGGGTGCAGAACAGCAAAGATAATAACATCTGTTTAAAAGTCAGTAGCATTGTGGTTTGATTGCTATCTATACACTAAGAGTGGATTGTATTGAATAAAACTCTTCTTTCATATCTAATGGAGTAAATTCAGATTATTAGTGTGAATGCAACTTTTCTGATTTAGCTGAATAATCACAATATATTGTGACCACATCTATCTGAATGATACCAGGTGCTCACATAGCATCAGTAAACCAAAAATAATGCCAAGGAGGACAATGCATGCAAGGTGTGTTTCAATATTCAAAAATTACACAAAAAGTGCTGAGACCAACTACATGAGTAATCAAAGTACAAATAAACAAAAAGAGAAAACAAAACTCATTACTTCCATGAGACATCCTATGCCAAATCACTTTCTTATGTCACCTCACCTCTCATTCTTTTACTCAAGGCTCTGGGCTCTTTACCACTCAGCTGGTAACAGACTGCAACTGCCACTCCTCAGTCCCTCTTGAAATTACTTCTAGTGCTGCCTGGAACTAAAAATGGATCTGAAGCAGCCCTATACTTACTCCAGGGACTCCAGGCTAGAGCTTCACTTCCCAGCACCTTTTGGGTTTCCAGACCACGACTCCAGTAGAAGTTCTGTTAAGAATATTTTTGTCTTCTAATGGCCATGACATATTTTCATTTTTGTTATTTTCTCTTGTTCTTCTTCTTCTTCACAACTAGTAGAGCGTCAACTGATTCAGGCAACTTTTGAAAAATTTCACATCACTAACCCAAGCTGCTGTTTGCACTTACTTGTGCCTGAGCTCCTATCCACTACACACCCAGGACAGCCTAAAATGTTGTATTATGTTACCATTTAATGTAGAACCTAATTACTGAATATTATACCGCATAGTAACAAACATGAATTAGAATAATGCACTTTTTTGAATTGATACAGGCCCTGTATGCTTTACTGTATGTCCCATACAGTAATAGGCATAACAGAGAGAAGCAGGCTGAAAACAAATTTGTAAGGTTCCTCCTGGGTGCTAGAGGGAAGATGACCTAGCCATTGCCAGGACTGCATGACATTTTTTAAGCTAATAATGTATAGTGGGAGAAATAAGCATTTAATCCCCTGCTGAATTTGTATGTTTGCTCATTTACAAAGAAATGAACAGTGTCTAATTTTTATGGTAGTTTCATTTCAATGGAAAGAGACAGAAAATCAACCAAAAATCCAGAAAAAAAATCTCATTACATTAAACTTATAAATCAGTTTGCATATCATCGAGAGAAATAAGTATTTGTTCCCCTACAACCCAGCCAGAATTCTGGCACCCACAGATGTGGCACAGACTACAATCAATCAATCAGTCAATCAATTACTGATACTCCTGATCTCAACTCATTATGTGTATAAAGCACCACCTGTCCACAGAACCAATTTCTTCAATTCCAATCTCTCTACCACCATGGGCACATGGCTGGAATAGGTTACAAGACCTTCAGCAAGAAGCTTGGTGAGAAGGTGACAACTGTTGGTGTGATTAATCGGAAATTGAAGAAATATAAAATGACCATCAATCACCCTCTTCTGGAGCTCCATCCAAGATCTTGCCTCATGGGGTGAGGATGATCATGAGAAAGGTGAGGGATCAGCCCAAAACTACACAGGAGGAGATTGTTAATGATCTGAAGGCAGTTGGGACCACAGTCAGCAAGAACACCATTGGTAACACACTACGCTGTAATGGATTGAAATCTTACAGCACCCACAAGGTCCTCATGCTCAAGAAAGCACATGGACTGGCCCATGTTAAGTTTGCCAGTGAACATTAGAGAGTGTTCATTTCTTTGTAAGTGAGCAAACTTACAAATTCAGCAGGGGATCAAATACTTATTTCCCCCGCTGTATATTTGGCAGACACTTTGTACAAGGCAACCTACAAAATCAGAATGTAGTCCAATTATTTACATTTATTTTTACAATAAGAGCAAGGGTATGTTAAGTAATTTGCCCAGTGTCTCAAAACAAGTTAGAGGCCAGGCATGAATCAGCAAACTCTAGGTTTAACATTTGATTTCATAGAAACTCTTCTACACTGCATATTTGCCTTTTTCAGAAGGTCCACTGTAGTCCATTAAGAAATGTCAAAGCATGCAATACCTTCTGTCCACAGAAGGCACAGCAGAAGGGAAAATTCGAGATTATGCTCACCAACAGGAGGTGCTGCCTTGGAAGTTTACCTTTTCAAGGTTAATAAAAGGCTAGGGACACAAGAAGCCACTAAAGAGAGTTCTTTCCTTGCTTATCTGAAGCTTATAGAAGGCTGCACCTGACACAAAGTGTTACAAACTAGGTTCCTAAGCACAATTAATCCCAATAATGACTGAAAATGTGCATTAGTGTTGGGAAAACCACCTAGGCTCTGGAAACTCACAAAAAGGGCAAATACAAAATTTTCTTTAAATAAAAGATTTATTTTTACAAAAACAAAATAAACTCCATGGTGCCCAAGAGACCATGAACCCAAAGACAAGTAAAAAACAGAGCACTTGGATCTAAAACCCAACTAATTTACAAAGCAAGCAAATTCACAACAGACACTCACCAATGCCAGCACATTCAATAAACTGAAAGAGACTGTGGGTTCAGTGGCTGAGGTCAGTCTCTTGATGGTGATGGGCAGGTGGTCCCTCCTCTTGGGGAACCACCCACCAAGCACAGAGCACATAGAAAAAGATTCTTAGAGATATGGAAACAGGATTAATCTACAATGTTAATGTAAAAAATGAGCCTATCACAATACATGCATAGTTTTATAATAAACAATAAGTTTTAAGTAGCATAATTATAAACAATATGTATAAAACAATTATATGTAGTTTCAATGTTATTTAGCTGTAACCTTTTGTGGCATATACACAGTATAACCATTTCCATAGTACTTGGTGAAAGTAAAAGAAAAGAAAAATCCCCGAACTTACCTGCTCTACCTGAGAAATTACACCACAATGTTTTTCACTTATTTCCTGCTATAGATCTATCACTGGAGGAAGTGCACTGTTTCGGTTTTGTAATCCATCACAAAAGAAATGAAGGGCAGGTGTCAATATGCCTAGCCACCTACAAGGGTAAACCCATGCAATTTTTTTTACAGAAGGTAAATCCCCCACACTCCTGTACAAAAGAAACTGTTTTAGTTCGTAATAAGAGGAAATGCTTCAGGTTGCAGGTACTTGTAAATTCATAAACCAGACAAAGAAATGAGTAACAACAGTAATTAAAAAGCACTTTTAAAGATAACATTTCAGTCCCATTTTATCATTATTTTACTTATTTATTAATAGCATTTCATTTATTCTATTCTGAGTATCCATGCATCTTCATTTTATAAACTTTATTTTCATTACAGGGCACAGGAAAGCATTAGAAGCAAGACAGGAAGTAGAGCTTATAGCAGTAAACACACACATACACACACACGCACACACACTTTCAATACATGTTAGCGTCATGAAAAATAACCTACCATTCATATCTTTGGGATGGCAGTCTGATAAAACAATGTAGTTGGCAGGATAATACTTGAAAGTCGAAGGACACTTAATTATAGGTCAGTGATGGCTGGTTCCCATTCTTTTTCATGAAGTTTAATATACTTAGTTTAAAAACAGTCCTTTGATTTAAAAATTATTTTTTGTAAGATATTGTGATATTTATCTAATAAGGAAGCTAAAAGATTATGGAAAGGAATTCAATGATAAACCATTTATGTATAGCTTCAAGGGTAGTGACTATAGTAAAACTGTTTATCCATATACTTCAATCCATTTAAAATATTTCCAAGGCACTCCCAGAAATTGCATTAGCTAGAATTATAAAGGGGTAACTGTGGTCTTATTATCCATTAATAATTTAATGAGATAAACAATGTGCTTTCCTAGATCTGAATAATTTTTTTTGTACTTTAACATGGTTTGATTTGTGTCTATAGAAGTCC
Source organism: Erpetoichthys calabaricus (assembly GCF_900747795.2). Classification (NCBI taxonomy): domain Eukaryota; kingdom Metazoa; phylum Chordata; class Cladistia; order Polypteriformes; family Polypteridae; genus Erpetoichthys; species Erpetoichthys calabaricus. The sequence goes on from NC_041394.2 coordinate 59,763,411, forward strand.
ATGCATCAGTCATTTACTAAGCCTGTTTAATTCAGTTTAGGATCACCATGAGTTATTTGTTTCAGACTGTTGCTGTTATAACATTTTTCAGCATTGTGGTGTTGTTATGCTCACTTAGGAGCTAGTTTATACAGACAGATGCCCTTTCTGACTATGTGGTGAAGTAAACTCTAGTGAGCTAAATACAGGGTGGCTGTTCTTTGGATTAGTTGGTTAATTAATTTCCACATTAATCAGTTACCCATTTGTTGAAATGTTATAATTAGATCTGTATATTCATATAATAACTAAAAAAATTCCATTTAGCCATGTTGTGTAAATTCTGAATTAGCAGAGTTGCTTTTATGCCAGCGTCTCCAGATAGTACTAGCCTCCGTAAACAGGTCTGCAGAGTTTACCCCTCTCGGGTTCAGATCCAAGTGAACTACACTATTATTTCTATGCCACAGGACATCTGGGTAGCTCTCATGGACGCCACTGTGCCACAGCACACTGGTTGAATAATACTGGTCTAGCTACTTTCATGCCGTTTGCATTTTTCAGAAAAATGTTTTAGGTCTCATACCCCTGTCATTGTGCACAACGCTTCGGTACCAACACTTTGAAACAGCAAACAGGAAAAGCATAAGAAGGTACTACTTACACCACATTCAGTTAGCCAACTCTGTCATAATAAGAGTGAGAAAAAGTCAGTGTGTAAGCTCATCTTTTTTTCTTCAAGTGAAATATTTGTTAAGGGGTGTTTCATTACATAAATGAAGTTTCATTTGAACTTCCTATCTCCATAAAATAGCCCTTGCAAATCTGTAGTTAATTTAATTGTGCCTGTGAACTGTGAACCATGGACCTAGACAAAAAATAGTGGATTGACGATTGTCCGATCACATTAGGTTAAAAAAACCTAATCTAATACTAATTCACTGCAAACAAATGTGATAGTGTCTGGGGTGCACAGAGTTGCGTCCCCAGAAATATCTGGAAGCAACCAATTAAAGGGGAACCTCAAGTCACATACTTATCAAAAAAACAATTTTTAATGGATTTTGACATGTGCTGACACCAGACACGTTGTGCAAATAAACTATTTTTTTTCATGATTATTTCACATTACCTAATTAATTTACCGAATATACTTAAGTAAAAGTCAGGTCTTGAAACCCGAAAAATCAATCCTAAAATCAGAACCCGACTTATACGTCTGTTCAAAAATATGATGCTTCGTTTTTTTTTTTTTTATATCTTCTTGCTTCCTCCAATCTCGCACCACTTTCTCAGACACATCAAATTTTGTTGCAGCAATGCAGTTACTAATTTCTTTCGCCACTTCAACTACTTTTTTTTTTTTATAATTTTATTTATTAATTTTATTGTAATCATTCAATACAAATAGATCAATTTATACAAAAAAGAATTGAAGACAAATCAAACCCCACCCTTGAGAAGGAGAGCTTAGCCAAAGGATAATTGCTTAGGGCTTTTTAAGTGGGCAAAAATAAACAAAAGAAAGGAAAAAATATATATAGGTAAATAAAAAAATGAAGAAATGTGAAAATAATTATTTCTTCTTATTCTAAAATATTATTAATTAGATCCTGCCAGGTTCTGAAAAAATTCTGTACAGATCCTCTAACTGAGAATTTGATTTTTTCCAATTTCAAATAATATAAAAATCAGTTTCCCACTGACTTATCAGAGGAGAGTTAGGATTCTTCCAATTTAACAAAATAAGTCTGCGTGCCAAAAGTGTAGTGAATGCAATCACCATTTGCTTGTCCTTCTCCACTTCAAGTCCGTCTGGTAGAACACCGAACACAGCTGTTAATGGGTTAGGAGGGACTGTGACACCAAGGCTGTCTGAAAGGCACTTAAAAATTTTGGTCCAAAATGATGTTAATTTGATGCAGGCCCAAAACATGTGACCCAGTGAGGCAGGAGCTTGGTAGCAGCGTTCGCAGGTTGGCCTGGAAACATTTTAGACAGTTTTAAGCAAGACAGATGAGCTTGATATATAATTTTTAGTTGAATAATTCTATGCTTTGCGCATATGAAGCTTGAGTGAATTCTCTGCAATGTTACCTTCCACTCCTTTTCTGATATATTGATTTTTCCCAATGTCCTCTTGGATCTTTGAAAGGAAGGGACTCTAATACGATTTTATATAATGCGGAAATGGTGTCTAATTCCTCAAAATTGAGCAGTATTTTTTCCAGCATGGTGGAGGGTACGAGATGAGGAAAATCAGGCAGTTTCTGTTTAACAAAGTTTCTAATTTGAAGATAGTGAAAGAAATGTGTAGCTGGGAGGTTGAATTTGGAACGTAAATGTTCAAAGGATGCAAAGATATTGTCTATATAAAGATCTCTGAGCAATTTAATCCCAAATCTTTTCCAGATATTAAAAACTGGATATGTTTGTGAGGGTTGAAAGAGGTGGTTCTCTTGCAGAGGTGCCACAGATAAAAGATTTTCCATCTTAAAATGCTTTCTAAGTTGGTTCCATATTCTGAGTGAGTAAAGCACAATTGGGTTATTAGTATATTTGCGATAACTTGCATTTATTGGAGCGCACAGCAGGGAGTATAAAGAAGTACTACAGGATTTTACTTCTATTGTGGGCCAAGCCTGTGTATATTCATTTTGTATGTTTGCTGCCCAGTAATAAAACTGAAAATTAGGTAAAGCCATGCCATCTTCTGCCTGAGGTCTTTGTAGGGTCGCTCTTCGGATATGTGAGTGTTTTGAGTTCCAAATAAATGAGGTTATAGTTGAATCTAATTGCTTAAAAAATGATTTATTGATATATATTGGAATATTTTGAAATAAAAAAGAGGTTTAGGAAGGATATTTATCTTAACAACGTTAATTCTTCCGGCTAGAGTGAGATGAAGGGTTGACCATCTATGCATGTCTTGCTTAATTTTTTCCATACAGATGGCAAAATTTTGTTGATAAAGAGCTTTATATTTACTTGTGATATTTACCCCTAGGTATTTATACTGATCTGCTATGGTAAAAGGCAGGGTGTCCAATCTAATATTATATACTTGTGAATTCACTGGAAAGAGTATACTTTTATTCAGATTAATTCTGAGACCAGATATCTTTTGAAATTCTGTAAGTGCTGTTAACACTGCAGGCACAGTGTTTTCTGGGTCTGATATATATAAAACCATATCATCTGCATATAGAGAAATTTTCTGTTCCAGTCCTTCTCTGAAAATCCCCTTTATCTGATAAGAATTTTGACAGTGAACCGCCAGTGCTTCAATGGTGATTGCAAACAGCAGTGATGACAAGGGGCATGCTTGTCTAGTGCCACGTTCTAGCTTAAAGTAGTCTGAACAAATGTTGTTAATACAAACTGAAGCTTCTGGATTGGTATACAGTAGTTTTATCCATGCACAAATATTCGGGCCAAACCCAAATTTCTCTAATGCAGTGAAAAAGTAGTTCCATTCAATCATATTAAATGCTTTTTCTGCGTCTAATGATAGTAATATCTCTGGAGTGTTTGACTTTGCTGGTGAATATATTACATTAAACAGGCGTCAAGAGATTGGAAGATAAGTGTCGGCCTTTAATAAATCCAGTTTGATTCTGTGATTTTACAGAGGGCAGCACTTTCTCCATCCTTCTAGCTATAATTTTTGAGAGTATCTTAACATCATTATTCAGGAGTGAAATTGGTCTGTATGATGCACATTGTAACAAGTCCTTATTTTGTTTAGGAAAGACGGTGATTAATGCTTGACGAAACGTTTGAGGTAGAATTTGATTGTCTCTAGCTTCTGTAAATGTTGCCAATAAGAGGGGAGCTAGCTGAGTGGAGAATTTCTTATAAAATTCTACGGGGTAACCATCAGGGCCTGCTGATTTCCCGCTTTAAAGTGACTTTATAGCATCTAGTAATTCTGATAGGGTCAGAGGTTTATCCAGTTCCTCAGCACTTGAAGCATCAATTTGTGGTGTCTGTAATGTATCCAGAAATGCATTAGATTGTGTGTTGTCTTCTTTGAACTCAGTAGAATATAAGGATTTATAATAATCTCTAAATCTGTGCATTATATTTTTATGGTCAATGATTTCTTCTCCATTCGTTTTGGTGATTACTGGGATTGCATTGTGAACTTCTTGTTTGTGAATGTGTTGAGCTAAAAGCTTATTAGCTTTCTCTCCATGTTCATAGTAATGATGTCTTGACTTATAAATAAGTTGTTCAGTTTCTTTAGTTGTCAAGATGTTGAGTTCTGTATGCAGAGCCTGCCTTTTCCTATGAAGAGCTTCACTTGGATGCCTGGCTTGTTCTTCATCTATTCTAGTAATTTCGCTTCTCAGCTCTGACGCTTTCTTGGTTCTAATTTATTTCTGTGGGAAAGATATGAAATAATCTGTCCTCTTAAGAAGGCCTTTAGGGTTTCCCAGAGTGTTCCTACAGAAACCTCTGAGGGTGTGTTTGTCTCTAGGAAGAAGCTGATTTGTTTGGATATAAATTCTGTGCAGTTCTCGTCTGCTAATAGAAGAGAGTTAAGACGCCATCTGCAAGGTGAGTGTGAGGAGCTTAATAATTTTAGCTCCAAGACTAGAGAGGCATGGTCGGAGATAACAATTGTGTCGTATTTGCACAATTTAATCATAGGCAAGAAATTATTATCTATAAAAAAATAATCAATTCTTGAGTAGCTATGATGCACTGGTGAGTAGAACGAATATGTTCTTGAGTTTGGGTTAAGAAACCTCCAGGGGTCTGATAAGTTGTGGTCAGTTACAAACTGTGTAATTGTCTTTGCAGTGTTAGATGTCATCCCCCCTGTCACAGGAGTCCTATCTAAGAGTGGATTTAAAACACAGTTAAAGTCCCCAGCCATTATAATTTTATGAGTGTTCACATTGGGAATGGATGCAAACAGATCCTTATCATCGCCATTGGGTGCATAAACATTTATCAGAATCGTTTTACTGTTAAATAAGTTGCCCATGACCATCACATCTGATGCCACAAATAGGACTGTTCTGTGTATGAGAATTCCCACACCTCTAGTTTTCTTTGTAAAGCTAGAATGGAACATTTGGCCAGTCCAGTCTTTTTGTAGTCTGGACTGATCCTTGCTTAGTAAGTGGGTCTCCTGTAAAAATACTATTTTAGCGTTTAAGCCTGTTAGGTGAGAGCATACTTTCTTTCTCTTTAATTCGTGATTCAGATATCAGCTTTCTGTAGCAGCTTTTTAATGTTAAAATAGGCTGCGCGTTTTGCAGCTGTTAATGGTAAGAAGTCGGGGAAAATATGAATAAGATTATTTTCAAATATTTTCTCTTGCTTGTGTCTGAGAAGTGCCATCACATCAAGCTTACATCGTAATCGCTCGAAGTGGACAATAAAAGACCTAGGTTTAAAGGTGCTTGATCTGAGTATGCGGTAAGCTGCTGCTATCTTGGTATCTAATTTAAAGTCATTTCCGATTATTTTAGAGAGTAATTCTACTGCAAATTTCACTGGGTTTGATCTTTCTTGTTTCTCAGGTATACCTTCAATTCTTATATTATTTCTTCTGCACCCATCTTCCAGGGCCGCAAGTCTGTCTCCGAGTTTTTTGCATTCGGAATTCGCAGCTGTAGATTTTTCATTGGCATTAGATGCCAGTTGTTCCGCTGTTTCCACTCGAGCCATGAATGCCTGCTTAACGTCCTCCAGCTGATCTGTAACGTCATTTATCTGATCGGCAAGTTTTTTCAGTTTGGATCTATTTTCTTCAATATGTTCCTCTAGTCTCTCCAGTTTTAGCTTCTAGTTTCTAGTTTTTAGCTTTTAGTTTCTAGTTTTAGCCTTTTTAAAGGTCACGTCAAAATGTTTAAATAGACGCATTTCCCGGTCTTTGTTATCCTTCTTAAGCTCCTTCTTAAGCTCATTTATGGCCGTAGCAGTGGCAGTGGCCAGTGTAGAGATCATCTCTTTCATCATCTCTCTCAGTTCAGACAGTTCGCTTCGGCTGTCTTGCTCCACAAGTGGAATTGCAGCTCCTGTTACAGCAGATGCTGAGGGCTCGCGATGAGTAGATGAGAGCACGTACTGCAGGGCCTTTTCTAGTCTCGAATGATTCTCAGAAATCGGCGATCCATCGTGACCTGTATCACTTGCGCCTTTGCTCCCATTTTCACTCTCGACTGGAGACTGCACAGTGGAGCGTGGTCCTAGGAAATCTGTGCATTCGTCTACCTGTTCCAGGTCAGTCTCCGAGAGGCCATACCTCACACTCGGGCCGGATGTCTGTCCAGACTTTGATGCAGCTTTAAGTTTCTTTTCTGGTTCTTTCTGACTTCTCTTCTTGTTACTCATTCTTATATATTGTAGTGGAAGTTCCTTGGGTTGGGTTAAATACAGGATACCTCTAAATTATATGAAATACGTGGGAAAATTAAGCCGCTGCTAGCAGAGCTCCGCTTCAGACGTCCATCTCCTATAATGGACAAGACCAACATCTTCAACGACTTTTAATTTAAAACCTATCTTCATATTTTCTTCTGATCGAACGCTCCATCGTAGATAAGGGATGCTCTTACGGTAAAGGTGTATGAGGGTGTGAGATACAAAAAACACTAAACAGTGCAAGTGTCACTTTGGAATAGTTTGGGTATTACCATGTGGTCACATAGGCACAATAAATAGAAAAAAAAGGCAGTGTGCTCTGTGGTTACTCTCTCAGGTGGATGTTAGCATATCATAATCTTTGGACCAATAGCATGAGTTTTCTGCATTTGACTGATACGACCGGTAAAATCAAGCCCCAACTTATCCATGGAAGAACTTAAATGTGAGTATATAAGGTAAGTGGTGTTTTTAAAATATTTGGAGTTGGGGGAAGTGCCCCAACGCCCCTCATTACAAACCATCACTGCTTATGGGGCCAGCATAATATATAATAATTACTAAATTACTATTTACTATTTTTTTTTCAAGAAGAATGGCGGTGCACATGGTAGCAGCGGCTCACGGCTGTCCTTTTCAGTGCTCTTTTTTGTTGTTTTTGTACTTTTTTCTTGCTTGTTTGTGTACAATTGGTTCAGCAAACATCTGCTACACCCATCAGAACCTTATAGACATTGGTGTCCAGTGCCAGACATCTGTTTTGAGTGTTTATCATCACACACACAACATCCCAGACAACATAGCGAGACCAGCAGGCACTCCGTGGATTGTTGTCGGGTCTAGGAGACGGCGCAGACAGAGGAGGGAAAGGAAGCAGAAGCGGGGCTGCAGATCCGGCGTTATGCTAAGGCTAAAGAAACAACCACACAGGCCACCTCTACCGAGCCTGTATCTCACCAATGCCAGATCCCTGGTGCATAAAACGGATGACTTGGAATTACAACTCACTGGAAATCATTATTTTTGTGACTGCTGTGTTTTGATTATCACTGAAACCTAGCTTCACCCGGGAATACCCGATGCTAGCATGCAGCTAGCAGGTCGCACCCTGCTCTGCTGGGACAGGACAAAGGAATCCGGTAAGAGCAGGGGAGGGGGGCTTTGTATTTACGTGCATGAGAACTGGTGCAACAACGGGACAATTATAGACAAACACTGTTCCCCTGACCTCGAGTACATGCCTGTAAGATGCTGGCCTTTTTTTCTACCGAGAGAGCTAACAGTAGTGATTGTCATAGCTATGTACATTCCACCTGACACCAATGTAAACACAGCACTCTCTATCCTGCTGAATACCATTAACGAACAGCAGCGAGCCCACCCTGACGGTGCTCATATAATTGCAGGAGACTTTAACAAGGCCAATTTGAAGACTGCACTCCCGAAATTTTATCAACATGTTAAGTGTTCTACTAGAGGGGAGAACACTCTGGACTATGTTTACTCCAACATCAAGCACGTGTACAGAGCCATACCCCTCCCTGAACTCGGACAGTCCGACCATCTTTCACTCTTGCTCTCCCCAGCCTACACCCCCCTCAGACGCAGTGCTAGGCCCACCATAAAGACTGTTACAACCTGGCCTGAAAATGCACTCTCCAAACTACAGGACTGCTTCGAACAGACGGACTGGGACATATTTGAACACCAAGTGCTAGAAACATTCACAGGAACGGTACTGGACTATATCAGGTTCTGCATTGGAAATGTGACTGTGGACAAAAACATTTGGGTTTTCACAAACCAGAAACCCTGGATGACCAGCCAGGTCCGTACACTCCTCAGAGCCCGCGACACTGCCTTCAGGTCAAGTAACAGAGCTCTGTACAGGGCTGCCCGAGCCGCTCTGAAAAGTGGAATTAAAAAAGCCAAGACAGACCATAAAAGGAGCATAGAGTCCCACCTGTCCAGCCACAATACACAGGAGGTGTGGCAAGGAATACAAAACATCACAAACTACAGAGGCTGTGATGCAACAACAGGAGATCTGAGTGCGCAGCTAGCAGAGGAGCTAAACTGCTTCTTTGCTCGCTTTGAATCATCACAACAGCAGCACTCACCTGCTCCAGCCCTGCTCCCACCCTCACCGGGTTCCTGCACTACTCCACTCACTGTAAAGGGGCATGATGTCAAACAGGTGCTTCTGGCAGTGAACCCCAAGAAGGCTGCCAGCCCTGATGGAGTGCATGGCAGGGTGCTCAGAGCGTGTGCCCACTATCTCACCTTTATCTTCACCAAAATCTTCAACCTCTCCCTAGCCCTAGCAGTCATTCTGTCCTGCCTAAAATCAGCCACAATCATTCCAGTGCTGAAGAAGTCTCCCATCACCAGCCTAAATGATTATCGCCCTGTGGCCCTCACTCCGGTAATAATGAAGTGCTTCGAGAGACTGGTTCTCCAGCACATCAAGGACTATCTCCCCCAAGACTTCGATCCCTACCAAATCGCATATTGCACGAACAGATCCACAGAAGTCGCCATCATCATAGCTCTCCACTCTGTGCTGAGCCATCTGGAGCAGCAGCAGAGCTACGTCTGGATGCTCTTTGTGGATTACAGCTCAGCTTTTAATACAATCATTCCTGACATTCTCTTCACCAAACTGGTCACTCTTGGCCTCCCCCCTCTCACATGTGTCTGGATAAAAGACTTTCTTACCAACTGGCTCCAGACTGTAAGACTCGGCCTCCACCACTCCTCCATTCGCACACTAAACACCGGTACCCCACAGGGGTGTGTACTGAGCCCCCTTCTGTACTGTCTCTACACCCACAACTGCAGTCTGGCCCACAACAACAACCTCATCATCAAGTTTGCTGACGACACCACAGTGGTTGGTCTCATCTCAAAGGGAGACGAGGCAGCTTACAGAGAGGAGGTCCTGAAGTTGACAGCCTGGTGTTCAAAGAACAATATGGCTGTGAACATCAGGAAAACCAAGGAGATCATTGTCGACTTCAAGAGGCACAGCACCGACTTAGCCCCCATTTACATCAAGTGTGTGGAGAGGATCCATACCTTCCGGTTTCTCTGCGTCATTATCTCCGCTGACATCTCCTGGACAGACAACATCACAGCAGTCATCAGGAAGGCTCAGCAGCGGTTACATTTCCTGAGGGTCCTCAGAAAGCACAACCTGGACTCCAACCTGCTACTGACCTTCTACCGCTCGTCCATCGAGAGCCTGCTGACGTACTGTATCACAGTATGGTATGGCAACTGCACCATGGCAGACAGGGAGAGGCTTCAGAGAGTAGTAAAGGCAGCACAGAAGATCATCGGCTGCCCTCTTCCCTCCCTGATGGACATTTACACCTCCCGCTGCCTCAGCAGAGCAAAAACATCATCAAGGACAGCTCCCACCCTGGCTCTGATCTGTTTGACCTGTTGCCTTCAGGGAGGCGCTACAGGTGCATCCCAAAAGCCGTAACAATTCTAAACTCACACATGCACTGGCTACACAGTCTAACCCCCAACCCCTGGACTTCCTTCTATACATCAACTTTGCAATATCCAATATCTAAATGGTACTGATAATAACTGTGTAATATCTGTATACTGTACAATAGCATTACTCTCAGGGTCCAGCATCAACTACTCACTGCACATGATCATCATTATTGTGCATTATTTAAATAATGTGCAATAACCCAATAGTGCAATAGTTATTTATTCTTTCCAGTATGTAAATAATGTGCAATAACCCAAATAGTGTAATAGTTATTATTCTTTCCTTATGTATATAGCGTCGCAGAACTTTTTTTGCAACTTCTTTGCAACTTTTTGCAAATTTTTGCACCATTTGTTTATTTGTTTATTTAATTGTTGTGTTCTACATATATGTCTGCACTGAAGGAGCTGCTTTTAATCTCATTGTACATGTGTATAGTGACAACAAAGGGCATTCTATTCTAAAACAAGAAAGTGAAACATAAACCGAAAAATAGCAAGGAACATTTACCGAAAAATATGATGAAAATAATAATTCAATGCACATATAGTTAAACAGGGATGCACCACAATGTAGCTATGAGAAAGCCATGTTAAAATAATGGGCTTTTAGATGTTATTAAATTGCCCCACTGTATTAGCCTGCCGAATTTCTGTCAGTAAACTATTCCAGATTTTAGGTGCATAACAGCAGAAGGCTGCCTCATCACTTCTTTTAAATTTAGCTCTTGGAATTATAAGCAGACACTCATTCAAAGATCTAAGGTTATGACTTGGAGTGTAAGTTCTGAAAGGAGTGCATCAACGTAATCTAGTCGATTAAAACAAAAGCATGAACTAATTTTTCAGCATCCTGCAAAGTTAAAAGGGATCTGTCATGGTAATCTGATTAATATGTGGGTTAAAATTTAGGTCAGAGTCAATAATTACCCCTAAACTCTTTACCTCCATCTCAATTTTAAGCAATAGATCAAATTTATTTCTAATACTCATACTATATCCATTTTTGCCAATAACTAAGATTTGTTTTTTTCCTTATTTAATTTGAGAAAATTACTACTCATCCATTCAGAAACACAAGTAAGACATTGTGTCAGTGAACCAAGAAAGTTGGGGTCATCAGGCGCTATTGATAAATACAGTTGTGTATAATTGCTCAAGTTATGCCTTGAGATAATCTGACCTAATAGATAGATAGATAGATAGATAGATAGATAGATAGATAGATAGATAGATAGATAGATAGATAGATAGATAGATAGATAGATAGATAGATACTTTAGGAAGCATGTAGATCGAAAAGAGCACTGGACTCAGGATAGATCCTTTTGAATACCATACAAAATATCTTGTGCCTTTGAAGTATAATTACCACAACTATCAAAGAATTTTCTACCTATAAAGTAAGACTCGAACTAATTTAAGACACTGCCAGAGAGGTCCACCCACTGACTAAGGTGATTTATAAGAATATTGTGATCAATGGTATCAAATGGTGCACTCAGATCTAAGAAGATGAGAACAGATAAAAGGCCTCTGTCTACATTTACCCACAAGTCATTTACTACTTTAACAAGTGCAGTTTCTGTACTGTGATTTGTTCTAAAACCTGACTGAAACTTGTCAAGAATGCTATGCGTATTCAAATGATCATTTAGCTGTGTAATGACTCCCTTTTTTAGAATTTTACTTAAGAAAGGCAGGTTAGAAATATGTCTAAAATTGTCAAAAACAAAGACATCAAGATTATTTTTCTTGAACAGGGGTTTAACAACAGCAGTCTTAAGACTGTCTGGAAAGAAGCCCCATATCTAATGATGAGTTTACTATGTCAAGCAGACTATCAATTAGCACATTGGAAACTTCTTTGAAAAAGCTTGTTAGTATTGGATGAAGGATGCAAGTGGAGGGTTTCAGCTTAGAAATTATTCTACATAGATCAGGTAAATCTATCCTGGTGAAAAAATTACATTTACTTAAAATAAAATACTAGGATTTAATAGGATCAGCTTTCAGAGGATGTACTATATTACTGTATTTATAACATTATTAATTTGGTGTGTAAAAAATATAGCAAAAGCCTCACAAGTTTCAGCAGGCTCCTATCAATTATGGAGAATCCACTGCATCCACTAAACAGTGTCATCTCCAGACAGAGGAGCAGCTCCAGACTGAGGAGATCGTTCCTCCCCCAAACTATGCGACTCTTCAATTCCACCCAGGGAGGTAAACGTTAACATTATTCAAAGTTATTGTCTGTTTTTACCTGCATTTTTATTACTTTTTAATTTAATATTGTTTTTTATATCAGTCTACTGCTGCTGGAGTATGTGAATTTCCCCTTGGGATTAATAAAGTATCTATCTATCTATCTATCTATCTATCTATCTATCTATCTATCTATCTATCTATCTATCTATCTATCTATCTATCTATCTATCTATCTATCTATCTATCTATCTAGTAGTTTTTGGAGGCATTCAATTGAGTGACCAGAGTTTAGCAAATGAGCAATAGTAAAGAATAAAATTCTTAGATTTACAAGAATAATTTTTAACTTTACAGAAGTAGCACTGTTTCTCAAGACCGATTAGGTTGTTATATTCTGTTATTTTAGCCTTCAATATTTCATAGTGATTTAGTTTCAATTTAGTTTTTCTCCATATACGCTCAGCTCTCCAGCATGTTTTCTTTAAATCAGACACTCTTTGGGTCTTCCATGGTATTATGGCGCTGGAGGATTAATTAACTATTTTTGAGAAGCAACTATTTCAGTGGCAGCTCTCACTTTAACATTAAAATTTTTCACCTTACTATTTATGTTATTATCACTATTTTAGTAAGCACTACAAATGGACTGGTTGTTTAGATTGCCAGAAAACTTTGAAGCAGCAGATGTATCAAAATAAAGTTTTTTAACAATACATTTCTCATTAGTTGAAGTTATCAGTATTTCTACCTTAAATAATATGAAAAAATGGTTTGATATACAGATATCTGCGATCTGCCTTGCATCAACTTTTAACACTAGAATCCCTGAGACCTATGAAAAAAGTTGTAATGCCAGGCCACTTTAAATTCCCTTGTACCTCTTCATCAGTGCCTTTGTTTTGCAAATATGTCAATCAGCACTGGCAGCAGGCAGCTTGACATCCCATTCCCCACCGATGGAGCTGAAGTCGGACACAAAGTTCTCTTAGATCAAGTCTCTGTTTATCTGGATGTGAGGTGTCTAGAATTTTATAGAATAAATAATATATTGTTATTTGGAATACATACATTTCATGTGTGTTCTGTGTCCACAACAATCTGGGTAAATGTAGGATGACAGGAAATGTGAGAAAAAAAATGTTGAACACTTAACTAAAACAGAAACGTTTTTCATGTTATAGTAATAATGACAAAATGCTGACGTGTATAATGTGTGAAGACTGAAGTCCAAATATAAAATAAACACTTAAACAAAAGGTATAACAAAACAAGTGTGCTTTTACTCAAGAACTAGCTGTCCCCCATGGCTCCACCCATGTAGTAGTGAACAAACTTTAAAAATCAATAAACAAAACGGTATTGCTAGCCAAGACAGCAAGGTACACTCCAAAACGCAAAGGTAGACCGACTCCCCACTCCTGACGTCACGCTTCCCCCTCCCCTAGGCCCGCAGCCTCTGTTTTGGATTAGCGCAAATATATCACTCCTGCAAGCGAGCTATGATTCTTAGATCGATGAGAGAAGTCACAAAATCAACTGGAATGTTCAAGCAAATTCTAGAAAAAAACCCGATCTAAATCTGTTAAGTAGTTCTCTCGTTCGCTAGCTAAGCAGATGTAAGATACGCCCATGGCTGGCGTGTGAGTGAGGAGGGCCCTGCCCCCTTCCCCTCGGCCCACTACATCTCTCTCGGATTCGTGCAAATAAATCGGTACTGCAAGCTAACTATGATACTTAGTGTGATGAGAGAGGTAACAAAATCAACTGGAATGTTCAAGCAAATTATAGAAAAAAACCTGATCTAAATCTGTTAAGTAGTTCTCTTGTGAAAAGCAGAAAGACATACAGGCAGACAGACAACAACAACAATACTTATTTATATAGTACAATTTCATACAAATAATGCAGCTCAAAGTACTTTACATGATGAAGAAAGAGAAAAAGATAAATAAGAATTAAAATAAGGGAATACCCCCCAGCCCCCACTAGGCATTTTACCTAACATAAATGACCAGTCTTCATTGTATTCAGGGTTCTCATGGAAGAACTTGATGATGACGGTCATGTGGACTTCTGGCCTTTAATCCATCAATGTAGGGACATCACGGTGCTTTGATTAGGTGGTGGTGGCGCAGATTGCCACCCCAGAAAACTGGAAAAAGAACAAAAGAGAAAGTAGGGGTTAGTATAAATTTTGAATATGAATACCATGAAAAATAATGATAATTAATTGAATATACAGAGCATCAGGATTAAACTAAGATGAAGCTGTGAGAAATCCATGTTAAAGTAATGTGTTTTCAGCAGTTTTTTTAAAGTGCTCCACTGTATAGGCCTGGCAAATTCCTATTGGCAGGCTATTCCAGATTTTAGGTGCATAACAGCAGAAGACTGCCTCACCACTTCTTTTAAGTTTAGCTCTTGGAATTCTAAGCAGACACTCATTTGAAGATCTAAGGTTATGATTTGGAGTGTAAGGTGTAAGACATTCTGAAATACAAGATGGAACAAGATTATTTAAGGCTTTGTAAACTATAAGCAGGATTTTAAAGTCAATTCTAAATGACACAGGTAACCAATGTAGTGACATCAAAACTGGAGAGATGTGCTCGGATTTTCTTTTCCTAGTTAAGATTCTAGCAGCTGCATTCTGCACTAGTTGCAATTGATTTATGTCTTTTTTGGGTAGTCCTGAGTGGAGAGCGTTACAGTAATATAGTCGAGTGGTGCTGAGTGTCCCCCAAGTTTTCCTGAGAACTCTACCACTCTTTTGTCTCTTCACAATGCTCACCATCTGATATGAAAAGAGCACCTGGGTGGCTCCAACAAACTGCTGCCAAAATGTCTCACCCATACCTTGACCAGGTGTTTATATATGAATGAAAGATAGTAAATGGTGAATAGAAGCATTTATAAAACACATCATGTAAAGGCAAGTGATCAAACATTTTTAAGGCATGATTTTCAAATTCAGCTCAATCAAAGTTATTTTATTAAGCTAATGTAAAAGCTCACAAAATGGATTTTACGAACTGGTGTAGTAATAGTATTAAAACCAAATTAAACCGTGAGCATTCATTGAACATATTCTGAATAATAACACTACAGCATTCTTAAATCCTAGGCAAAGTCACAGGGTGGTTGAGTCTGTACCAGCACCACAGGGTACAAGGTGAGAAAGAAACCCAGACAGGGTGCCATTCAATCTCCTATAACAAATTATAAACAAAGGATTTTATTTTCATAACCACATATACAATGTTAGTTTATAAGAATTAGTATTATAATGCATCATTAGTTTATAATTTGCAAAAGTTCATAAACATTCTTAATCTCTGTGATTTGTTTTTACTTGTCAACTCAGTTTCTAGCAAATCACCTCATGCAAATATTTTCTTTAATGACTCATTTACTTCAAATGATTAAGTTAAGATGCAGACTTACAAATGTCCACAAGGTGGAGATGTGACCACAAGAAGTAACATCTGTACAAAATGGAGTGGACACCTCCCCATCTCTGAATTGCAGGCCAGGCAGCTCTTCATCTGAGGTTCTAACTTAAAAGTTGTTATAGGATAAAGAAAAAGGTCTCTCTCATTTCTGCACCACAAGTTAAATCCAGAGTTTGACTTTGAAATCCACTTACATATTCATCCATCCATCTTTATTCTTGACCTGGTAGTATGATGCAGAATGCACCAAAAAGTAACATTAGGTGGGGGTAATACTATAGACTAAAAATAACTGCTTTTACACATTTTAAAGTACCAAACATCCAAAGCATACACCATTAAGGAATTGCTGTGTACATGATAAAGTATTGACACTATTGCACAAATAAAACTTATATCTAATGTGAGAAAGAGGAGCAGAAATGAGTGCAAAAAGGGTTTGGTTTCTACCATGCAAAAAGAACATATAAACAAAAACAAAGCAAAACTCCAAATGCCTGCATTCCAATCCCTGCCTTGTTTGTCTACAGTTTGTATTTCTTCTTGTGCCCATGTGGGGTTTTTTTCTGTCTTCTCCAGTTTTCTCACACATGAAAAAGAAATGCAGAATAGAATCACACAGTATGGCCCATAAACAGGCTGAATTAATTTCTGTCTTTAACTTGATGCATGTGGAGTTGGCTGTAACTCTCCAACAAATGAATGACTAAAAGAGTACATGTCAGTTGTGATAGGCTCCTTGTGGCAACCCTCCGCACCCACAACACCTAGTAGGCCAAAGTACAAAGAAATTCAGCCTTTTATTATATAAAACTACCTGTGTAAACCTGTGCTGTACAAAGCTCGGGGTCATAGAAACTGTTGAAATCATCAGAAAAAAAATTGAAATGCAAAGATGTCAGGTAATTGAAAGGAAGAACTCTGGGCATCTCTCTCCTAGGAGGTTTTGTGTTGCTGACATGCTCGCATCACTTGTGCATTAGCGGCTAAGCAACTTTGTCTTTCTTCGGAGGTTTTGTCTTGCCGATGTGCTCGCCTCGCTTGTGTATTAGCGGCGTGAGGAAAAGTAAAAGGGATACCGTTTTGCCAATATGCTCGCCTCACTTCTGTAATAGCAGCTAAGTGAGTGACTCT
Organism: Erpetoichthys calabaricus; assembly: GCF_900747795.2. NCBI lineage: Eukaryota > Metazoa > Chordata > Cladistia > Polypteriformes > Polypteridae > Erpetoichthys > Erpetoichthys calabaricus. The sequence goes on from NC_041394.2 coordinate 59,780,078, forward strand.
TTCTTCTGAGGTTTTGTTTTGCCAACGTGCTCGCCTCGCATGTGTATTAGCGGTGGAAAGAAAAGTAAAAAGGACACCATTTTGCCGATGTGCTCACCTCGCTTCCTTATTAGCAGCCAAGTGAGTGACTCTTAAGAGGTTTCGTTTTGCTGACGTGCTGGCCTCGCTTGTGTATTAGTGGCTAAGTGAGTTTCTGTTTCTCTATCTTTCACTTCCACGCATAGACATTTATATATAAGATCACCACAAGGGAGGGATGGACACAGAGAAAACACAAATTACGAAAGTAAACAAACACAACAAGACCTCTCCAGTCACTCTGAACCTAAGTGCATGGACTTTGATCCCCTATCACATGGCCACTACATTGCCAGAAGCAAGCACCATAATTTCGGTGTGTTTTATTTCTGTCTCTTTGCCTTTTGAAGCCCTCTCTTCACCATGGCAATGAAGTCTTTACCCCAACCCCAGGCTCAGCCACCATGAGGTGGCTTTAAACTACATCCTTGCATTAGCTCTGACCAGGATTTATGTCCATATCTAGCGACTGGACAGCAATAGATTTTCTCTTTGGGGAGCAGACCAGAATATCCTTTTGAATTTTGTCTGTTTTGCTTTGTTTTTTTTTTTGTTTTTATTTTGTATCTATTAAGTTATTAATATGTGTTTGATTTAGTAGCATGATATTGTTCTGGTTTTTGAAAATAAAAATAAAAGAATAGCTTCTCGTGGTGTCCTTGCCTCAGGTACCTATTCCCCTTAAAGGGGCAATCCTCCACTGTAACCAACAGGATAGAATGGAAAGTGTCAGCTTCTTGCCAGTTCTCCCTAAAATGAGCTCCCTGGCTCCACCTTCACCAGGTCGTGTTCACATGTTTATTCCTTCTACCCAGATGGTCTAGCAATCTCTTTCCCTTCAACCCTGCCTTCGTGAAAGAATTTCAATATAATCTGTAAAAATAGCAACACTACTACTACTACTACTACTACCACTACTGCTACTACTACTACTACTACTACCTAGCAAAGCATATTCCTTTGCATTTAAACATGCTTATCCCTCATAATACTGTATTTACAAAATGGGTACAAAGGCTACTCTCCTGGTGCCCCTCTAAAGCAAAAATAACAATAAAAAAATGCAAAGACGCACAGTTATTGTTTTACATAATGCACACAATGGAAAGAAATCACAGTGTCTTCTAAAAGTGACGCAAGCTTCCTGAAAAATAACTTGTCTTGCAGCCTTCACTGATTGCCTAACCCTTCCACAGGATATACCCACCTCAAAACCGGCAAAGGGAGTGACTGAACATTGAAACAGTAGAGAACATTAGCACATAGCTTGACTTTTAATCTCAATTTCAGCCCTTGAAGCGATGAGCTGTCAAAGTACAGGAAGGCAGCCCATCATGTGAACCAAAATGTCTGGAAGAACAGGATCATGGGTGACTTTAAATAAGACACTTAAATATGTACCTGTTATAAAGATAGCAGTGAGTAATATTCACTTTGCAATCATCTTATTCAAATATACTTTATAAGAAATAGTTCAATAATTCATACAATGCCATAGGAAACCTTTCTTCTCTCATTCTCTGTAACCAAATCATTCCATGTACTTCTTGATTATTTAAAAGATTCTCTCACTTTGTAGTTTTCTTCATGCATCTTCATTTTTTTTAAGTGTCTTGGTCAACTCATTAAAATGATAGCAGGCTCCTATCAATTATGGAGAATCCACTGCATCCACTAAACAGTGTCATCTCCAGACAGAGGAGCAGCTTCAGCGACAGACTGCTGTCAATGTCCTGTTCCACTGACAGACTGAGGAGATCGTTCCTCCCCCAAACTATGCGACTCTTCAATTCCACCCGGGGGGGTAAACGTTAACATTATTCAAAGTTATTGTCTGTTTTTATCTGCATTTTTATTACTCTTTAATTTAATATTGTTTTTTGTATCAGTATGCTGCTGCTGGAGTATGTGAATTTCCCCTTGGGATTAATAAAGTATCTATCTATCTATCTATCTATCTATCTATCTATCTATCTATCTATCTATCTATCTATCTATCTATCTATCTATCTGTAGTGTTAGTAAGTGAAATGCTTTCTCTAGTACTACCTAAAATATTTTTATATGTGAGAAAAATGCAGGCTACCCAATGTGCTGCATGTTGATAAGCACATGCAAATAAGACTTTTACTGTGCTCTGTACAAAATAATGACCCTCTACACCATAAATCTATGTAAATATAGAAAAAAACACATTGCTTTGTACATCTGCATGCTTAAGGTATAACTTATAATAAAACTTTAAATATTGATTGCACGTTATTTGCTGCACTCTTAAGTGAAGCTAAAAGCAAATTAAAAGGCAATATTCTCCTTAACATGCTTTGCACCTGGTAATCTGGTAGGTTGACTCGCTCATCTTTTTATTCTCATTCCCCAAAAGCATTTCACGTCTTTCTCTCATTCATGACCCAGTCTTCTATATCCTGCCTGTGAGCTTTGGTCTCAATTTCTCCTCTTCTCTCTCCAGGCTCACAATAGCTCTGTCCTTTGGCAGCTGTAAACCACTCCTTGGCTTCATATGATAGTCAACAGCAGGCTTTGACCAAAGGGACCCCTACACTATCCTAGTTGTTCTTGTACCCTCATATGCCGGTGCATCCTTAAAGAGTTGGGTTTCCAAGAAGCTCCCAAGCTGTATGCTTTCCTTTGCAGCAGGATCCCAACTCTCAGCTGTCTGTTGTTGGCTGCTGGCCTGGTGGACTTGTCTAGAGATTTCCTATGCAATGTGGGACTGTACTTTGAGGTATTTGCCCCATCTGACTATACTGCCTGATTTTAAACTCAGTTTGTTCTTAGAAGGGTGTAACCTTCAAGTCACCACCAGGATTTAATTCCATATATTCCTAGAATGAACTCAAGGTTTAGGTCACCAGGCCACAAAGCCCTTTGGCAGCTCTAGAGATCATTGCATCCATGAACACTGATCTGTACAACTTTTGGATACCAGCCTTGTGTATTAGATAGCAGTTTACTATCTGTTCTATCTTCAGAATACTTCTGATACCACCTGCAGTATTGGAGGAGCTGCATTGACTTCCTTTCACTCTTACTTTCAGTAAACATTCATCCTTTTCTCACTTGATAATGCTGATATTTGATGCCTACATGTACACAATCTCAGTGTGCTGGAGACAGTGGGCAGCATGCTCCCATGAAGCCAGTCACATAATGTGACATGTTCATGGACTCACTCCAATTAGTTTGTGACTCACTCTGATAAAATCAAACCTTTAATCACAGAGGCAAGTTCTGCACTGCATGATGCAGCTGACAACCAGTGAATGCTCATCCGAAAGTATAATTCAAGTGTTAAAATGATGAGTAATAAGAAACACTCACAGAAGAGAAGCTCGTCTGTCTGATGTCTTGTGTTTTACGAACCATGATAGAATGAAGAAAAGAAAAATAAAAAAGGGAAGGGATTGCAGCTCAGCTTGACGTACCTGTTAACCCTTTGTTCAATGGTGGCCCTCTCAGGTAGCACACTATTAGCTGTTACAAAAAGGGGCGAGCAACACTGCCAGAAGGTCAGCATGCACTTCATAACTTAGAAACACCCCGCAGTTTTCAGCTATTTAAATTGACAGGCTCTGGTAATAAGATCACCAACAGCAGTCAACAACTCTGACACACTCCATGATTAAAACTGGAGTAATATGACATTGGCTTTATGTGATCTAGTGAGTGATGCTCAAGTTGATCCAGCATTCTTTCACAGCCATTATGTGTGCAAAGCATAAATCATTTAAATAGCTTAACAAGGAAAGATATTGTTAGAATTCCCTGCCATCTGTTATCTGAAGGTTACCGAAAATTAGGAGAAAGGGCAATTATACTTGATTTTTGAAATATTTATGGGAATGAAATGTTAAATAATTTTGTATTTTGCATGGAGCTCCTAACTTTGTGATCAATCACCACAAAAAGCCTTCTCTTAAGCCCTAAGAGGAGATCTACCTTTTGTTTTGATTTCATTTGCACCACAAATGAGCCTATAAGAATTAAAAGAATTAAAATGTTGGTGCTCAACATTTATTCTCATCACCATGTCACCCCTCACTCGACCTTTCAGGACATTTTAAGGACTCAAAACAGACTACCGCTAATTGAGCTTAGTTGTGATCAGACTGAAGTGAGTATATTGTGTAATTTGTTATATTTTTATTTCTTGTAAATGGGTACATTGTGCAATGGAGTGGGGTTTATATATGTAAATTATGGTTGGTTCATTCTTCTTACTAAAATATTTATAATTTTTGTTAATTTTTTTTTATGGTCTGTATTATCATGGAATTTTGCCTTAATATAGCTGCTTTATAGCATCCCATGTATACAGTATTATCTGCATGTGGATAGCTGCTTTATGCAAAGAGACTTACTAGCTTACCATAAGCAGACCAGTTATGCTTCACCTGTGCCATTTACCAAAGCAGGTGCCCATTCAGCATGCTGATTCTGCTGGAAAATGCCTTTTCCTGAGCTACTAACCCTTGTATTAATATGGAACTCACCTACACCAGGTGATCCTATCACTATAACTTGAATATATTATCATAAAGATTCCTGTGTTCATTATTTTGGTTCAACTATGCTACAGCTACTGTTAACTCCATTTAACTAATTATAGCATGTAAACGCAATTGGCTGATGTGTCATATTGAAGGAGTGAATAGTTAAGTGATCTATTTTGTTGTGTTTTATACAAGGAACATTCAAAAAGTTTCCGCACTTTTATATTTTCATTGGAAACGGTGAAGGCGGGATGAGTAGTAATTGGGCATCAAAAAGTTGGTACGATGCTGGGAAAATTGCTTTGCAAATGAGGTGACTATGTAGAAAAGTGATGTAATTTGTTTTTGAAATTATTAATATATAGAGTTAAAAAAAGGTATGGAAACTTTTTGAACGACACTCATATTTGTAATTTATTTAAACCAATTTGCAGAGATCTGTTTTCACTTTAACATGAAATATTTTTTTTCTGCTGATCAGGTTGAAAAATAAGCCAAATTAAATTTACTGGTTTTCAACATTATATGATAATAAAATAAGAAAACCTTGCTGAGGCTGAAAAGCTTTTTCCAGCTGGCCATACCAAAACATGGAGATGGGAGATGAGCAGAATAATGGTGTCAGGTCAGTTCAGGTAACTTTTCTAAAGCTCAGGGGAGTGTCAAGTTCAGACATGATCAGGCAGGTACAACTTGAAACACAACAGTCAGTGACTAAAATTAATTCAAAACTTGTGGTTAAAACCTATTTTTTTCTTTTCTCACTAGGTTGCTCATGAATGGAAATGTTTGGTAATATTTTAGGCACTGCAAAAATGCATCTATTACTTATTTACTCTTATGTAACAAGATCTTTTGGTTTTAATGACAGCAAAGCATCAGTAAAGTGATTATTCATCGGTGCACACAATTTTCCTATGGTGTGGCATTTATAAAATCATCTCTGTTTTTAATAATGCAATGTTTGCAGATAACCCAAATATGTTCTAGAATCAGAATCAGAATCACTTTTATTCACCAGTACTTAATTTACAGGAATTTGACTTGGTAGATTTGGAGATGCTTTTAAAAGAACACAACATCACTTACAAATAACATAACATACTGTAAATAGCATAAGTTAAAAAAGAAAAACTTTGCAGAATAGTACAATTATAAAAGAGATGTACAAATGATGATGTGCAAGTGAAAGTGTGTGTGTGTAGTGTGTATGCACATGCACACATATACATGTACATATACTGTACACACACGCACACACACATACACACAGTATCTGACAGAATGCATGAATATACAAGTCAGGCTAGGTTACTGGTTTAAGGGGTCTATGGCTCTGGGAAAAAAACTATTGAAGTGTCTGTTAGTTTTAGTTTCAATTGACCTAAAATGTTTATCAGAGGAGAGTTTATGGAGTAAGTGATGAGCAGGGTGAGGTGAGTCCATGGCGATCCTTTTGACTTGGTTAATGAAATGAAATGTATACAGGTCTGCAACAGATGGAAGGGTACAGCCAATTGTTTTGTGCCATTGAGGAACCAAACCAGACAACAATGGGGAATGTGATTACACTTTCTAAGATTATGGGTTTGTAAAATTGAACTAGGATTGGCTGGGAAACATTTAATTTCTTTAGTTGACGTAAAAATTACAATCAATCACTGCTGTGCCTTTTTAGTGATGTAGGTGATGTTAAGGTCCCAGCTTAGAGTGTTTGTAATAGTTGTGCCCAAAAATTTTAAGGATTCCACCATATTGACTGCAGAATCATTCATTTCTAGTGTAGAGGTTGTAACTACTGTTTGTGAAGGTCAATTACCATTTCCACTCTCTTGGAGGTATTGAGCACTAGGTTGTTGGAAGCACACCAAAACACAAGACGAAACACCTCTTTTCTATAATGTGTTTTGTTGCTGTTATTAATTAGACCAATAATGGTCATCAGCAAACTTAATGATTTTAACTGAAGGATCAGTGTACCTACAGTCATTGGTGTCCAAGGAATAAAGTAGGGGGAAAGTACACAGCCTTGAGGGGCACCTGTTTTAATATGGAGAAAGTCAGAGAGGTGGGAGCCCACGCAAATGTACTGTTTCCGGTTTACCTAGAAATCTGTAAATCCATTTACAGATGGAAGGATTCATTCCAGTCTGTAGATGTCCAGCTAACAACAGTTCACCTGAAAACAATGGTGTTAAAAGCTGAACTGAAGTCAACAAACAGTATTCTGGCATAAGTTCCTTTACTGTCCAGATGCTCCGGCACAAAATGAAGGCCCATGTTGAGGGCATCGTCCACAGATCTATTTGCTTGATTTTCAAACTGAAGAGTATCAAGAACAACCCTAACCCTAACCCTAACCGAGTTCAGATGGATTAGGACAATTGTTCAAATGTTTTCATTAGAACTGAAGTAAGAGGTAAGCAGATATTTATGCAGATGCATCAGAAGTACTCATTTGTCAGTAATACTATAGAAAATATGAATCCAACCTTTAATTTATAAAGCAGCTTTTACAATGAACATCATTTCAAGTCCCCTCACAAACTCAATATCTGTAATAGAACCATTTCCATATTTACAGTTTGCAGTATCGGTAAATTCACATACAGTATTCAGAGAGTTAGAGGCATGGATTGAATTGGCAAGTGGTTTCACTCCAATGCATAGGTCACCAGACTTATATCATTAGTCTATTTTCTGAACTTACTTTTTTAATGAAAAAAGGCATTCTAACCCCACAAGCACAAGGCACAAGGCAGGGGCCAATCTCAAAGGGCAATGCCAGGACCATCATAACACCCAAATACTGGGCCAACTAGAATATCTGAAGAATTATGAAAATAGAACATGCAAAATCCACCAAGGGAGTGACATGGTGGGAGCTGAAATCAAGTCCTTAGGAGGATGAAGCACAAGAGCTATTTAATGTGAGAATATGAAGTCCTGTAGTATATAACACATGTAACAAAACATCTTCCAACCTGTGTACTCAATTAAAGAGTCTTCAGAAGCTGGAGCTCATTCATATAGACGCAGATACACTCAGTGGAGGAAGGCCAATTTAGAGTGACCAATTAACCTATTACCTTTTTTGTGTGTTTTATTTTACACTCCTCTGATTCTTTACCCATAATGTTTTCTTTATTTTAGTGGGATGAGGATTCACTTGAGAAGGAGGCCAACAGAAGACTGAGTTTGCCAGAGCTACATTGTTGTGTTACAAGCAGCCATTTTCTGCCCTGTTTTCATTTCTCCTATTTCTTCTTATCCTTTAGAAATTTTATAAAGTTTTTGATTTGGTCTTGTTTCTTTTGAGACATGATAAAAATGTAGTTTTGGCCTCTTTTGCAATCTTTAGTGTATTTTTTGATTTGTAGAATTTCTGAAATGAAAGATTACAAATGTGGCTTGTGCAAGTTTGTTTTTGCTCCTGTTTTTTCCCTTTTAAGCTTAGTTTAGTAGTTAATTTCTTCTTAATATTTTTTTCAGAAATTTTGGGTAATTTTCTTTTAATTTTAACAAATAAGTTAATAATGTTTCTTTGATTTTTTGATTAATTTAATTCATTAATATACTTACTAAAATGTTTTTACTTACATTTTAATATCAGTAAAGTTTTTTTGGCCTCTGATAATAACACCTAATATGTAAATCTCTAGGAAACAGGTGGAAATTAGGGGACTGGACCCCTCAACCCATTAACCATTAACACAACTTTGAATGCTTTTCTGAGTTGGTCATTTACATTATGATTTGATCAGGGGCCAGAGCTTATTCAGGCAGGTTTTGTGAAGAAGGAGAACACTCTGAATTTTGTGACAGTCCATTTCAAGACCTCATGAACACATGCCATTTTAAATTCACCAATTAACTTATATGTCATTAGGGATATATATACAAAGAAGACCAAAGTATCTGGAGAAATCCCATGCATGCTTGTGGAAATTGAGCAAACTCCACAAAGAGAGAAACCAGGCATGGGATATGCCCTTCATGCTCCAGTGTATCAAATAGGTTAGAATTTATGGATAAATGGACAGACAAAAGTTTTCACTGTACATCAATATGTTTTTCAAAGATTCAGTGTAGATGTTTTATATAAAGGAAGACAGCAGGGTAAAGTATATTATGCCACATGTATGTATTGTAGCAGATGTAGCGTTGAGCCACCTCTTGAACCCTCAGGTACCACTCTTGAGACCAGATGAAAGTACAATAACTATTCTTTTTATTATTGTACAGTGCACAAAGCACTACACACACCACACTACTCATATACTACAATACTCTTCAATAAACCACAATCCTCCACTCCCAGACACTTCGCCCACCTTCCTCCCAGCTCAGCTCAGTGTTCTGGGCTTCCCAGAGTCCTTTTATAGCTCCTGACCCGGAAGTGGTTCTAAGCACAACCCACAAGTCCATTTCCTTCCGGGTCAGGGCAAACAGTCCTCTTCTTTATCCTGGGAGCACGTCACTTCCTCCAGTCACGTGACTGATATGCACTCCCGGGTTATAGGGCATGCCAGAGCCCACTAGCCCCCCTACAGCGACTCCTGGCGGCCCCCAAGGTATCCAGCAGGGCTGTATCACAACATTACAAAGTCCATGAGGCCCTGCTGGAACTCGGGGCACAAATATGCTGTCCGGAGGGCTCCTTCTAGCGGCCTCGGGGTGGCGACCGGTCCATAGCTGGTCGTCCATCACAGTATCTACAATGCATTGAATATTGCAGAGGAAAACACTCCCTGAAAATATTTTGTGCCTAAAAAAGTATTCACCCTATTTGGAGCTTTCAGATTTTATTATTTTACAGCATTGAATCACAGTGGATTTTTTGGACCTGTTTGACCCTGATCAACAGCAAAAGACTGTTTAATGTTATAGCAAAAACAGATCTCTGTGACGTGGACTAAATTAATTACAAATATAAAACACAAAATAACTGATTGCATAAGTACTCATCTCCTTTAATTAGACAAATCTAAATCACCACTGGTGCGGCCAATTGGTCTTAGAAGTCTCCCATCTGTAGTCAATGGGTTAAAGTTTATGTGCAGGCTCCAACTTGTGATGTGTCAGTGAAGACAAGAGAACATTCTGAGCAACTCTGAAAATATCCAGGCCACTGAAAATTCCAGTTAAATCAATCATTAAGAAATGGAAAGGGTATGGCACAGCTGTAAATCTGCATTGAGCAGGCCATCCACAAAACAGAGTGATTGTGCAAGGCGAAGATTTAGTGACTTTTGCTCTGTGCCCATTTTATCAATTAAAGTGGATAAACAATCGTGTGAATAAATATATACTTTCATTTGCAACTCACATTTTATGGCTATACTTTAGAAGGAGTAAGCAGATTGTTTGGTAAGCACAGTTTTTTTTTTTCTGAAAACTTTCTTTACCACCATCAACTGGCACTGTAACAGCAGTACTATATCCACTACCACAGAGGTGGGCAAAGCCGAACCTGGAGGGCCACAATGGATGCAGTTTTTTGTTCCAACCCAATTGCTTAATAAGAAGCACTTATTGCTCAAGTAACACTACTACATCATTTTAGTTGCCTTGCTCGTTAAGATTTGGAACACCTACTGCTTATCCATCCATCCATCCATTTTCCATCCCGCTGAATCCGAACACAGGGTCACGGGGGTCTGCTGGAGCCAATCCCAGCCAACACAGGGCACAAGGCAGGAACCAATCCCGGGCAGGGTGCCAACCCACCGCAGGACACACACAAACACACCCACACACCAAGCACACACTAGGGCCAATTTAGAATTGCCAATCCACCTAACCTGCATGTCTTTGGACTGTGGGAGGAAACCGGAGCGCATGGAAGGAAACCCACGCAGACACGGGGAGAACATGCAAACTCCACGCAGGGAGGGCCCGGGAAGCGAACCCAGGTCTTAGCAATAAGATTCAAATGCCAAAAGAAACCAGCAGTTCCATATTTAGCTTGTTTCCATTTATACCTGTGTGTAGTTATCATGCACTAATTGGTTTAATTAAATATTTGGAAGGAAAGTGAAGTGAAAAAAGTTTAAGGTCACAAATCATTTAGTTGAAATATAGAAAGGAAAAAAATCTCTACTGTATATATATAAAATCCAACGTCTGTTTGTCTGTATGTCTGTCCACTTTTCATGAGAGAACTACTTAAAGGATTTAGATCGGGTTTATTTCTATAATTTTCTTGAACATTCCGATTGATTTTGTAACTTCTGTCATTACGCTAAGTATCATAGTTCACTTGCAGGAGTGATTTATTCACGTTAATCTGAGACAGAGGCTGTGGGCCAAGGGGCTGGGGAAGAGTGACGTCAGGAGTGGGGAGCCAGGCGGGGACCTCTTCACTCACGTGCTAGCCTCCATTTGAATCACTGTACCTCTGTCCACGTGTTGGAGCCGAACTTGCCTCCACTAGGAATACTTGTTTGTTTATTGATTTTTAAAGTTTGTCCTGTTTCACTACTACGTGCGCAGTGCCGCGGGGCACGGCTAGTCCAGGATATGAGAATGACATGACATGGAACAGTTAAAGCACTAACTAAGCAATTAAATTAAATTATTGGTAAGGATCATTTTCTAATTAAGCAACTGGGCTGGAACAAAAACCTGCAGCCACTGTGGTCCTCCAGGACAGACTTTGCCCACCCCTGCACTACCACAATCTATCAGTCAATTTAACAGTGTTGGCTGCTGTCTTCTGCCAGTTAAGAACAAGACCCCAAAGTAATAAAATTCTCCAATCAGGGATATCTAATCCCTAATCCTTTGAAAAGAGAGAGAGATGGAAACTCTTACTTTTCAAAAAGAGTGGAAACTTTAAGTCAGAAGTGCTCATTATGCTTACATCACATTTGGCAGTGAATCACATTAGCATGCAATTAAAGGTTTTTACAGATGAGGCAAAAAGGAGCAACATCTGTATAAAGCAGAGATACCATAAAATGACGTACAGTGAATACTCTCTAAACTTTGTCTATATGTTGGCTGTCTGAAAACTATGAACGAGAGTGGAGACAAGGGACAGCCTTGATGATAGATCAAGGTGATGAGTTGAGTTTTAATTATATATTTGATCTATTTTTGAGAGCTAAACTTTTCCAGTCAGTATTAGCAGTATTTTATCTTACTCACTTTTTCTAATAAGTTTCATTTTTAACTAAAATTTCATATAACGTACTTTGATTAATTTCTAATTTGTATGTAAACAGAAACAGGGCATCTCTGTATTACTTTAACATTCTAATATTGATGAACCACCTAACAATAGAAAACATTATTTAGATTACAGAAGAAGTATTTATTCTTAGGTGTTGCCATGCTTTGCTGAGAGCTGCAGGACAAGAGTCTGTCTGAACTTTTGTGGATTATGTTGTGGGAACTCATTGAACAAAGGAGACAAGCCAGACAGCATTGCCTTAGCTTAGTAATATTGCATGAGAAATTTCAAAGGAGTATCTTCACAAGTGAAATATTTTATGCCTTTGCCAAAAGGCAGTTAAATTGTGGACATGCATGAGCTTGAGATTAAATGGAAAGAAGCATGAAGGTATTCACATTTATCATATCTGTGGTATCTACTACATAACAGTCTGATATTAGATTTCAAAAATAAGATAACACAAGAAGAAATAATAGACATCTGTCTGGAAGCTGAATATTCACTGATTAATTATCCATCCATCCATCCATTTTCCAACCCGCTGCATCCAAACAGGGTCACGGGGGTCTGCTGGAGCCAATCCCAGCCTACACAGGGCACAAGGCAGGGAACCAATCCCGGGCAGGGTGCCAACCCACCGCAGGACACACACAAACACACCCACACACCAAGCACACACTAGGGCCAATTTAGAATCGCCAATCCACCTAACCTGCATGTCTTTGGATTGTGGGAGGAAACCGGAGCGCCCGGAGGAAACCCACGCAGACACGGGGAGAACATGCAAACTCCACGCAGGGAGGACCCGGGAATCGAACCCAGGTCCCCAGGTCTCCCAACTGCGAGGCAGCAGCGCTACCCACTGCGCCACCGTGCCGCCCCTGATTAATTATTTTAGTCAATATTTAGTTAGTTTGAGGAAGTTTCTCCTTGTACTTGTGTACTATATATAAATTAAATGACATAAAAAACATTTACAGTTCCTAAAATCATGCTTTCACTTTGTCATTTTGAGGTACTGAGATTGAAGAGAGAAAAATACATTTAAATGATTTTAGCATATGACAAAATGTGCAAAAAGTGAAGGGTCTGGATCTTTCTGAAGGCATGGATGTAACTGATGTGTAACAAGGGTAACTTAACTGTGGAGTTCATATTAATTTAAAAAGTTCTAAAATAAATTTAAACACAATTTATTAAAGCTACATCTCACAATCATATTGCTTATGTCATAAAAAATAGGGGCACTATAGAACAATACATGTTCAGCAGATACCAGAGAGAAATTCCCATAAGTTATAGGACAATGAGTGAGAGACAGAGGATGAAAGCGAGTCTGGGATTATTCATCAGTTTATATACCAGATGATGATTTAGAGGAGATTAAAAAGGAGTGGTCTACATCTTTCAGACATTCATTCAACCTGCCGAGGAAAAAGTTAAGAAAATACAACCTAGAACGAGGTGTTCATCCTAAAAGCTCTGAAAATATAAATCCCAATTTTTGTTCCCCACCTCACAGCTCAGCTTATATGCTTGAGGGAACTACACAAAGTTGTGTTCATAGGCCAAAACTGTTCAATTACTGTCATCAATTTCCAATGATCCTTTAAAATTACTGATGTCCACATATTAGCCACCTTTCTTAGGCTTTCTCCTTCCCTGGTCATCAAGTTTGGACAGACATGATTTTTGCAATATCTGTCCTATTTATGCCTTATATAGCTACAGTATATGTTTCATGCTATATATAATACCTTGGATATTTTTCATATATGTCTCTAATGATTTGTAGGTTTGACAATGGACCTCCATGCTGGAGATGAGGAGATGCCCTCTTAAAAGACCCACTCAGGGATGAATGTTTAGCTGGCCATTTATGTGGGCACCTGCAACAAGTTATCCTTCACAAACAATAGTAATTTGACATTGTCCTCAGTTAAACTGTGTAGGTTTATAAGTGCTCTTTCTGAAGTATGTCATCCTGGATTTGGTGAGATCAGTGAAGTGCAATGCCTTTTGGTTGTTAGTAGCTTTGAAATCTCTGCCCAAAATGTATAATCTTTATCATGCTCATATGGACACATTTTTTATTATTGTGGAATTTGACTGACTCAACATAGTTCATTATTAGTCTGATCTACTCCTGTACCTAAAGATTGACACACACACAAACACATGCACACACTTTATACAACTATGTATGAGTGATGGCCAACCACCAATCACTCAGTAATATTTCAAATAGGATCCCTACCGCATGAGTACATATGAGTAATGCCTCACTCCTGCAACTTCTCAGTACTCTACATATGGACTCACCATCACCAATGCTAACTAACTTATAAGTGTCCACAGTGCCAGTGCTAGGTTATTTTTCTCTCTAGGCCAAGCTTATTAGTGTGCCAATCAACTGTTTGGTAGCTAACCCGTGCCCCCATGATGTGCCTTAATGGTGGTGCCCTGGGTGTCCCTAAAACACATGAAAGCTCAACACTCTTTTGATTATATGCCACTTACCAGCTAACAAGATATTACTTCTATTGCACTTATTCTTCTGAGGCATGCCCTCTCAGCCTAGATAAACCTGTGGGCACGAAAGCAGCAATTTTCCCCCACCAGGCACCCTGATATTTACTTCAATCACTCAATATTGAAATGCAAAATATAGAAATGTAAAAGCAACATATTTATTAAAGTATAATAATACCAATAGATAGCAAAAGTCTTATTTTCTCTGACATCCAAACAAGATGGTCTCTCTCTATTTCTGATGTACCTTGGTCTCTAATGTCAGCTGCTCTGTTGCTGCTCATTCTTTTTTTTTTCTATCGTGCCAGTCCTTGATCGTTCAAATGGCTATTTATGATGAAATTCCACATGGGAAATATGAGACTTATGATGTAACACCTACGGTGGGCTGGTGCCCTGCCCAGGGTTTGTTTCCTGCTTTCCGCCCTGTGTTGGCTGGGATTGGCTCCAGCAGACCCCCGTGACCCTGTAGTTAGGATATAGCGGGTTGAATAATGGATGGATGGATGATATTACACACATTTGATTGGCTAGCTGTTCTTGTAATGAATAGCTCCGCACAAAGTTTTGGTCTTTTTCACACTTTCGTAATACTTTCCATTCCAAAATTATAAACTAAATGAAACAACACTTGATCCTGTGACATCTGCACTGTTTTCTGTTCCCTCTACCATTAGGTTACAAACCGACTGAAACAGGTGCATTTAAGGTTATAGTTTACTGGTGCAATACAAGAAGAATTTAAACACAGAAATATTTATATTGTAAATTGCCTTAAGAGTCCTATAAATTCAGTGCATCTTGGTTTATATGAGCAAAATTAAGACTTAATATAAGGAGTCCGTAATTTCAAAATATGATAATTTTACACTCCATGACAGCTCCTTTTATGTAAATTGTTTACATGTTGCTAGTATACTTTCAGGGCTATCCTGTTATCTGTTAGTGCTGTTTTCTTTATAATTGCTTTGGTTTTCTATCCTTTTATTTTTGCATAGACCATATTGTCATTTTAAGCTTTCTAGAGTGGCTTATAACAGTGCTGTATTAAATAAAGACTGAAACATCCATCCTTCCATCCATTATCCGACTGGCTATATCCTAACTACAGGGTCACGGGGGTCTGCTGGAGGCAATCCCAGCCAACACAGGGCGCCAGGCAGGAAACCCCGGGCAGGGCACCAGCCCACCGCAGAAGACTGAAACACTTACTGACTAATTGATTTTGTTGTACATATTGTTTCAAATCACTGTAGTGCAGCATAATACATATTCTTTCAAAGCACAGCTCATAAATGTATGCAGTAATATTATTATTATTATTATTTAACAGACACCTTTTTTAAGGCAAATACACATTGTACATATAATTCATCTGAATGTTTACCAACAATTTATAAACTTTTCAAGCAGTAGACTAAAACTGAAAAGAGATTTATTACAATGATGTACAGATAGACCAGACCCAGCAAACAAACTGACATTGGGCCTGTGTAGACCCAGTGTGGGCAGCCAACAAAGGGCCAATTGAGGTTTGCACTTTGGGGCTACATTGGCCCCAAAACACTGGCTCAGTGCTTGGCAAACAGACAGGAAGCCCAAATTTGGCCATGAACCTGAAACAAGTCTACAGTTTAATAGTCCATTCAGCCAGAGTAGGTTGTGGGGCACATGGAGCCTATCCCAGCAAGCAGTGGGCGAAGACAGGAGCAACCTCTGGACAGGAGCACTAGCCCATCACAGGGTGAACACAATCACACACACAGCATAGGACCAATATAGCACCATCAGTCCACCTAACCTGCATGAAGGATACCAACATGGTCACAGGAAAACATGCATACTCCATGTAGGGAGGACCAGGAATGTAAACGCCAGTGTCCTTACTGTGAGGCAACAGTGCTACCACTGCTCCACCCCTTACTTGAAATTTTTTTTAGTGTTTAGATGTTTTTTTAATCAATTAAAGGATGTGTAATTATGAAAAATTTTTTAATTAATAAGAAAAGGAATAAAAAACACAATAGAAATATGGATTTAAACTGTTTATTCTAATGATACACAAACTGATTTGGCATTTATTGGTGCTAGTCCAAATCTACCAATAATTTACAAAAAAATGTGGAATTATAGCCAACATAAAAATGCTACTTTTTGAAGTCATTCCAATTGTTATTCACAGATGCAATTAAAATGTAAAACCATTGAAAATAAAAATTCACTGCCTTACGTATTCTGCAACAACATTAAAAAGTGGGAAACTATCAGGTTCAAACCATCTCTGGGCCAATAAGGGACTTACTGGACTTGTACTGCCAGTCATTAACCCATTTTGGGCCATTAGGGGAACTTTGTCAAGGGGACACTTGTAGCAGATCCAACACTGGGCCAGTGTGGGATTTATTTTTGTTTTTCGAAGCCCACACTCAACATGGTCTACCCAAAGGTGGCCACTGAGTGCATGTTTGCTGGGATATGTGTGATGAGACTAAAGGTAATGACAACCAGAGAGGACAAAGAGCAAAGAAGAGGAGCAATGAGAGGAAACAGGAGAACAAAAACACTAATTGGGTAGCAGTGCTTTGGATGAGCTGGAGAGGTTGTACAAGAGTTGACACAAGAGTAACTAAGTCAAGGAGCATAGACCATGAAGAACAGTCAGATCTTGTGGATGTTGTGAAAAAAAAAAAACAGGACTTTGTCAAAATAAAAATAATATTGACTAATGGATTGGGAATAGGGAATCCATTCCTGGATGGGTTTATCCATTCCCGGGAATTCAGGAATCCCACATTTCATTCCCGGGAATCCCGGGCTCCGGGGCATCTCACATGTGAACGGTTTTAGAACGACCGTCACTTACTTTTAATAAAACTAATGCAATTTGTTGACACAAATAAAAGACTAACCTTATCTACAAGCAGTTCATGCTGTCATAGAAGTACATGTATCTTTAGTTGTAGTAATAAGAGCATAGAATGCACAACGTCCTTACAGGTGGCGCAGTGATAGAGCTGCTGCTTTGCAGTAAAGAAACTGTGGAAGATTGTGGGTTCGCTTCCTGGTTCCTCCCTGTGTGGATAGCGCTTTGAGTACTGAGAAAAGCGCTATATAAATGTAATGACTTATTATTATTATTAACGTTTCCAGCGCACGGTCGTCCATGCGAGAGCGCACCTTCATGCAGAAGTATGCCAGCCACTGAGAAAGCACGTTCTGCCTCCACTGAAGTAGGCGGCACAATCATCAGATACTGGTACACTTGTTCTAAACAACGCCCGCGCTTGCTGTTGCACTGAAACACCACCATTTCAGTTTTTACTTATGCATCCAGTTTCTTGTCATCATTCTGTGATGGCAAATTTCTTGGCACAGATAATGCGGATGCAACAGACTGACGGATTACAATTTCAAGTTGCTGTTCAAAGCTGTTGTCAGATGAAGTGCAAACTGCAGCAATGACGCCACCTTAATTATTTTCAACTATAACTCTGTCATTTCTTGATCGATTTTTACACTTTTACACGCTATAAATGCAAGCTTGGCCGTTCCCGTTTTCCCAGGAATTGCAGCAGTTTCGGAATGAAAAATGTCTGGGAATCCCGGGCTCCTGGTAATCGGGAGCCCGGGAATGGATTCCCTAATTGGGAATCATCACACTTATTTACCTTAAGAGAGCTAAACGGGTAAATGCTCATCAGTTCAGATGTTTACTATATGGGGATTGGCATTATCACCTTCAGAGCACAAAAAATGAATTTAAAGGCTGATGTTTCCTTATGTCCCTATGAACTGATTCAGAAAAAGAGCCAGAGCCTGCTGAACACTTCATAGCAACTGTTTATAAAGATGATCCAGCTGACACATTACATGTTGTCACACATGTGCGCTAGGGGGCAGCGGGGTGCACTAAACCCCCAAACATGAGAAATCCTTCCTGTTCTGGTCCCGAGGATGTCACTTCCTGTCCCGGCCCAGAGGACGTCACTTCCTGTGAACCACCTATAAAAACCCCTCATCCTCCATACTTAAACAGTTCTATTTTGGACTCTAACCTGTACACCTTGTATGCAAATTTAAGCCTTTTGCAGCCAGGGGAACTATACGGGTAGCTGCCCCAACTGTTCCTTGTGTGTCCAACTATTTCTTTCACAATGTACAGTAGTTTAAAAAAAATCTCAGGATTACTAAACACATTCAGAAAGGGTTCCAAAGGGGTTTACTCTTTATCTAGGTTTAGGGAGACTTTATTGTGCAAGAAGGAAATTTGTTTGCAACAGAACACATTGTTACACAGATACTAAGATGAACTATGACACAACAACTGAAAACTACCATTATTTACATTTATTTATTTGTCTGATTCTTTTATCCAAAGCTACTTTCCACATTTGAGATACAATTGTTTACATTTCTTTTAGTTTTCCAGTTGGGGTATAAGCAGGTGAAGTGACTTGCTCAGGGTCACACAGTGTCAGTGATGCGATTTGAACCCACAGCCTTATGGTTTGAAGTACAAAGCCTTAACCACAGCGCCACACTGTTATCATAATTACACATACTAAAGATTTATACAAAGAAGAATAATTAACCTTAAAAGAACACAAAGAAATAATTAAGAATTTAACAGCAACCCTCGCAAGTAACTCAAAATTCCAAATGCTTATCGCTCCAATAATCAAAAAGTTTGTAAATCTGTTGCTCTTTACCCTTGGGGACCTAAATCTGCAGCCTGATGGGAAGAGCTGCAATTTAGGAAAAAGGGGATGTCTACTGACTGACAGAATTGAGTTGGCCTTCTTTTAAACCTGCTTGTAATGCAGCTCAGTGACAGAGGTCTGCTGCAATACAATAATTTTACTGGACATTTCTGCAATATTGTTAAGATGGTCTATATTCTTAATGCTGAGGTTGCCAAACCGATATACTGTACTGCATAAAAGCAAATGTCACAACAGATTCAATAAAGAACTTATAATACAGCGTCATCATGGATTTGTCCACTTTAAAACAACTGAGTTTCCTCAGACAGAATAGTAATTTCTGAGCCTTCTTACAAATTTGTTTTGTGTCAAGATCAAAGGTTGGCCTGTTATCAATGATTGTCCCTAGATATTTATAGTGCTTCACGATTTCCACTGTCTACCCTTTTAGTTAATGTTGGTGTAGCTGATGGAGAGGAACACCAAAGCTCTACAGCCTATTTCCTTGCTCTTACAGATATTTAGCTATAAAGGGAACAACCACACCAATGTACAATCTCATCAACAACAGGTCCATGGCTGTCATCTGCAAATTTCAGGGTATCTCTGTCCTTATGTGATCTCCTGCAGTAATTTGTGTAGAAAATGCAGAGAATATGTTTTACATTAAGGTCATGATTTAATAACTGCTGGACATTGAGGAGATTTCAAAATCAATGAACTTGATCATTTTTGCCTGTAATCTATTTGAGATGATGTATAAAATTATACTAAGACCTATAAAAAATACAGTAGAGTATATCGAGCAGAGAGCACCTGGTCCCTGAGAAAGGGTTTGTTAATGACTGCAATATGGTAGTAACCTAAATCTATATAGATATAAATTAAACAGCGATATACATCCCCAATGATACGGTGGTAATGTTAACGAATAATCACTTAGGTGGGAATATACTTAGCTTTAGTTTAATGTCAGCTTACACTGCAGACAGTTGAAAGACAAATGAAGCCAGTGACAAAACCCGGTGCTGGAGTGGGGCCAGAGGAGTGGAGTCTGTCGGTGTTGTCAAAGCACATGCAGAAGGCATTCTCAGGAACAGGTGGCAATGTCATCCATCCGTCTGTTAGCATTTTCCAAGGCTTTATACTATTTCTCCAAGTTCAGGGCCCCCTCAGACGAATATGCAAGTCCATACAAGGCCACAATGCTCTCCAAACTGGGACATTAGTTTGTGCTGACTTAACATACATAGAAAATAGCACATGGTTACAGCATCATACAGCCTGGCAGAATGGTTTCCATTTGTCATAGTCCATCTTTTTGTCATATTGCTTACATGGCAGTGAACTGTGTCAGCTTGTGTGCTTAATCTGGCTATGTGTATGCTATACTGCATCTGAGTAAAAATCAGGTTTTGTAAGATATATTTGCAAAGATCACAGTGACATATTAAACGTATGCCTACATAGAGCAAAATTCACTAACTGTAATCCTCTTGGATTGCTGAAACTTCTGTCTCCTCCAAATCATCCCATAAGTGAGATTTCTCTGCATTTTATAACAAAGGTACCGCAAAAGAAAGCTTTAAGTTGCATTGTTTTTAAAATGCATCAAATTTGAAGACTACTTATTTTGGAAATATACCTAAGAAAAAAGGTAGATGGGGCTTTCAGTAAAGAAGACACACATGAAAGAACATTTTTGATTTTCACCTGATAACAGTGCAGTAGTGAGAGACAGGAAACTAATCATCTGGCTAGGAAGCTAAAGCTGTGGGGATTTTGACTGTTTCTTCCATGCATAGCCATTTATGTCATTAATGGCACTTTAAAGGAAGGAGTAAGAAAAAACACACACAATTCTTCACATCAATACTTGCATATTTTTTCAATTAAACACCAATGTAGAGTATATAGAGTATTTTTAATGGGCAGCACAGTGCTGTGGTGATTAGTGCTACAGCCTTACAGGTCCAGTCTACTTGGTGTTGGTTTTATTCTAATTGTTGTCTGTGTGGGTTTTCCTTCCAGGTTCTGTGGTTTCCTCCAACATCTCAAACATATGCACATTTGGTTGTATGGCATATCTAAAGTGGACTGATGTGAACAAATGTGTGAATATATGGCCTCGACTTTCTTCCCATTCCAGTAACTTTGTCTGTTTCCAATCTTGGAATCAAAATGGATATGGTCCTGAAAATGGATGCTCAAGTCAACAGCACAGTAAAATCCTGCTTTTTCCATCTCAGGCGAATTGCCAAACTCAAACCAATTCTGCCTTACCACCTCCTGGAATCCGTAATCCATGCATTCATTACGTCCCGGCTCGACTATTCTAATTCCTGCCTATATGGTATTAGTAAAGCCACTCTTTCTAGACTCCAATTGGTTCAAAATGTGGCTGCAAGGCTTTTAACTGGAAGCAGCAGAAGCCAACACATTACACCGATTTTAAAAACCCTACACTGGCTGCCGGTTAGCTTCAGAATTGATTTTAAGATACTCCTCTTAACCTATAAGGCACTAAATGGTCTAGCCCCTGCCTACTTGAGTGTCTTGCTCCATCATCACAATCCCCCTCGTGTTCTTAGATCCGCAGATCAGCTGCTCCTAACCGTTCCCAAGGCACGTTTTAAAGTTCATGGTGAAAGGGCTTTTTCCGTCTGTGCACCCAGGCTCTGGAACTCCTTACCTTTAGTGGTTAGGCAAGCCGCTTCAGTCGCCACATTCAAATCACACCTAAAAACGCACTTCTTCACATTGGCTTTTAATTCTTAACCTGTCTTATTTCCACTTGCTTTTTGCTATTTCTCTGTTTTACTGGGTCCCCTGACCTGTTTTTAGTGTCTCTGTTTTAATTCTCTCTTAATGTTTGTTTTTAATATTTTGCTTTTAGTCTTGCTTGTTTTAACTGTACAGCGCTTCGGTCAGTTGTAATGCTGTGTTTTTAAGCGCTTAACAAATAAAAATGGTATGGTATGGTATTTCCTGCAGCGAACTGGTACCTACTACTGCCAAAATATGATTTGGCACAATCCATGCCTAAATCAGAATAAAATAATGTTGTGTGGTGAGTTTGGTCTCATTGCTAGGAAGATCCCTATCTAAGAATATAATGTGTTGAAGAGAACTGGGTAAGGGCAAGTTTTACGAATTAGTATGACTGTGGATTATGAAATATTGATTTCTAATGCAGTTCATTTTAATAATGTTGTTAACTGCACAATATTAAAAAAAAACTGTGTGAAAAATTAAAGCAAGATTAATACATTTTATACTAATTAATGTAAATATAGACTAATACTTGTAATTACCTGAGACTTACTAGAATGAAGATGAGAATATTTTATTCAGTAGGTATATGGCCAGTCGGGGGCAATTATTATTATTGGTATTATTGATAGTAGCAATAGTAGTATAAGCTACAGCAGAACTATTACTTTCATTATTATTCATCTGTACTTCCCTTTTTTAATCTTCTTATGCAATTCAGGGTCATAGGGAGCAAATTTCAGATTTTTAAATATTGGTTTTATAAAAACAAATAATGGGACAGTTTTTTTTTGTTTGAGAAAACAGCATATTATGTAACAAACCACTTTTTTTTTTTTATAAAAACCTGATTAATTTATAGGTACATGATATACAGTATGGCCCAGTGTACAATTAAACAAACATAGCAAGCAGTTGACATAATGAGCTGAATAAACCAAACTGGTTAACTGAAGCAGAAATAGGTATAGAAGGAATAAAACTAAGCTAAGGACAACTAAACAAAAAGTGTGGGTGTGGTCAATGTGAAAATGTTACTTACCTTCAAGTTATCACTATTCTTACCATGACAGGAGTTAGCACAGTAGTACAACACAAGGTAGTCATCCTGCATCAGATACGTCTTTCCCAGGAGAAAGTAGTTTCAAGATGTGCTGTCCAAGCTGTTCAGAAGAAGCACAATTAAATGGGCAAGACTAAGGATCAGAAATACAGTGGTCGCACAGAGAAACTGAGTACAACAGATGAGAGATTCCTCAGATTGTTGTCCTTTGAAATTGAAAAATGTCCAACACTATTAACCAGCTCATTGGAACCCAAGTACACCCCTCTACAGTCCATGCCTTGCTAGTGTTTGTTCAGCAAATTAGCAGATAAACCTTTGAGCAAAAACCATGAGATGCTTGTAAAAAGCAAAACAAAACAAAAAAAAAGTATAAAGTGAAATGAAACCAAATCCCAATACTAATAGTAGACAATAATAATAGTTGAGAGAACAAGAGGGTCAAAACTGAAAGTACATACAAGAAAATAGCACAAAGATAATGTTTGAATATTTCAGTGATTTGGTAACCATAGACTGGATAAAAATTAGCACCCATAGTTGTCCTTTTATCCCAGTGCATTGATTACGCATGGATCCCAATCTCAGAGGCCATGTCCCTAACAAACACTGGAAGCAGACCTCACAAACGATGAGAAAAAACATTGGTGGCCTTTAAGAACCCCAAATCATGCCAAATCATGACAATCAGAACTTGTCTTCATGGAATTGTTTTTTTTCCAAAAAGTAAACTTAAAGGAGGAAACAAAACCAAGAACCTTATGCACCAAAGCACTAGAGCTTAGATGCTAAAAAATGCTCTGGATTGGGGGGTCTAATTTTTTTGGCTCAAATAAGAGGCAGTTTCTCTGTATAAGAGCTGAAAGCACTACACAGAGGAATGTCCTCATTTTACAGTGAAGCACGATGAAGTTTCCTATAGATTTGGGATGGGATTTCTGAAAATGGAGTTCTTGATCAGATCAAAATTAATTGAATCCGAAATGCTTAGACGTCGAAGCAGATTCTGACCACAGGTGCACACGGTACTCCACAGGAGGCCTCTCTTGTGCACCCTGTAGCTTAAAAATAACCTTCCTTGACTTTGTACTCAATGTTTTACTACATAATCAAACATCCTATTAGTCATTTTAATGACTTCTGAACACTGTCTCAATGTGGGCAATGATGAGGGCACTTTAATTTTGAGTTTAAAACCCCAGGTATTTATTCAAATCTAACATTTCCTCTGTGCCATATTTTACATTTTTTGCATTAAATTTAATCTACCTCATGCTTGAATTTTTCCTGATTCATCTGTAATAATTCTGCTGACCTTAAGATATCTGCCATTATACCTCATTTAGTGTCATTTACATACTTAATAAGCTCATCGTTTATGTATGTTTGCATCAATAAAAATGCTTTTAACATCACCTAATCTGAAAAAGATTGTATCTGGAACTTTCACTTTAAATTTTAATAATAGCCTCTCGTCCCTTATCAAGAATCAAGATAAGTATTATCATATGTGCCTTGTCTGATCTAATGCTTTGGCTGCTTCCTTAAAAGTTTCTAGCATATTAGTGAAACACGATCTCCCTCGTCTAAAGCCGTGTTGACAGTTCGCTGGTACTTGACAAGAATAACTCTTTTCTTTAATAATTTCTTCCAATCAATTAAACATTATATAATTTAGCTTACAGTACTACCTGTAGTTACTAGTCATAACACTTTTTTTAAGTAGAACAATATTTCCTACCTACCAGAATATAAAAATTAGGTATGTAATCATTAATTATCCATCCATCCATCCATTTTCCAACCCGCTGAATCCGAACACAGGGTCACGGGGGTCTGCTGGAGCCAATCCCAGCCAACACAGGGCACAAGGCAGCAACCAATCCCAGGCAGGGTGCCAACCCACCGCAGGACACATACAAACACACCCACACACTAAGCACACACTAGGGCCAATTTAGAATCTCCAATCCACCTAACCTGCATGTCTTTGGACTGTGGGAGGAAACCGGAGCGCCCGGAGGAAACCCACGCAGACACGGGGAGAACATGCAAACTCCACGCAGGGAGGACCCGGTAATCACTAATTACCTTGAGTGAAATAACTGTCATCTGGGGCCTCATGTATAAACGGTGCATACGCACAAAAATGTTGCACACTCCCGTTTCCACGCTAACATCGTGATTTATAAAATCAAAACTTGGCATAAAGCCATGCACATTTTCATGCTAGATCAATCCCTTGTGTCAACAAGTTCTCCGCTCGGTTTTGCAAACTGCCAGCACCCAGTGTCAAAGCAGTGCTAATGTTCCAGTGTGGTTTCCCTTTAGTTTTTAGATTCACATCCCTGACGTGGCTGTATCAAATACTTTGAAATTAACTGCATATCATTTATTAGTTTAAGGCATCTCATTGTAATCAGCCCGTAACAATATAATGGTGCACCAAATGGCCAAACTATTCTAAATTCTGAATTTTAAATCGCATATTAATCAGATCACTAGGACAGCATTTTTTCACTTAAGAAACATAGCAAAAGTTAGACCACTTATATAATTAAAAGATGCTGAGAAATTAGTTCACGCTTTTGTTTTCAGTCGATTAGATTACTGTAACACACTCCTCTCAGGACTACCCAAAAAAGACATAAATTGTTTGCAACTAGTGCAGAATGCAGCTTCTGGAATCCTAACTAGGAAAAGAAAATCCGAGCACATTTCTCCAGTTTTGATGTCACTACACTTGTTACCTGTGTCATTCAGAATTGACTTTAAAATACTGCTTATGGTTTATCTTATCTTATATATCGGAATGTCTGACACCTTATATTCCAAGATCCTTAACCTTAGATCCTCAAATAAGTGTCTGCTTAGAATTCCAAGAGCTAAAGTTAAAAGAAGTAGTGAGGCAGTCTTCTGCTGTTATGCACCTAAAATCTGGAACAGCTTGCCAATAGGAATTCGCCAGGCTAATACAGTGGAGCACTTTAAAAAACTACTAAAAACACATTACTTTAACATGGCTTTCTCATAACTTCAATTTAGCTTAATCCTGATGCTCTGTA
Source organism: Erpetoichthys calabaricus (assembly GCF_900747795.2). Classification (NCBI taxonomy): domain Eukaryota; kingdom Metazoa; phylum Chordata; class Cladistia; order Polypteriformes; family Polypteridae; genus Erpetoichthys; species Erpetoichthys calabaricus. The sequence goes on from NC_041394.2 coordinate 59,805,985, forward strand.
TATTCAATTAATTATCATAACTATTCATGGTGGCTATAAAATCTGTACTAACACCTACTCTCTCTTCTGTTTCTTTTCCCGGTTTTCTTTGGTGGCGACCTGCGCCACCACCACCTAATCAAAGCACCATGATGTTCCTACATTGATTGATTAAAAGCCAGAAGTCTACATGACCATCATAATCAAGTCCTTCCATGAGAACCCTAGATACAAAGAGGACTGTTCATTTATGTTAGGTAGAATGCCCAGAGGGGCTGGGCGGTCTCATGGTCTGGAACCCCTGCAGATTTTTTTTTTTTTTCTCCAGCCATCTGGAGTTTTTTTGTTTATTATGTCCTCCCTGGCCATCGTACCTTACTCTTATTCTATGTTAATTAGTGTTGTCTTATTTTAATTCTTACTTTGTCTTTTTTTCTCTTTTATTTCATCATGTAAAGCACTTTGAGCTGCATTATTTGTATGAAAATGTGCTATATAAATAAATGTTGTTGTTGTTGTAAATACCATCACTGCTTTAGTGTTGTTATTCCCAGTGCACCACTGAGTATTTAACCCACTGTATCTGAGGGTGGAATCACAGCTGTACAGCAGCTGATAGGATCGGTATACAGCATCTTGCACATACTGTCTCAGCCATGCGCACAATCTATTTGAACTGTTCCCATACAGCAAACGCTTCAGAGCCTTTCCTGTAGGGACCTCACGGTTCAGAAAGAGTTTCATCCCAAGAGCTCTAAACGCACTTAATCAGTCCATCAAGTGCTCCTGGTAGAACTGTTTGTACTTATTAGAACAATCACCTCACTGTAAACTTACACTACAGTTATAATATTGCACAACCTGAGTCACTTTATAAAGTGCGTATTCACATATGATGACGACTGGCTTCTAAGTCGATTTAGATTTCCAAGCGCTATCTTCTTGGAGCTCTTGATATAATTTTAAGGATGAAATGCAGTAAAGCATGTTTATTACATTATACAGATATGTTTTAAACTTCATTAAAATAATGTATATTGTTAATAATTAAACAAGTGAGGACACGGTGGCGCAGCACTAGTGACGAGCTGGCACCCCATTCAGGGATTGTTCCTGCCTCACATTCTCCCTAGCTTGCTATGGTGCCATGGGTTTAGAGCAAGGAACTCAACCTTGTTGGGGCCCATGGCCACTGCCAGGGGGCGCATTGGGAACATCTAAGCCTTCCTCTGCAGGGCTGTTGCCACACCTGGAAGTACATCCGGAAGGAGATTATGGGTGACCTGGTGCCCTTCCAGCAACTAAATACTGTCTGAGTCCATTGTATATATAGAATGGCCAAAGTGGGAATGAAACAACTGGCGGTACACCATGTTGTGTACACTGAATAAGGTAGGGGGTGTTTCTTTGGGGGTCCAAAGATGAATTGTTATGTGAAGATGACATCAAAGAGTTGGTCCCCCTGGAAAGTATGAACGCTCATCAAAACGATGATCATCTAAATAAGAATTGGTAATGTGGGGCGAAATGCCAGGACACATTCATTAACTACTAGTACTCGTAAGACAAAAACAGGGAATTAATAGTCCACTTCATGCACTGTATATACTGTACATTTTATTTCTTTTTTGGAAAACCCATGATGCCATTTGCCATCCTTGGCCACTTGCCAATCAACACCAGGAACAGCCTTCTGCCCCATAAATTTAGGAGAATCTCTCATAGTACCTGTGCTCTATTTTTAACTTTGCCTTGGGATTCTGTATTCTGTGCTTGCTGTGGATTGCCTTGCCTTCTTATTCATTTTCTTGGAGCTTCTTGTGCTACAGAGCATTTTTGTTAAAAAACAAATGTTTTAATTTAATAAAGATTCTTTAAGGCCTTTTTGTTTCTAGTGAGGGTTTTAATGAGGGCAATTTTGGAAGTGTTTATGGGACTTATGTGCTTTTGGGACTCACAGTTCTTCACGCTTTGATGCTACTGGCTTCTTTTTCATGCTGCTGGCTTCTTTTCCATAACAGGAAAGGAGCACACATGAGGTTTCCTTGGAGATGTTTTTCAAATTTATGTTACCTGATGATCCTCCCCAGTGTATGGTGAACATTCAATGCTTACCTTCATTCTAATTAGTCTAATGTCCTGTGCATGATGTATTCCTGCTTTTTTTTTTAAATTAAATTTCTGTGGTCACCTTTAAAAGAACTACATAATCTTGCCTGGGAAAAACTCAAACCACAAGTAGAAATGCACAATTTAAAAAAAAAAAAAAGAACAGAAAAGAGGTAGTCCTGATTTTAATGTCAAATCTAATATTCAAGCCCCATCACTAAATTGTAAATTTCAAGATACACATACAAACCCATCCATGGGTATACAGAACATGGCAGGAGCAATTGGTCAGCACCTTTGCCGGCCCACAGACAATTTCACATACTACAAAAAGTAATTTTTTTCTGCTTAAGAACACAACACTAAGAGTTTCTTAAACATTTTAATAACTTAAATTACTCAGGAGGCTTATTACTTATTTTTCAGAACAACTGATGGGGCTGTGCTTCACCAACCTGAAACGTCACTGCTTGAAATAAGTAAAACAGATAATAATACAAAGCTGAAAAATTCGGACATTATTATCAGTAGGCTTTGCTCCCTAGGAGCCAAGTTACCTGAACTATTCTGTAACATTTCACTAATTACACTGCACAACAAAGTTTTTGCTTCTTGAACACAGTCGGGTGTGTCTAATAGATTTTTGGGTGCTGATCACGAATATCAAAATTTACCCATCATGTACCATTTCAGTTTTGTCATGATTTTTTCTTATATTTGTATCCAAACATTTTCGCTCCCGTAAGTGACTTATCAACAATGGTTTGTGCAGCCTGGGCATGTCCAGGCATGGAATCAGGCCAGGTTGGAAGCTGTTCTGTGGAAGTTGACATCCTGGGCAGGTCTGAACGAGCTTGACGCTGTCTCAGCATGCTATAAAGGTGGCTTGCATACACCGATCCTGCTCATTTGGTTAATATAGATAGTCAGTGTGTATGTATAGTATCAGTATAGTAAAATATAGCATCTGTAGCAATATAACAGTAAGTAAGCTTGATGCTATAGACGTTTTGGTGTCAGGCGATATGTCTCTTCAATGTCGTAACAGTTGCGGTACATTCTGCTATATCATTGGCGAATATACACTTGTGCCTCAGAGATGTTGGATGACTGCTCTTGTGAAGAAAGCTTATCATCTGTATTTCTGCTGCAAAATTGGTGATCAAGACAAGGAATGGGTGCCTCACATTTGCTGTGCAACATGTGCTGTCAGACTGAGAGCCTTGCTCAGAGGCATTCGAAAGACGATGCCGTTTGCTGTTCCGATGATATAGATAGATAGATAGATAGATAGATAGATAGATAGATAGATAGATAGATAGATAGATAGATAGATAGATAGATAGATAGATAGATAGATAGATAGATAGATAGATAGATAGATAGATACTTTATTAATCCCAATGGGAAATTCACATTCTTCAGCAGCAGCATACTGATACAATAAATAATATTAAATTAAAGAATGATAATAATGCAGGTGAAAAACAGACAATAACTATGTATAATGTTAAATGTTAACGTTTACCCCCCCGGATGGAATTAAAGAGTCGCATAGTTTGGGGGAGGAACGATCTCCTCAATCTGTCAGTGGAGCAGGACAGTGACAGCAGTCTGTCGCTGAAGCTGCTCTTCTGTCCGGAGATGATACTATTAAGTGGATGCAGTGGATTCTCCATAATTGATAGGAGCCTGCTGAGCGCCCTTCGCTCTGCCACAGATGTTAAACTGTCCAGCTCCATGCCAACAATAGAGCTTGCCTTCCTCACCAGTTTGTCCAGACGTGAGGCGTCTTTCCTCTTAATGCTGCCTCCCCAGCACACCACTGCGTAGAAGATGGTGCTCGCCACAACTGTCTGATAGAACATCTGCAGCATCTTATTGCAGATGTTGAAGGACGCCAGCCTTCTAAGGTAGTATAACCGGCTCTGTCCTTTCTTGCACAGCGCATCAGTATTGGCAGTCCAGTCTAATTTATCATCCAGCTGCACTCCCAGATATTTATAGGTCTGCACCATCTACACACAGTCACCTTTGATGATCACTGGGTCTATGAGGGGTCTGGGCCTCCTAAAATCCACCACCAGCTCTTTGGTTTTGCTGGTGTTCAGGTGTAGGTTGTTTGAGTCGCACCATTTAACAAAGTCATTGATTAGGTCCCTATACTCCTCCTCCAGCCCATTCCTGATGCAGCCCACGATAGCAGTGTCATCAGCGAACTTTTGCACATGGCAGGACTCCGAGTTGTATTGGAAGTCCGATGTATATAGGCTGAACAGGACCGGAGAAAGTACAGTCCCCTGTGGCGCTCCTGTGTTGCTGACCACAATGTCAGACGTGCAGTTCCCAAGACGCACATACTGAGGTCTGTCTTTAAGATAGTCCACAATCCATGCCACTAGGTATGAATCTAATCCCATCTCTGTCAGCTTGTCCCTAAGGAGCAGAGGTTGGATTGTGTTGAAGGCGCTAGAGAAGTCTAGAAACATAATTCTTACAGCACCACTGCCTCTGTCCAAGTGAGAGAGGGATCGGTGTAGCATATAGATGATGGCATCCTCTGCTCCCACCTTCTCCTGATATGCAAACTGCAGAGGGTCAAGGGCGTGTTGAACCTGTGGCCTAAGGTGGTGAAGCAGCAGCCTCTCCATGGTCTTCATGACATGTGATGTCAGAGCAACAGGCCGAAAGTCATTCAGCTCACTAGGACGTGATACCTTTGGGACTGGGGTGATACAAGATGTTTTCCAAAGCCTCGGGACTCTCCCCTGTTCCAGGCTCAGGTTGAAGATGCGCTGTAGAGGACCCCCCAGCTCCGATGCACAGACCTTCAGCAGTCGTGGCGATACTCCATCTGGACCCGCTGCTTTGCTGGCACGAAGTCTCCTCAGCTCTCTGCTCACTTGCGCTGTTGTAATTATGGGTGGGGATGTCTTTCCTATGCTGGTATCAGCAGAAGGATGTGTGGAAGGTGCAATACTCCGAGGTGAGTGTGAGAGTGGGTTAGGGTGGTCAAACCTGTTAAAGAAGTTGTTCATTTGGTTTGCTTTTGAAGTTGTTTTCATATGGCGAGAACAGAAAGACCATATGACGAACTATTACTTCTGTTTGACTAATGTGTCTGGTTTCTCTGCCAAAAACAAGAAGTCAATTGAATATCCTAATCTGCCTACAGCAATGAGACCCGTGCCACATGACAACAGTCTTCCAATTCCAAAACTACCAGAGGATTGGACCTTAGACGAACCAGATGAAGAAACTGCAATGCAGGGTACTGACAGTGACATTGACCCGGATTTTGAACTGTGCTCATCAGGTGATCCACATCTGATAACACAGTCCGAATTGAACGATTTGGTCAGAAATTTGGATCTGTCAAAAGCAAAAGCCGAGCTGCTGGGTTCGAGACTGCAGGAATGGTGTTTGCTGTCAGTAGGTAAGAAAATTTCTTTGTTTCGAGGCTGACATCATGATATAACCACATTTTTTGCACAAGTCGACAGTCTCTGTTTCTGTTGTGACATTGAAGAATTGTTCTCGGCGTTGGGTTGTGATCACAACCCGGAAGAGAGGGGTCTCTTCATTGATTCGTCAATGTTAAGCCTGAAAGCTGTTCTGCTACACAATGGCAACATTTATCCTTCAGTACCTGTTGGCTATGCAGCACACATAAAAGAAACGTATGAGAATATGGAACTATTGCTGAAGCACATCCAGTATAGCAGGTACAACTGGAATATCTGTGGAGATCTTAAAGTCATTGCTCTGTTACTAGGACTGCAGCTCGGTTATACAAAGTACTGTTGTTTCATCTGTGAATGGGACAGCCGTGAAAAGTTAGTTCCAGGATAGAAAAATGTGGCACATGAATCGCTTGTCGACCCGGCAAAGATATTTTTGCCTCCTCTTCACATAAAACTGGGACTCATGAAGAATTTCGTGAAAGCACTGAACAAGGAAGGCGAAGATTTTCGTTATTTAAGACAGATGTTCCCAAGAATAACTGATGCCAAGATCAAACAGGGCATTTTTGTTGGCCCCCAGATCAGACATGTTATGAGTGACAAGCGGTTTGAAGATCTGTTAGTTGGGCCAGAAAAAAATGCCTGGAAAGCCTTCAAAGACATTGTTGACAATTTTGTGGGCAATTACAGAGCCCCAAACTACATTCAGCTGGTAGACAAACTTCTCAAAGCATACAAGACAATGAAGTGCAACATGTCACTCAAGATTCATTTCCTCCACTCACACTTGGACTTCTTCCCCACAAATCTCGGTGCTGTCAGTGACAAACACGGTGAAACGTTTCACCAGGACATTGCTACGATGGAGAAACGATACCAGGGCAACTGGAATCCGCCAATGCTTGCTGACTACCATTGGACACTGCAATGTAATGCACCAGACAGTGAATACAAAAGAAAATCAGGAGCAAAACACTTTTAATTCTGTTGAATTTAATAGCTTATGCGAAACATAAACGTGACTAAATACGTTATTGTCAGTAAACATATAAATGTCTATTTCTCAGAGTTCCTACGTGTTGCAGTAAAACCAAAACTATATTTGTGCATACCCAGTAGGTACCTGTCACAATCAGCAAAAACTTTTCAGGAAGCAAGACTTTTCAAAAAAATTGTTGTGCATTGTTTTTTACTTCTCTGAAGCTGATCGTATTGATCATAAAACAGGTCATTATGATAGCAATTGACGTGAAGAACCCTAATTAATTTTAGAATTACTGTATTTGAGGGTTCTTCTAGAGTGCCTGTTTCTCTTGCATGATTTGGCTCAAAAACTGATCAGCACATTATCATCTCACAACAGGCTTAAGTTTTGAGTTTGGTATTTTTCCATCTAGCCATTTTAGCTCAAGACTGTCCTCAAAAAACTGTGACACACAGACAGACACACATAGAGAACACACACCCATCATGGAGATAGCGATGTTTTCTGTATCAGAGGACCCTAAAGCGTTGAGATTCGTCAAAAACCAGGGATTTAAATTTTTGACAAATCTAAGTCTTTCGCACCTCCCCCATAGATGATAGTTAATAGTAGGATAGGGCGCAAAGCAAAAAGGAGAAATATTACACTCACCAGTCTTTAAACTGAAAAGATCAATAAACAATAAATAAATAAATTTATGACTGTTCCATTATTTATAACACCTAAAATGCAACCTTATCAAATCAAGTCAATTTTAATTTGTTACTGTGTCTTGTGTAATGAATGTGTTGAGAGTGAGAGTTGATGAGGTGTGGCCTCCCACTGAAACTTCCTGGGATCTGTCTACCAGAAAGTTAAACATCCAGGGGCATAATGAAGTGCTCAGATGCAGGTCCCTGAGCTTGGTGATGAACATAGAGGGGTTTATTGTGTTAAATGCAGAGCTCAAGACTATAAAGAAGATTTGTACATAATTCCCTCTCTTTTTTTTCCAGGTGGGTCAGTAGCCTACTGTATGAAGGAACAAGGTGACTGCATCTTCTGTGGATGTTACTGGAGCAATATGCAAACTGTAATAGATCCAGTTCTTTTGGCAGTGAGTAGCATATGTGATTTTTGACTTTCCTCCTGAAACACTTCATTGCTATAGATGTTAGTGTGACAAAACAACAGTCATTCAGACAGGTTGGATCTTCTAAAGCCTGTTGGTATGACAGACTGGGTTAAGGAGAGATTAGTAATTACTGTTAACACTGGTGCAGGCTGATCAGCACAGATCTTAAAATCACACCCTGAAATGACCCCTGAACCTGTTGAACCTAGTGTTCACTTTCTAGAAAGCTCTCCTTACATTCCATTCTGACAAAGTGAGCACTGTTTTCTCATTGAGCAGGTCTTTCACCACACAAGAGTTTGAACAGTACCTCTGCCTGGCGTTAGCAACATTCACATCAAAGCACAAATAGAAGTAATTAAGCCCATCTCCAGTGGTGGGAGTAGTTGCTTTATAGTTTGTTATTGTCTACAGACCCTTGCCACATGTGCCTAGGAATGGACTGCTCAAGTTGTCTTTTCACTTTCACCCCATAAAGTTGCTTAGGGGCTTTCATAGCTCTCTTTAGATTGAATGAAGCAGCTCTGTAATTGTCAAGTCCTGGGCTGTACGCAGTGGTGCATGCATTTAGTGCATCATTAATGGCTTCATCCACTCATGGTTTCTGGTCTGGGTGAATCCTGATGATGAATTTTGGTGCTATTTTATTTATGAGATATCCAATGAAGCAAGTCACAGTTTCTGTAAACACATTTATGTCATCATCAGAGCTGCACCTGAAAACATCCCAGTCAGCAACACTCAGTGCATTCTGAGTTCTGTTTTCCATGACGCAATGTTATAAATGACTTCCTCATACAACATTTCTCCTGTAACCACATGGTTAATGCTATTGACAGCAAGACCACTGACTGAACATAATCTTGTGTCATGGTGGACCTTGGATAGTTTTTAATGGCTTTGATCTTAGAAAAGGTACACTCTGCTCCTGCTGCTGTCCCTAATTTTACAACTTAGCTTTTGTGTGGCTGTGTACTGACAAGGTTTCAAGAGAACGTTCAGCTGATTTATATGTAAAAGGATCAAACGCCACAAATGTGAAGAACTCTCCTGGATGATGTGATGGCAGCCATTTTGCTCCAGTACACTCATCACCCATTAGCCATTAGGTGGAGAAGGGGTGAGAGACATTGGACACTTAAAGAAAGGTAATGATTATGGAGCCAGAATGACTAGGCCATGGTGGGCAGTTTAGCCAGGGCATCAGGATATACCCTACTCTATATGAAGGATGCCCAAGGATCTTTAATGACCACAGAGAGTCAGGACCTTGGTTTTATGTCTTATTCTCTGGACGGTGCTATTTTTACAGCACAGTGCTTCTGACACTGCATTGGGGCACTGGGATCCACACACAGACCACAGGGAAAGCGCCACCTACTGGCCTCTGCAACATTTCTTCCAGCAGCAACCCAAGCTTTTCCTAGATGGTCACCCATCCAAATACTGGCTGGGCCTGAACACACTTAGCTTCAGGTGGATTACCTGTTCTCCAGTGTATGTGGTATGGCTGCTGATTTTTGGGCTTCCTTCTGGTTAGCTGAAAGCAGCAATAATGGAAGGAGGAGTGCAGAACAGTGAAAGAGGAATCTGGCTGTGGTAGCAAACATTAATGTTGTTTGGATGCTGTCATGCAGATTAGGGAGTTGAGGGCATGCTATGCCGGAGAGGGGGGAATCATTTTGCTCCAAAACATATGATACCTGAGGCACTTTCCTCTACTACCTGTGCAGGAACTGTCACTACAATTGCCCTTATATCCTCATAACCCTTTTGATTAGGGGTTACAGTAATTGTCCATCCATTTTCCAACCCGCTGAATCCGAACACAGGGTCACGGGGGTCTGCTGGAGCCAATCCCAGCCAACACAGGGCACAAGGCAGGAACCAATCCCGGGCAGGGTGCCAACCCACCGCAGGACGGCATGTGTTATACTGCTGTTTTTCTTTTGCAACTTCTTTTTTGAATATATAATAATTTTAAAAACTCTTTAGTGGGGAAATTCAATGAGATTGCATGTGTTTGACACTACAATATTAGGGGTGTTCAGGATGTTTAAACTCAAAATGTTTATTATCTAAAGCCAAAAAATATAGTTTCACATTTGTGTAAAAATGTAATAAAGGCAAATTTCACTATCTTCTCAAATGTAGCTCATATTACAAATGTTTCAGTGCAAATATATAGGTTTTTAGTCAATGCTGTTAAATCTGCTATCAAATCTCAAGCTTATTTCAGTTCAGGCTTACCATAAAATAAACTGGATTTATATTAATGTATTTTTCTTTTTGCACTCTACACTCTCATTTGCTCACCGGACAATTGGCTTTAAAAGCAATAGCAAAGATAACAATAAGCATCATTTTAAGATATAAAGTTGATCAGTCCTAGTGAATCTTGCTAAGTGTAAAAGTGATCCAATTGGTTGTAATTCATTTCTGTAGTTCCACTATTATAATTTACAATATATGCACAATGTTAAACGTTTTAACTATATATAAGGCCAAAGTTTGAATGATAGAAAATAAAAAGAGTGTCATGGTGGTGCTGAAGTTACATTTGCGGCCCTACAAGAGTTCTGGATTCTAGTCATGGCACAGGCAGTGCATAAGCAGTTTTCATATTCTAAATATGGCTTTTTTGGGACGTTCCAGTGTTTCTTTCAATAAAGACTGAAATGATCATTGCTTAAAGAGTGCCGATTACTCAACTGTGGTCAAAGAATATGTATAACAGTATAATTTATGTATAGAACCGAGTTACCATCCCAATAAAGACTCACGGGTATGAATGTGCAAGAGGCAAGTTCATCAGTGAGCTGCAGCAATGATGGGCAAAGCCAGTCAGCCAGCAATAATCAGCAAAGAGTAGCAGCAACCTCCTCAGCTAGGCCAAGAACCACATATTGTTTCACATTATCATGGGCCTCGGCTACAGTTCTGCACTTCTTTTCCTTAGTATTGTGAAAATGCGGATATAAGTGAAATCCAGGGCTGTGTGGAACAAAATGCTTGCTGTGTTAATTAGGTATTATCACTGCCTACATTTTATGCTGTGGCAAACTAGGTCATTACTGGAAAAAAATCATAAAACACTTTTTATATTCAGGCAATGGTGAGTTAAGTTACGGGAATTTTGTTGACTGACACACTTGGGCAGAATGCAGAATGGAAACACTTAATGTACTCACATACTGATTTAGCAACTCGGGAACGAACATCCATTAGGGCTTAATAATTTTCATGAGAAACAGTTTATTCAGAAGAATCACACTCTACCTTATTAATGAAAAGATAAATATGATGCTGCGTGAATGTTATCATTAATAATTCATAGAAATGAAATTGTTGAATTGTGAGTTTTAAAGTCAATTAATTTTACAGCAGACTTCTTTTACTGGGGGTGAAATAGTATGATTTCTTATTTAATTATTTATTTAGGTATTGTTTTCTGTGTTAATGTTGTAGCTTTCATGCCATTTGATCTATAACACTCAGTTTTGTGTTTCTACGCTTTCCTAGCATTCTTCTCCTCTGACCTTCACACCCTCATTATTCACTTGACTTTAGTTTACAGACTGTATTGTACTAATTTTGAATTGCATTAGTGTTTGTGTTGCTACAGCAGATTGCCATCAAATACAGATTGATTTCTTCTACTTTCTTCAAAAAGGAGCCTTCATAATGGTAAACAAAAAGGTATCTGAGAAATTGACAAAGATAAAGACACAGCCTCTGAATCACCCAAAGTGAAATCAGGTCAACAGGAACTACATGTGGTTTCCTTTCTGTCTCCCGTTTTTCTTGTAAGATATGTGAAAAAAAAAAAAACCTAAAGAAATACAATTAAACAGATCTCTGAAGTTTTTCTTTAGTTTTTTAGCTTTCTTGTTATTAACTTAAAAACAAGCACTCTTCCAAAGAATAATTTACAAAGAGTATGCAATATTTTTAGAAAACTGCATGAAGAAAGAATACCTTAAACTTCTACTTTTTCAGCAACAAAAAGTTAAAAGTTTATAACTAATACTTGTACTATTGTCAAAGCTAGCAATCAGTAATATTATGAAGACTTAAAAATTGCATGCAATAACTAAATTGGTTTGGGTGATGGGTGCATTGTATGTTTCTTGATCATTTGGTGAAAGAAGATATTCTGTATATGTTTGAATGACTGCCAATCACACATATCTATTGGCATATACTGGATTATACAGTTTGTAGAAAATGACTCCTGGCCATAAAAAAATTAAATATTGTTGCACAAAAAATGTATCCATTCATTCACCTATTATGAAATATGCTGAATCCCCTTCATGGTAACAGGACCCTAAACATATTCTGGCAACATCGAGCACAATACAGCACTATGCCCTGTACACATAAATAATGTTAGATATCTAAACACAAAAAATAGGACATTACAACATCAGCACAACAAATCAAAAGCATTTAGCCAATTTTGTAGAAGCCAGCGATGGACCGAGGGTCATTTGAATTTGGGAGGCAGGCAGGCAGTTAGCATGTCTGTGAGTATCCAGAGCCATTTCAAATTAGACGTTGGTTTCATTTCATTTTTTGCCGTCGTGCAGAATAATTTTCCATAATAACACTAGGAACTGTGCACTGCTTTTTACAAATATAATGCTTCAATAGCCTTCCTTTATGTGACGACGCTAAAAGTTCTTTTTCATATTCTATGCATGTCAGACAATTCTAATATGGTAAACAAAACTGCACACTTTCTCAATCTTAATCTTTTATCCATAAGCCAGTGCTACAGTGCCTATAAAAAGTATTCACCCCCTTTGAAGGTTTCACATTTTACTGTTGTATAACATCAAATCATAGTGGAATTAATTTGGCTTTTTTGATCAACAGAAAAAGAGTCTTTAATGTCAAAGTGAAAACAGATCTCTGCAAAGTGATCTAAATTAATAGGAAAATATATAATACAAAATAATTGATTGCATAAATTGTATAATATGACCTAAATAATCACCTCTTTTTGATGTTTTATAGTTTTTGGTGTGATTTTTACAGCTGGATGCCTTTCTGATGCCAAATCTCCCCATTTATCTGAGGCTTGTGACCACCTCTGCTGCAACCAGTTTGTTTTAGATGTCACATAATTAGTGCAGATCACCTGTCTTTAGTCAAGGGGTTTCGGTTGATTGTCATATGAATGAACTTGTATCTGGAAGGGCCAGCTTGTGGGGGTGAGTATCGGGGCCTAACCTACACAATGCAGACAAATCAAAACTGAAAGAAACTCGTTCACAAAGTGATTGAAAAGCACAAGTCAGGGGATAGAGACAGGAAAATATCTCAGTTACTGAATTTCCTTGGAGCCCAGTTAAGTCAGTCATAAAAAGTGGAACGAGTATGGCACAGTAGTATATCTGCCTAGAGCAGCAGGCCAACCACAAAAACTGAGTGATCATGCAAGAAGAAGACTAGTGAGAGAGGCCACCAAGAGCCCTAAGAAATCTCTATAGGAGTTATAAACTATAGCGAATCAGAACGGCGAGATTATGCATACAACAGTTGTGGCCTGGGTGCTTGACCAGTCAAAGCTTTATTTGAGAGGGGCAAAGAGAAAAAAACGCACATGACATCTTGAAGAGCTGGAAGAGGGTTCTATGGTCTGTTGAGACCCTTCCTTTTTTAATTTAATATTTTTGAAAAATATGGTAGTTTTCATTGATAATTTGTTTTTTGAATGTTATCTTCCTCTGCTTGTAAAGCACGTTTTGAAAGGCAGTATGTAAAAAAGAATATGATGGGCAGTGTAGTAACAAAGGGAAAGTTGGTGGAAGAAAACAGCCATAGTGATCTGGATTGTGTTCCCAGCTTGTTCAAATTTTTTCTGCAGTCTCCAACATCTCATGCATGCACAGTACAAGTTAGGTTGATCAACTCTAAATTGACATGGGCGTTGTAGTGCACAAGTATGTCATACGTAGGAATACCATCCTCAGCTTGTTACAGCCTTTCCCTGACTCCATGTAAGTCCTAACTTTATGGAATTTTATAACAGAATAAGTGTGAAAATAAAAAAAATGGATGGATGGATACTGAATAATTATCATCTGCCAATGAAATGGTTTCAAAAGGATATGGAGAGATTGTGGAGGACTCACAATGTCAATTGTAAAACAACTTTGCCTAAACAATGTAGGTAAGCTAAAACTTGTGGTTTCATAGTTCAGTCCAAGACAGGACTGACAGGACAGGCAATGGCTCCAAACAGGGTTGGGGCCCCTATGGACATCCATATACATAGGTGTCCATTGCAATATCAAATCTTCTGGAACCGTTCTTGAAGTGGTTGAATTAATCTTAAGTAGTAATCTGTAATGTTGATTTACTGTAAGTATGCCCATGTTAACTTACTTAATTAAAGGGGGTTGGAACTGAACAGCAGAATCAGAAAGAGTGTCTCATACACTCTAAATGAATTGATGAAATGTTTTACAGAAATGAGTGGAATAGCTGATAACTTCTAAAGTGAAAAAGCGTTCAACCATCAGTAAAACAAAAATGACAGTTATACAAGCCAGGAATACAGGAATAAAAGCCAGCATCTGACTAGGAGGAGAAATCAACGATTCAAAGTCGATCTTCCAGCCAGTGGTGAACGCTTGAATGAGTGTTTCACAATGAACCTGCTAAACTGTGGAAGCACAGAAGCAGCTGAAAATATCAAGAGAATGACAAACTGTCAAGAGCACATTTAAATATTGTGTGTCCTGCAGAAGGTACAGCTTAGGTTTGTAAGCCTGCAAACAGCAGTTTTGAAAGTGACAATAATACCTTTACGAGACATTCTTGTTTTTTAAATTTTCCTTATGTGCACTTTATTATTATTATTTTTTTAATATTACGGTGTGCAATGTGTTTTTATTTTTATTACTATGTACACCATACATTTACTTTGCATTTTATTTACGTTTGTACTTATTTAGATTTTTTTAAGTATATGTTATTCTTTTACTTTACTTTTACTTTATTTCTTTTACTATTGCTTTTCTATTTTCTACACAAATGTTGTGTTTATTGTGTTGTTTTTTACAAAATTAAAATAAAGGATTTGTTTTTATTAAAATTTCCAAGTTGACCTTATTAATTTAAACTTTGTGCTAAAATAAAGGTAATAAATTGTACCATGCCGGGACTTGGGAGAGGATGAGTTGCAGGGGCCCATTGAGTTTTTTTGCCTAGGGCCCCCAGAGTCCCAAGAAACACCTCTGGTCCTATCGATTCCTGTGTCTGTATGTTCTTATACCAATTACTTTTAGAATCAGTGAAACTTTATTAATTTTAACTGATCTGATTATTTAGTGAGCTGTCATTTTCTATTTTCTTATTCTAAGAAATTAGGTAACATTTGCATTTTTGACTAAATTTTATCAGGTGAGGTTTCCTTTGCACTTTTCTTTGTAGTTTGCCCTTGGAACACAACCACTAAATGCCTTAGAAGAGCAGTTACTTCAGTGCTACATTCACTTGTCTGTTCATTTGTAAGAAATTATTTTTAATGAGCAGACACGTGAAGTGGCATTGAAGTAGTTGTGACCCTTTAGCATGCAAAATTGTTTTCACCTGTCTTCTCTTTTCATTGCTAATAATCAGTATTTAGATAGAATTAATGGAGCAAACTGTACAAAAAAGGGTAAATTAAAAATACAATAGTAAAACAATGTAAGAATTTAAAGCAACAGCAAAGAATAGAAATAACTATAAATTTCTTAAATCTATTTGTAGGTCAATGACATCGTGTAAAAGTAAGAATGACACACAGATTGTGAAATTGGTTTGAAGTAAGAAAAAAACCAAAACTGCAGCTATGGGGGTCTCCCAGGACTGAACTTTAAAACCACTGGGCTAGACTGTCGGAGGAGGTACTGTGAGTCAGGGGACATGGAATCCCTAAAGCAGATTTTCGAAAAGCACCAAAGTTAGTGAGTGACATGCTCTGCGTGTTGACAGGTAGGTCTTGGTCTAATAATACAAAAAAAGAAGCAGACTGGACCCATAAGCGGGCTCTACTGTAGCTCCACAAGTGTACACAAATGGACCTTTGTGGACCTCTAAATGTTACCCTAACCCAAAGATTGAAGTACAATTTGTAAGGGCTCTCCCCACAGAAGCTTCTAATACAAAGGTGCACCACTCATTAGTGGAGAGGAAACAAGGCCAAAAACTACAGAGAATAGGAGAGAAGGAGGGACAGAGGAATAATAAGGCAACTGTTTATTAGTTGTAATGTGGGAATAATTAAATTATTCAATTCTGCATAATTCAATGGGTTGTTCAGAGTTAATTTTTCCAAAAGAACTGGTAGCAAAAATGACTTTCTGTCAAACTTTTAAACAAGGACTGATCTCAAATATAGATAAACAATTGTTAAGTGTTAAAACACAGGAGACGATCAACATATGAAGTCACTTCTCTAGCTCTCCTCATGAGATCTGCTGTTTGACATGGGCTGCTAACTATGCATAGAACTCATTTCCAAACTCTGTCCTGGTAGATAATTCAGTCACTCTACAAGTCTATGATTTATTATTCAATTAGGTTGTTTTTCTTTAGCTTTCTGGTGCATCTTGTATCAGTGCAATCATTTCAAGATGAAGTTCAGCATTCAAAACCTATTCTCAATGATATGAAATACATCATATAACACTTGCAAGCAAACCCCATGGATATTGTACTAATACCAGGAACGTTTTGTCACACCACATATTTTTTGGGAGTAAACTGGCAGACACTGAAGGAAATGCATGTGAAGATGGGAAGATTCTGAAAGTGTCACACCAAAGATACCACAGCCCAGAATCAAACTTGGAGATCAAATGCGAGGTGGTACAATTAATTATCACACTGCAGCTCTCAAATGGATGAATGGGTCCTAAGAAAGGATGAATTTTGCTGTTCCAGAGTTATTCTCTTGAATGGCAGTTATAAACTGAAATAGGTACTTCTTTCAGCCACCTCCTGGTTTGCATTCTTCTATATCATTTTATCCATATTAGTGTTTTTCTTTGAAGATGGAGAGTGTGATTTTCGTTGTGGTATTCAGTGACACCTTTGGATGAGCTGTCTTTGATACAAAATTCTTTAAAAGAGATCTCTTGTCTGATGAGAAAAAAATGACCGATCTCTAACACTTAGTATTTAAGATGAGGTTAGTTTCCTATAAATCTGTGATTGATTCTCTTCTCTTATCTGTTCTGCTTTTTGATCTGTAGATGGTAATCAATCATTTCTTTTTTTCTTACATAGTGCCTAGATTAGTTGGCAATCTTTGCTTTCACTGTATAGCATTATTATTCCCACGGGTAGAACTACTACTGAATTAGGCAGATTAGTTACATGTTTTATACAAAGGAGACTGCAATAGGTGTCATGGGTGACATGGAGATGAAGGACAGATTAAATTGGAAATTGGCCCCCATTTGAGTTTGTGCATGAGTGGGCTCTACGATAGACTGGCCCATTACTGTTTGCTGTCTGGAATTCACGGGCTGTTTGGAGAAGGATGATTAAGCACATTTACCCCACGTAGGAATGGGAAAAGATGAAGAAGAAGAATTATAGGCCCCAGACGATTCCATAATGCTAAATTGGATTAGGCAGGTTTGAAAATGTTATATCATCATGTGCATGATTTCGTACATAAGGTCAAGTAACTTCACCAACAGCCCATAATAAAAAATAACTTAAAAGGCATAACAAAGAATGACATGATGTATCAATTAAATCAATAGGTTAGGATTCTTCTTTATTCTTTTAACCTTTGGAGTTTTGATTTTCACTTTGGTAATTGTCCACTGGGTTGCTTTTGTTTAATGTGACTCTTTTAAACTTTTTCTTTGATCAATCTGTTATGATAACTCCCTAAAGCCTCTAACCTAAAATAAGTATGGTCCCATTTTTAAAAAACATTGACACTATAGATGAATTAGGGAGGTAGGGGAGGTACTTATTGGTGGACATTTCCCTGGAAAACTGACAATGAGATTGCAGGAGCTGATGGTTCAACAACATGGAACTGGTGGATGTATGGTGAGCAATGAATTCTTAGTTTATTTGAGCACATAAATTGCTTGTACATGAATTGTTTCTGACTGCTGGATAATGACAGAAGTAAAATGATCTTCTGTTACTGTAGTAATGTCATTCAATAATTAGAAAAGAAACAATAACCTGTGACATTAATGTATCCATTAGTAGAGTTCTTACTATTCTTGAACCAATTTTGGTACACACTGGCAATAACAAATGTGAATAAGAAAATGTTCATGCTTACTTTTGAATTGAATCAGAGTAAAGGACCTTACTGATGATCACAGAAATGACTTTTATTAATAGATCAAGTAACTCACAAACATTTGCTGGGATTAATGCACTTTAGGGAAGAGTCTGAGCAATTAATAGGCACCTGTGTGTTTTATCGCACTTTATTTAAACTACTCGTACTTGTTTTAAAAATGAAGGGAAAAATTATGTGATATTCTGAATGTTGTAATGGACTGGAAGTTTTTTTAAGTGGGTTGTTCACCCACAATGGATAGCTACGATGCTGGGGCAATTTCTATCACTAGCAGTTTCTGCAATTTGCGTCACGGCTTATGATATTTTAGGAGGCGGTAAGGAGTCATGTTTATTTAACACCTTGTGTACAAGAAAAAAAGTTAAAGTTCTCTTCTACAAATATGATACTTTTTTTAAAATACTTGCTGAATGACAATTCACTCAGTGAGTTTCTAAAGTAACAGTTGGCAAACAGAGTATTAACAATGTTAGAAAAGGGCAAAGAATAAAACAGCTAAATCCGCTGAGTCACTTCTGTCACTGTCTTCAAATTCATTTGTTTTTCAGCTAATGACTGCCTCAGCAATGACAGCAATATATTATAACATGAGCATATGCAAAAATACTTTAGGTCTGGGTTGGGACAAGCTTCAAATTGGGTGGGTTCTGACCCAAACATAGTTTTGACCCACTTTAGATAGCCATGAATAAAACATTTAAAGAGATTTTATGTTCATATTGACAGCCGAAAGAAGAAGAAGAATTGATTAGCTTACTTTTGTCCATTTAGAAATATAACCCCATTCTTATTAATTGCAAATTCCCATGAAGTCGACTTATTTGAGGACTTATGCCATCATAGCATTTTTGTGAGGGTCAAAACTCTTTTAGCAGAACAGAGAATGTCTTCTTACCTGTTAATAATTTTGTCAGGAAGGCAACTGAAAAGTAAATTTTGTTGAAACGTCTTTGTCATATGTTCTGAATGTATTCACTAGTGATGAGGAAAATGATTTGTATGAAATTGAACTTCTAGTGAAACCTGGCCACATCATAAAGAATTTGTGAAGCAAATTGTGTTACTTTTCCAGTGAAATTTGTGCCATTGACATAAGAAGAAAAATGTTTAGTCCTGTCTGGAAGCATTTACATACTTTAATTCCACATGTGTTTGCCAGCCATTATTTAAATAAAAAAACACTAGACTCAAATCCTGTTACATGTAGATATCAAAGACACCCAAAATAATCTTTTTTCATATTAGCAAAATTGCTTGCAAAATTAATTTTAGTGAATGTGAATTTAGTGAGAAGTCAAGCAAAATGACACCTTTTATTGGCTATCTAAAAATATTGCAATATGCAAGCTTTCTTGGCAACTCAGGCCCCTTCTTCTGGCAAGATGTAATCAAACTTTTGCTCATTACTTGCATCCAGCCAGCCATCCATCCATCCATCCATCCAGCCATTTATCTATTTATCTCTATTTTCTTGTCTGCTTGTTTAAGTTCAGAATTGCTAGAGGCTAGTCTCTATTCTAGTCTCTATTCTAGTGGCATTTGGTGCAAGGCAAGAATGAAGCCTGGACAAAATGCTAGATCAAAGTCATGAAATGTCATGTCAACATGCTAGATCAAATGTCATCAAAGGGCACACCAACACACTTATGAGGTCGATTTAAACTCCCCAATTAACCTAACACATAAATCTTTTGGATGTGGGAGAAAAACAAAGAAGTCAAAGTAAAACCCATGCTGGCACAAGAATGTGAATCCTCTTCAGAGACAGTGCATGGGCTGGGTTCAAATTCAAACTTCTGGAGCTATAAGGTAGCATTATTCCACCTTTCTGCCCAATTTTGACATATATACAGATTCTGTATACCATATTTAGAGACCACATAACTAAATTTTATTTAGTCAGAAGAACACAGGCAACAGTCCATTTTTAAGATGGACTAGATATCACTTTGGATGACAGAGGAGCCTAAACACATAGTGCTGTCACACCAAGATGCTTGAAAGTGATGCTATCCAATCACCAGGTGTACTTCATATTGTTCCACTTGTCTAGTTATTGAAGAAAATTGTCCTTTTCCAGTGACTGAATATGCCAAATATTTTGATCCAGCAGCATAAATCAAAGCAAGGACTTGTGTTAATACTGTATAAAGCATTAGCGCTACAAGCTGTCAGACCCTAATGAAATGGACTGTTGAAAAGTGAATTGTAATTGTATCAGTCAATTGGAAAAAAAAAAGTACAAAAAACTTTTTGTAGTGTTTCTTTTTTGTTTTTCTTTCTGTAAATGTTATTGTTCTGGCACCATCTATGATTATAATTTATTCTCAGAAGAAATAAAAAGATGTTATTCTCATCGTATTACCAATCGTATTGCCAATTTCCATGCTAGTGGCTGTGGTTGTAATTTAAGAGCATTAACCACATCAAACTTGAGCAAAAACTTAGCTGTGGGTAAATACTGTTGTGGAATATGTGTTCATATGAAAAGTAATTGGCATTGTTGGAGTTTTAATGGTACATGCTGGGAGATTCTGATGTAATAATTGCAACTGGATTTTGCATTTTAGTCACTGGGGTTTATAAAACATTGCACTATTTGTTTACATTTCATTTATTCATATACAGTATGTGCAGAGGCATCTGTGGTGTAGCGGGTCCACAGAGTAACAGAGGTTACTGACCAACTGTATTATACTGTATGAAAATATCTGATTTATTTTTTTAATTACTTTTTTAACTAAATATCTGCAAATGACAAACATACGCATACATACATTGTTTTTACCAGTATGCTGCTGCTGGAGTATGTGAATTTCCCCTTGGGGATTAATAAAGTGTCTATCTATCTATCTATCTATCTATCTATCTATCTATCTATCTATCTATCTATCTATCTATCTATCTATCTATCTATCTATCTATCTATCTATCTATCTATCTATCTATCTATCTATCTATCTATCTATCTATCTATGTTTTCTTTTGTGAATGTCACAAATTTCTCTGGAAGGAAAACTTAATTTATTTTGTGAAGTGATAGTTTCATTGTGAATTCAGTTTCACAAAAATTATTTCACTCATCACCAGGTATTAACCAAATAACAGATTTTAAAGAATGACGTACATTATATTATGTTATTTCTTGTTAAGAAAAATGTTATATCATTGGAACTGCTAAGTCACAATTTAGAAACACTAAACTTCTTAATTATTCATTCTTTGCTATAGTATTTGTGAAGGATCTTTCCTTTATTTGGCAAAAATTTTAAACAGGGAACATCCACAATTCATCCTTAAATAAGAAAGTGACTGCTGCAGTAAAATTGCATAGCTTCATCTTCTCCAATGCAATGTTAAAGCAGTTGACATGTGGGAGGGACTACTGCTCAATGTCAGGTTGTTTCTGGCCTTGTATCAAATGATAATGTAAGAGACTCCAGCCCCCACAATCTTGAATGAGATTACTGAGGCTTGATAATATTGTGGCATTTAGTAAAACAAAATGAGAAGCTACACAAACTGCAATTTCCAAGTAAAGTTATATTTGAGAAGTTTTAGATACACTGGTGTGAAAGAAAAAAGATCATCGATCAAGAGTCCCACGCCATACTTGTTAAGTAAATACTGGAGAAATTGAAGTCCAAATGGTCAGGAAGTTAATTAAACAGCAGATAATTAATATGGGGAAGCAGAAAGAGAACATAAGGGGGCAGGTATAATGAACATCATTCAATAACGTTTCAATCTAAACTAAGATTTTAACAAAATTTTAATGTCAAAATTAAAATATATATGTATAGATATTAAACTGTACATTTAGAATTACTAAATAATTGGTCTTTTTCCTCAAAGTTTGGAGAACTGATTAATGTCCATGGTGAGATGGCAAGCAAAATGGTTATGATATGACATCTGTTATGATCAAAGTTTTCTGTAGTATAAAAGCTATTATGTTTGTGTGCTTTTTTCTCTATATGCTTTCTGCATTAAAGAATACATTCCTGGTTGTTGAAATGTACTTCTTCCCATGACACCATTTTATTTGCTGTAGATGTCACCATTTTGTGAAAGTTTTTATAGTGATTGTAATGTAATTTTTATAGAGTGATGTCTGGGGTTGAATTCTGTGTGATGTCTCTGATCATGAAGTATAAAACTTAGCTACTTAGATTTCCAGATTGTCCAAGTTTATGGATTCTCAAAAGAAATTCAAATCACATGTGCATTTAAATTTGTATGAGACAATTATTTAATTTTTGGGTTATGACCTCAAGTTGGGATCACATTTTGGCTTTGGTACTAGGTTTTATTGACTATCAGGTTATGACCCTTTGTTTCTTTTTCGACTGCATTGTCTACATCCCAGTCTGGTTTCTCTTGAAATTGTGATGTGCTTTCTTCCAGTGACAAAACAACATAGCCAAAACAAATATTAACAAAATGTAAAATATATATATAACAAAAAATAATCTGTTTCAACAGTTTCCTCACAGACCCTTCTCCTAAGGCATGAGCACCAAATATACCGATCTGGCTTCAACTGACAATGTTTATGGAATTGCCGCAACAATGAATACCCAGGGCAGATTCACGGGACAATAGCTGTGCCAGTGTATCAATTAATGAATACATAAACCTAAACATTAAAACTTGTAAAATGTAAGCATCTTATTTTATCATCATATTATAGGTGATGGAGAACTAGGTGGTCAAGAATAATGGCTCGTATTGGGCAATCTCAAATGGGAGACATGAAAAGAAGGACAGACTTTAAAGTAAGATGAAAAGGCAAGTTTATAGGTAAATGGACCGATTTTCTTAAAAATAATATAAAGGCCAATATAAAGGAGACAAAATTGAAGTCTGATGTCATGAACCACATCTTCTGTCTAACCCAATAATTCAGTGAAATTCTTTGTCTCTTGTCTGAAAATAAAAACATTTGGCAGAGTCTATGGCATTCAAAAGGTTTTCCAGAATCACATCTCAACTCTTTTTAGATAATTCAGTAAACCAGGAAGAGTACTTTATTAATCCCCAAGGGGAAATTTGCTTATGAACACTGGTTTTATGCTGCCAATTTTGCCTTTTGGATTTCTTTTTCATTTTCAACTTATATAAAGGAGTCTCAGACAGCTTATTACTGGTGTGATGTAAAATTGTTTTTCAAAAGCATTTTTGGCTTTGGAAGACAATGAGAATCTTTAATGTTCTTTTCAGTCAAAACACCTAGAGGATGAAAAACCCTTAACAGTTATTTACTAACAGTACACACCCTTGTACCTGATTAATAGAAGTTGGAATGGGGGAATTCTGAATGGCCTGGACTTTAGTTTGAGCTACACTTAACCCCATTGTGAAATATGGCAATCAAGAAACAATACCAAAGATTTGTTTATGAATGACTGAAAGTTAGCCGGTGCATCTGCAAATCCATATGGCATCACTAAATGTTCATATTACCTTGAAGCAGTTTTATAAGCCAGAGTTTCTCATCCACCTGGTTAGGACCAGCTATTGGGCTGCAGGCTGCTGTTGGTAGATGGGTCGCAAGTGGATCACCTCAATTGATTGATTTATCCCTATTTGTATTTATAGACATTTTAACAAATGGAGACACTCTTCCATTCACTCTAAATTCACCAGGGCACCCCCCATAAAGCACCTTCCCCCATTGTAAAAAGATAAAACTGGGTCAGATGATAGTAAAGGTTGAGAAACATTGTTATAAACCATAAAACATATATTAGGTTGTAATTACTCCGAAGGTCAACATAAATGAATATTTTTTCCAGCATAGAGGAAGGTGGGGGATGAGGAAAATCGGGCAGGTTCTGTTTAACAAAGTTTCTAATTTGAAGATAGTGAAAGAAATGTGTTGCTGGAAAATTAAATTTGGAATGTAATTGTTCATAGGATGCAAAAATGTTGTCTATATAAAGATCTCTAAGTAATTTAATCCGAAATGTTTTCCAGATATTAAAAACTGTATATGTTTGCGAGGGTTGAAAAAGGTGGTTCTCGTGCAGAGGTGCCACCGATAAAAGCTTCTCTATCTTAAAATGCTTCTTACATTAGTTCCATATTCTGAGTGAGTGAAGCACAATTGGGTTGTTAGTATATTGGCGATAACTTGCATTTATAGGGGCACAAAGCAGGGAATATAAAGATGTACTACAGGATTTTATTTCTATTGCAGACCAAGCCTGTGTATGTTCGTCTATTTGTGTCCTGGTTTTTATAGCTTTTATGTTTGCTGCCCAGTAATAAAACTGAAAGTTAGGTAGAGCCATGCCACCTTTTGCCTTAGGTCATTGTAGGGTCGCTCTTTGGATACGTGGATGTTTTGAGTTCCAGATAAATGAGGTTATTGTTGAATCTAATTGCTTAAAAAATGATTTATTGATGTATATTGGAATGTTTTGAAATAAAAAGAGAAGCTTAGGAAGGATATTCATCTTAACAACGTTAATTCTTCCAGCTAAAATGAGATGAAGGGTTGACTATCTCTGCAAGTGTTGCTTAATTTTTTCCATACAGACGTCAAAATTTTGTTGATAAAGAGCTTTATGTTTACTTGTGATATTTAACTCTAGGTATTTAAACTGATCTGCAATAATAAAAGGGAAGGTATCCAATCTAATATTGTAAGCTTGAGAATTCACTGGAAAGAGCACACTTTAATTCAAATTAATTCTGAGACCAGAGATCTTCTGAAATGCTGTAAGTGCTGTTAAGACTGCAGGTACAGTATTTTGGATACATGGATGTTTTAAGTTCCAAATAAATGAGGTTATGGTTGAATCTAATTTCTTAACAAATTATTTATTGATGTATATTGGAATGTTTTGAAATAAAAAGAGAAGGCTAGGAAGGATATTCATCTTAACATTAATTCTTCCTTGCTTTTAATAGTGATTTTATTTAGCTCCCAGTAATTGACAAATTATGGAGATAGGGCAAAACGAATAAGATGAAATGCAAGTAAGAGTTAAAAGGAAGATAATTGAACAGGTTTAAATGCCATGAGGGAAAAATCAAATTAGATGGTTCTTGTGAGAAAGAAGTTAATCTGAGAATTACAATGGTAAAAGGTGGATTCAGCAAAATGAAAGTCCTTCTAAACAATATATTGAGTAAAGAAAATGCAAGTGGTAAAAGTAATTGAACAAAAACTTAGATGTTAGTGAATGCAGATGTTAGAAGTTTGGAAGCATGAGAGAAGTAGTGTTGGAAAACAAAAAGCTGGACAGAAGAAGTGAATAATGAGAAGATGCTGAGAAGAGTAGGAGAGGAAAGATTAACGAATGAGACAAAGAGATGGCTAGGACATGTGCTTAGGTATGATAGGCTACTAAGAGATGTCACCAATGGGAGATCAGACTGGGAAAAGTGACGTGGAGACAAAGAATGATGCCACTGGATAATATAAAAGACAGTGTGAAAAAGTATGTACAGTGTATGCAGTCTCTGAATAGAATTTATAACTCATATGATTTTTTTGTCTTTTCAGCCCCCCCCCCCCCCCTTTTTTTTTTTTACAAATCACTCTGGGTGGGTAATGAGTGGAATTTTGTATCTATTCATGTTGCTCCTCTTTTGTGTTCAGTGTCATTTGCATATGTATCCATAATTTCTTAATTGGACATTAAGGGAGAAACCTGTTCAGAAAAGAATAATAAGAGTGGAAATGGCCAAAGAGAACAAAAATACTTCAATTTAGTAAAAACGATGGCAATATAAAGTCAAAGTGTTTTTGACTAAAAAAAAATATTGCAATTAAACAATGACTTCGGTTCAACGTTAGGCAAGAGTGGGTGTCTTATTATGAACTTGATACATGGTGAACACCACTGCTGTAAATAACTGTATTATTTTGTGTATAATCTACTTTAGTTTTTTTTTAATTTTTAAAAATATTTTCTGAATATTTTATACAGTATATTGTTAAAACTACACACTTGCTTTTTTTTGCATGCATGCAATATGCATCATGGCTTCAAAGCTTCATGGCCCAGTTTCCGATATACAGTCATCAAGGAAATGATTAATCTAAAGAGTTGAGTCACCAAATTGGAAAGCAGGGTGCAACGCTCTATTGTATGTATAACGAGATAGGCAGAAAAATGGCAGTTTTTTCTTCTCTTCTGTCCTATCTATCAATCACATGCACACACACACACACAAATATATACTGTATATTCACACATACATATGTTAATGTCAATTTATTTATATAGCACATTTAAAACAACATAGTAATGCTGTGGTTACAATAATAGAATAAAAGAAAGACAAAAACAATAAACATAAAACATAAATAGAAATAAAATATATGAACATAAAATAAAATGCATAATAAATAGAAGTAATGTTATATACATAAAAAATAGAAGTAATGTTATATAATCACAAAGAGGAAACCATCAGTATTACTGAAGGTCACGGAATGCAAGTGAATAGAAATGTGTTTTTAATCTTGTTTGCATGCCAATATACTGTATATATATATAGATATATATGATTGGCACACTAGCATGTTATACTTTGTCCACATAAGGCAGAAAAGACAGAGGCACCAATACAGAGGAGAGAGAAAAAGCCACCGATGTGGATGTAAAACCATGCCATAAGCATGTCCTCTTCTGTTTTTACATTGGGAACATTAAGTGGTGCTACTGCCCTGTTCCTGAATCCACAAAGAACATTAAAAAAACCACACTTAAAGATAGATAGATAGATAGATAGATAGATAGATAGATAGATAGATAGATAGATAGATAGATAGATAGATAGATAGATAGATAGATAGATAGATAGATAGATAGATAGATAGATAGATAGATAGATAGATAGATAGATAGATACTTTATTAATCCCAAGGGGAAATTCACAAATAAACAAAAAGGTCTCTCATGATTTGCATTTTTCTGTGTCTTTCCTGAAAAACTGCATATACAGTAGTTATTTTTTTACCCAAAAACTCTAAATATAACATAGTTTGCATCCAGAAAGTGTTCTTTAAAAGATCAATTATTTTACTGTCTTTTCCATCACACCGTTTGCTTATCACTGTTGCTGCCATTTTGTGGAGCAGTTGTCTCCACGTAGCTAGGCAAACAACCCAGAAGTTAGATGCTTTGAGTAAATGGAGTTGTGGGTAAAAAGGTCATCCTGTTCATTTGAGTTTGCAGAGATAAGCAAAGAGATTAGTGAATGTGCATTCTGTGAGAGTTTTCTTACTTAACAATTCTAGTCCAACGACTTTTGATTGAGATTTAGGGTTCTGTTTTTGGTTTTGATGATCATGTTACTACCTTCTTGGCTTTGAATCTTACCTGTGCTTTGTTTCACATCATACTTTCTGGTCCTTTTCTATAACTATTGTTGACTTTCTCATTCAGAGCAGTACAAAAAGTATAGGCTAGAGAAGTTTAAACAAAAAGAGAAAGAAACGTATCATTATTTATTATTATTATCAATTACACTTTTTTGGTGAACAACTTCAAACACCACCAATGTGTAGCATCCTCCTGCTTGATGCAACAATAGCCATTCTTGTACCAGTACACTCACCACACATCAGCTATTAGAGTGGGTGATATGGGGGTCAGAATAACCAGGCTATGTGGGCAATTTAACTAGGACATTGGGAACACCCTACAGTTTTTGAAAGGTGTCCACAGGTAGTCAGTTTTAGTTTTAACAGTTTTAACAATAAACTGACAAGATTACTTTCTTCTTGTGTCTGTTTTCCGTGCCTCTAAACAACATCAAAGCACACCATCCCCTTAGAAGTATATAATGTGATCTGCAGATTGTCAAAGATTCTTGGGCACAGTAAAAAGAGGTTTGGGGCAGCTTCCAGTATACCTGAGAATTGGCTGCAAATACAGATAGGCTGAGAAAAATGGTCTTTACAGACAAGAGTCCAAAATGGAACTGAACAGGTTCGGAAACATGCCAGATATAAGAGTTGCATTGAAAAGCAGGAAGAGGAGGGATCTTGGGACCGGAACTGGAAATGAGGTGATTAGGAGATGGGCTCTTCTGTTGGTATGGAAATGACATCTTCTGGAGCGGAGCTGGAAGTGATGTCTTCTGGGGTGGAACTGGACGTGACGTCTTCTGGGGTGGAGCCGGAAGTGACATCTTCTGGGGTGGAACCAGAAGTGATGTCATGGGAGCCAGCGCAAAATTTCCTGCATTTGTTCTGCGGGGAGATAAGAGAAAGAATTATTGCACTCTGCCAAACCCCTGGTCTGACTGGGAATTACTTTCTTTTGACCTCTTTAGCTGCCTCCTATACGCACATATGTGACAATATTTTATTATTTCATCTCTGTAAGAGCAAATTTAACATTGGCAAATTTTATTGTGTACAATTTCTGGGTTTTGCAAATACTCTGTGATTAGTCTTATTGATGACACATGTGCACACTTATTAGGATAAAGTCTCCCATTGACATACCTCAAATCTACTGTATGCTTAGAAAAGGATTTCCCTTGCTTAATGTACAAATTCTCTGTGACAACAGGCTCATCATAAGGAACAATTTTGGGAAGTGGCCAGGAGCTACACAAAATACTTCAGAGCTTTGTAGCCATCTGGTGGTGTCCTACACTTTTTTACATACAGTATATATGTCTTGGCAATTCCATTTTTTATTTTTTTTACTAATACAACCTAATTGGTAGCAAGAATACTTTTAGCACTCATTAGTAAACTATCCCAGAACATTTCCACTTCTGTGACTATCATAGACATTGCATATTCTCTGTATGTAAGTGTCAAAAATGTAATCACTGCAGCTTTTTTCTTTCTTTTTTTGTTTTGGTGCCATTCTGATTTTTGTCTAGAGACGTTAATTTTCTTGTGTACTGCATTTATTACACTTTTTCCAACTTTGATATTTTAAATGCACTCATTATTTCATTAGCTAATTTTCATTGCTTAGTATTGGTTCCCTATTTTAAACTGCTACTTACATCAAAAGTTTAGGTGACCACGTCTCTTAAAAGGGAGGATTTGTTTGGTTTTCTTTCACTGGTGAGAGATTCTTACTTCTTGTTGATTTACTTTCAAGAAACAGAAAAAAAGAGCTTGCTGAGAAACTATTGAGAAGAGCATGAGTGAATCTCTCACCATTATTGAGAAACAGTACCATAATCTCTCTAGTGTGTCTTGGGTCTGCTTGGACCTTCTTCCCATGGACCTTTCCTTGTAACAGACACTCAGAGTGTACTACCATACCGGGAAATAATAAGTGGATAAATTAAAATTAAAATGGCCCATGCTCAAAAGCAATGGGATATAAATGATACAAATACACCAAAGCATAAAATGTTATCCAAAAATCAAAGTCTAAAAGTTCACACAAAGTTCAATACCCTAAAATGTTTTAAATCAAGTGGCAACACTGAGGGTCTTTGAAAACACATTCCAAAATCTTGGATGCTAGGAGAGGTGTGCATGTAACAGCATTGACAACCGTTGGTAACAAAAATATGGCTGCTAAACCCCGAAATGGAAGTTGGAAATATAGACAAAATAATTTTAGAAAATTGCAACAACACAACAAATGATTTAAATTCATACAGTGAAAGAAGCTACAAAAATGAGAACTATAGCAGATAAAATCCCCAAAAAACTGCATAGAGAAATTCTAACCATGTCTAAACTGCCTCACCTGAATTGTCTTTGTCCTGAGAAGTAGCCATTCTACTCCAAGGCCCTCCAATATTAATACGTTTCTACGTATCACAAAGAGTGAGTCTAGAAACCCCCATGCACAGGAACCTCATCTTAGCCTCTTGTACTTGAAATCTTGCTCTTTTCATCACTGTCCAAAGTTTGTGAATATAGGTGAGGATGAGAATGTACAGTGTCCGGCAACAGTAGATTGTACATGAACACCTCTTAATTAGAACTGCTACTCATCCCTTAGAGGTAGGGGAAAGGCACTCCATCTAACAGGATGGCTATGGCCTTATATTTGAAGGTGCTAATTCTTGTTTTGTCTACTAGATTGCAACTGTTTTTCTTGTTTATGTGTTTTTCTATATTAAAAATTGGTGTAGAGCGACTTCTGTCGTACAAAATATGTCAATACTGAGAAAGAAGCTTAACATCAAAATGAAGTGAATAGTGTCAAGAGTAGCTGCACTATATATGAAAGGTATTTTTTATTATGTGTTTTCTAACATTGGTTCTTTGTCACATGGCAACTCATGTGCTAACAGTGTTGTGTCACCAGGGTGCTTTAAAAGGCCTTACCTTTCTAAAAGTTGAAGTGATACCAGGAATGATGCTTCCTCTTGATTTCACTTCTGTTAACAATTTCATGACATTTTATCTGTATTAGTTTTAATGATTTTTGACCAATTTTGCTAATTTTATGATTTTAATTTTTTGTTGAACTTTGTTTATGGGTCCTGCTTTATCTTCTTTTTAATTTTATTAGATTTCTGATAAAAACAGAGTTGCTAGATATAAGAGAAAAGGAACAAAGGACCAGCAGATAAAAAGAACAAGAAAGTAGAAAGACAATGCATGGACAGGCAGGGTCAAAACTACCTAGAAAATCAAGAAAGACTAATGGTCAAACCCTGGAATGTGTTTGTGTGTTTTACTGGCCAGTTTAATGAAATAACTTCAAATTGATATCGCATTAGTGCATCATATTGATAAAGTTAAATTGATATCACATTAGTAAATTACAAAATTAAATTATTGTTGTATCTTTAAAGATATTAAGGATCCTGTTTAGCTTATAGTTCATTCCCCTTGTGTCATTTTCCTCCAGACTGGCAGCTTGTCAAAACTAACAAAGCCATGTGCTTTGATTTTGTCAGTATAACGCTCCCCCTTTCCCACCTTAAATATCGGTCTGCAGTTAGAGCTGTTCCATTCTTTGGAGTAATTAAAAGCCCTCCTTTAAGAACTACACTCTGATTCATAATCGAGATTGGTTTTATCATTTACTTATTTTTCATCCAACTTGAAGCTGATTGAAACCCTTAACATTAAACTTAATGTGGTCTATCCCACATCCCTTTTCGGTTTGTCCTATTACTTGAAATCAACATGTTCACCAAATGTAGGTTACTTAATTTCATGCTGTACTCTTGGCACTATAGTGCAAAGTTGAGAAAAGTCCTGGCAACTGTTCATCTTTCATAATGCTGTTCTTCATATTGATGGCAGTCCCAACTCTTATCAACTCTGGCCTTGGGAAGGTATTTTTGAAATTTAGTGAGGTTTACAAGAGTGCTGGGCCTACAACACTGAAGATACTGAAGACTAGGTGCTCTGTCCCCAATTATTCTTTCCCCTTGCATTCTCTGTATTAATATTACTTTCTTGTTTTATATAATCCTTCCCTGGAGCTCTCTGATCTGTATCTCACCTTCACGTACCACTATCCTTTTTTTAGGCATGATTGATGCTAAATAAGCCTAATCCTATGTCTATACAAATTTCAAAGTGCATATTTTTACACCAATAGGGGAAGGATAAGGTAAAGACATTATAAACATTATGATGGTGGGAAGTAATTTCTTCTTTTTACCAATTTTTATTTTAATGTTAAAAACAGTGAATTTTACTGTTCCTTTACTTGTTTCATTGGATGATGATTAATTTAATGTCACCTTCAGAAGCATTACCCTTTAGTTATTGATCATTTTCTCACTTTGACAAACTCATATTTCCACAAATGATTGAACTCAGTGACATGTGTGGATTTTCAGGTATAAAGTGCTTATTGCTTGTCTTGCCGCAAACATGTCAGTGAGGTTTTGGTCTGACCTATAACTAGGCCATTCCAAAATGCTAAATTTATTTTTATCTTTTCTAAAAAAGGAAGACTTACTTCTGCGTTTTAAATGACTGCCTTGCTGCAACATTTAGCTGTGTTTCCGCTTCATCTCAATAAGTGATTGGTTGATATTGACTGAATAGTCTTTTGGTACAAGACCTGGTTCAGACAAGCATTCCTAATCCATAGCAGTAACACTACAATGACTGAGTTTGAGCATTTGACACCATTGATCATAATATTCTTAGAAATTGCCTTAGTCAATGGATGGGCCTCTCTGGCAACGTCTTAAATTGGTTTGAATCCTACCTGGCAGGGAGAAAATTTTTTGTTAGTTGTGGTAATTACAACTCAAAGACACATGATATCCTATATGGTGTTCCACAAGGCTCTATCCTGAGTCCGCTGCTCTTCTCAATCTACATGCTTCCATTAGGTCAGATTATCTCAGGGAACAACGTGAGCTACCACAGCTATGCTGAAGACACACAGCTGTATTTATCAATTGCACCTGATGACCCCGATTCTCTTGATTCACTAACACAATGTCTAACTTGTATCTCAGAATGGATGAATAGTAACTTTCTCAAATTAAATAAAGAGAAAACTGAAATCTTAGTGATTGGCAATAATGGATACAATGAGACTATTAGAAATAAACTGGATGCATTAGGATTAAAAGTCAAAACTGAGGTAAAAAGCTTAGGGGTAACTGTTGACTGTAATCTAAATTTTAAATCACATATTAATCAGACAACTAGGACAGCATTTTTTCACTTAAGAAACATAGCAAAAGTTAGACCTCTTATATCATTGAAAGATGCTGAGAAATTAGTTCACGTGTTTGTTTTCAGTCAACTAGATTACTGTAACGCACTCCTCTCAGGTCTACCCAAAGAAGACATAAATCATTTGCAACTAGTGCAGAATGCAGCTGCTAGAATCCTTACCAGGAAAAGAAAATCCGAGCACATCTCTCCAGTTTTGATGTCACTACACTGGTTACCTGTGTCATTCAGGATTGACTTTAAAATTCTGCTTATGGTTTATAAAGCCTTAAATAATCTCGCCCCATCTTATATATCGGAATGTCTGACATCTTATATTCCAAATCGCAACCTCAGATCCTCAACTGAGTGTCTCCTTAGAATTCCAAGAGCAAAACTTAAAAGATTTGGTGAGGCGGCCTTCTGCTGTTATGCACCTAAAATCTGGAATAGCCTGCCAGTAGGAATTCGCCAGGCTAATACAGTGAAACACTTTAAAAAACTACTGAAAACACATTACTTTAACATGGCCTTCTCATAACTTCACTGTAATTTAAATCCTGATACTCTGTATATCCAATTCATTATAATAACTATTCATGGTGGTGCTAAAATCTGTACTAACCCCTCCTCTCTCTTCTGTTTCCTTTTCCGGTGTCCTTTTGGTGGTGGCGCATCTACTCAAAGCACCATGATGTTCCAACAATGATGGATGGATTAATAGCCAGAGGTCTGTATGACCATCAGCATCAAGTGAGTCTGTGAGAACCCTAACTACAAAGAGGACTATTTCATTTATATTAGGTAGAATGCACAGAGGGTACTGGGCAGTCTTGTGGCCTGGAACCCCTACAGATTTTATTTTTTTCTCCAGCTTTCTGGAGTTTTTTTTTTTTTTTTCTGTCCACCCTGGCCATCGGACCTTACTCCTTTTCTATGTTAACTAATGTTTTCTTATTTTAATTTCTTATTTTGTCTTTTATTTTTCTTTTCTTCATTATGTAAAGCACTTTGAGCTACTTGTTGTATGAAAATGTGCTATATAAATAAATGCTGTTGTTGTTGTTGAGTGCTGATATGATATCCTTATTTTAGAATACATTATCCACACATAATGTGGCTATGATGATGGCCACTCAGGGGCAGATTGGTGACTCTCTCAAACTTTCTCCAACAGGACAATGGGACTTTACTTGTAACAACTGAAAATTACGGATTAACTGGTGTAAACCCTGATCAAATGTATTTTCCCCAGAGAATGTGAGCAAACTTTAAATCCCCATGTCACTATAATTTGTGAAGTTAATATTTTAAATCCACCTGTCTATTCATGCATCCCTCCATCTATTCAATCATGTGTTTTCAAAACCTTTTTTATTCCAATGTTTTCCTTAGAGCACAAGAGCCTATCCTGATGGCATCAGACAAAAGGCTGGAAATAACCCTGAATGTCGCAGGTTCTACTGAAGTACAGACTCACACTCGCTCATACTTAGCCAATTTAGAGCCACCAATCATTATAAACTTTGCTTGTTTAGGAGGTGGAAGAAAAATGAAGAATTCCAAACCCATGTAGATGTGGTGAAGAGCATGCAAACTACATATAAACACTAGACTGAGATTTAATCTGAGTGTCCTGAAGCTGTTAACAGTAGAGGCTAGCAGTTGGGGAATACCCAAAAAGAAAGGAAAAACAAAGCTTTGGTGTTATTGTTGCGCAATGTGGAAATAAGAAAAAAAAAAGCTAGCTCTAACCACAGAGACAAAACTGATACTGATATGAGTTCTTAAATATAGCACAAAAGCAGCTATATTAATACTAACAACATTTATGCTGTTTTTTTATTGTTCTTGTTAATTTTCATGTTCAATTATTGATAATTTGTCACATCTTTGCCAGAATGTTAAGTCTGACATTTTAAGGGAAAGTTTGTATTCTTTAGTAAAAAAAACATTATCACTAAGTAAACATATATACATACAGTAGATAAGTTCTGTTTCATCCCATGACTATGCTATGTTTGACTTTGAGTTTTACTTTCCTTTAGGTATTGCAATGCATTTACTGTACATCTTCTGAGATGCTCTGTAGGTATGCATGGTTATTCTGAACCTGTGGAGTACCAAGAATTAAAATATAGATGAAGCAAGCCCTCATCCTTATTTTTATGTTTTCCAGAGTTTGTATATCATCCATCCTTTCATCCATTTTTCAAACTTGCTAATTCACTATTTTTAGTCATATGGATACACATTTCTTAGGAACCTGGCAAACTTAACTTAAGCTGAGTAATCTTATACATGTATATGTATTAATTTTTTTAATTAAAAAATGTCACAAATATAGACTATAATAATCAACCACTGCAATAACCCGTATAATTGTATTGAATATTTTTGGTCAACAAGAATTTTGAAGCATATTCATGTAAATAGATCATTATCAGATATTTGCTCTAAGCTACTTCAAAAAAGTATATCTTCAAAATGATAACAAATAGTTTGTTGTCGTGATGTAGCACCACACCTATAGATTTCCCAGCAACATATACTGTAAATCTAAATAAAATAAATTTATCCTCTTATTTAAATCTTTAAAAAGTTAACTTCCAGGGCATATTGAAGTTTTAAGAATTTTGTGACAGAAACTATGTTTCACTCAATTTGTGCCTTTGTATTGCCAGCGTATGATGTATTCTCCAGTAAATTTTTATACAAACTGCAGGCAAACATTGTAAATTTCTCAAAGCAGTTTTATTGACTCTACAGTAATACAAATGGATGATCTATCAAATTCATCTTGTCAGAGATGGCTCAAAAACAAAGCAAAAGGATTTAGTAAAAAACAACACAAAAAAATAGCATGAAATAAATATGCATGTAAACTGATAAATTAGCACGAGCATCGAGAAAGAAAGAAAGAAAGAAAGAAAGAAAGAAAGAAAGAAAGAAAGATTTTTAAAATTTTTAATATAAACTTCTTTCTTAGTAACAAACATTACAAAATAAAACAGAAATCTTTACAGCCGTAAACTCTCAAAAAATCATTTCAGAAAATGCAATTACCAAAATCCATCCATCCATCCATCCATTATCCAACCCGCTATACCCTAACTACAGGGTCATGGGGGTATGCTGGAGCCAATCCCAGCCAACACAGGACTCAAGGCAGGAAACAAACCCCGGGCAGGGCGCCAGCCCACCACAGGGCACATGCAAGTAACCTGCCTGAAGGGAGGAAACTGGAGCACCCGGAGGAAACCCACGCAGACACAGGGAGAACATGCAAACTCCATGCAGGGAGAATTACCAAAATCCATCCATCCATTTTCCAACCTGCTGAATCCGAACACAGGGTCACGGGGGTCTGCTGGAGCCAATCCCAGCCAACACAGGGCACAAGGCAGGAAACAAACCCCGGGCAGGGTGCCAACCCACCGCAGGACACACACAAACACACCCACACACCAAGCACACACTAGGGCCAATTTAGAATCGCCAATCCACCTAACCTGCATGTCTTTGGACTGTGGGAGGAAACCGGAGCACCCGGAGGAAACCCACGCAGACACGGGGAGAACATACAAACTCCACGCAGGGAGGACCCGGGAAGCGAACCCGGGTCCCCAGGTCTCCCAACTGCGAGGCAGCAGCGCTACCCACTGCGCCACCGTGCCGCCCAATTACCAAAATTTGACATTAAAATTACAAACAAAAAAGAGTTTCTTATTCCTGATTATACAAACTGTTTCATTTATATACACATGATTGATTAAAAAGTTTGCAAGTTAAAAGTCATTTCATAAAATTTGTACTCAAGAAATACTCTTGCTTTTACTAAAGCAATAAATATTTGAACTAAATCAAAATCTCTTTGATTATGTTTTTTTTTCTTTTCTTGACTTATATGTAATAATTTTTGCTTGGTACAACAACAAAAAAAAATCAATCTTGTTATTATTCTTATTATCTTTTGAATTAGAAACTTCACAAACAAACACAGACTTACTAAAATACAAATTCAGAACATTCAAAATAGAATTAAGAACTGGTAAAAGTGACAATCCTAAAACAAAATAAAACCAATGGAACATAGTCTCTCTTTCAGAACAGAAAGGACAATTATTCCAAGCACTAGGATTAACCTAGTATAAAAACAAATTCACAGCTAAGATCCCTTGCAGCATCTTCCATTGCAGGTCACCAGTGGTGACCTGTACAGACTGCTCCATTCTGGGCTGTAACTCCCTATTCCCGCAGTATGTCCCTCCAGGGTGTACATAGATTCTGCCTGAGGTACCTGTGGTGTCTCACCTGGACACAGAGTTTGAAAAGTTCTTAAAAAGAGAGGATCCACACTATAGAATACATAGTGTTACTGTGTAATATGCTAAAAGAATATTTGAATGTCAGGAAAATATGTAAATAATGTTATTTAATATCTCTGGAGTTAAGTTACATAATCTTGTACTCAGAAAAGTGCTACCATGTTTTTTACTGCCACCTGACACCTTCAAAATCCTGGTCTTGAATTTCATCAAGTATTTGCATGTTTCTTTCCTGATCTGTGTGTTTTTTCTATATTTTGTGATGCCTTGGGGTACTTATCCATGGGCACTACATTCTTGCTCTTCATAACTGAGGATGGGCTAGTGCAAGTAAGAACACAAGTATAGGTGCAAAAGTGTAAAGGGGACACTTATTAAAAAGCATCAAGCAGTATCAAAGTGTGGTGCATTAATATTCTTCAAATAAATTGTTATAAATGAATAATCCATAAAACAGTGCAATGAATTTAAAAATCGTGTAAACCAAAATAATTCAATAAATTGATTAAACCAAGAGGTAAA
This sequence comes from Erpetoichthys calabaricus, assembly GCF_900747795.2. NCBI lineage: Eukaryota > Metazoa > Chordata > Cladistia > Polypteriformes > Polypteridae > Erpetoichthys > Erpetoichthys calabaricus. Next base: position 59,843,415 of record NC_041394.2, read on the forward strand.
ATTAAATTTAGGATCGGCCTTCACACGGACTTGTTCTCCAATGTATGTGTGTGTGTCTCTCTCTCTCTCTGTGTACCTTGCCCTCTCCTTAAGGCTTATTCAACAGGCCTAAGGCATCAGCAAACCTGGTCTCCTTTGGTTCTTTCTCCATTTGTCTCTGCTGGGTTCCTTCAGCCATGGATTTATCTTCCTGACATCTGCATTGGTCCCAGCAAGAAGCTCATAGAGTTCTCCTGCTCCCTCTTTGATCACCCCTGGAGAGACACTCCTTACTCCCTCCACCACAGGGCTTTTCTCAACTAGTTCACTCTCACTATCTTGTACTGAATTAACTGGCCGACTCTTCTCTTTCTCCATATATTTTCTTCTTACATCCCTTTTCATTTTTCTTTCATTTTTTGTCCCTCTCACTGGATCACCCAGACCTTTATATACCTCTGTGAGTGTAGGTGTATCTCTAAAAAGAAACATGGAGCTACTAATGAGGGATGGCTGTGCCTCAGTCTATCTCACACATGAATGATTACTCAGCCCTTTCCCCCATTAAGCATTCTGTGGCCGAACGACTTTTGTAACTCACTCATTCCTACACTCGTGAGTCTGAGTTACACTATTTTATGATCCGCCATGAACCCGTGACACACCCTGCCACATATGTATTCTAATTTACCTCCACCATCTCAAAGATATAAATGTTAGTTAATTGCTCTTTTTTGGACTGGTTTATTGTGACAGAGTGCGTAACTGTGTATTGCACATGACAGATGTCATGTCCAGGTTATGCTCCTGTTGTGAACTTGTTGCTGTTGGAAAAGGCTGTGGCATCTGTAATCATGAATTGGATCATGTGAATAGAGAAAATTGATTAATTCTGTCCATTATATTTGTGATTTAAATGTTTTGTCAGTTCTGTAGAGATTTGGGATAAGTGTAAGTCTGTTTTTGTTGCAAATTAAGCATAGTTTTATAGATGACATCAAATTTCTTCTGTGTTGAATTTTGCAACGCAGTCACTATCTATATGGGTTCTGTAGGTTCCCTCTGTATGTGGGGCTTCTCCAGTTATTTCCTCCCACCTGGATCCCCGGCTAAAGGATTTACGCTGGTAACTGAAGGTTTCCGATTCGAATCACGGTAGTGTCAGAAAGAATGCCAGTCCATTGGGCCATTGAGCAAGGACCTCAACTTGCAATTGCTCCAGACGTGCTGTACAAACAACTGACCCTGTGCTCTGACCCCAAGCTTCTCTCTTCCTTTTTGTGTGTCTCAAATTCCTAATGCAAGAAATTGTATATGGCAAATATAGTAAGTTATTATTATTATACAGGTGCTGGTCATAAAATTAGAATATCATGACAAAGTTGATTTATTTCAGTAATTCCATTCAAAAAGTGAAACTTGTATATTAGATTCATTCATTACACACAGACTGATGTATTTCAAATGTTTATTTCTTTTAATGTTGATGATTATAACTGACAACTAATGAAAGTCCCAAATTCAGTATCTCGGAAAATTAGAATATTGTGAAAAGGTTCAATATTGAAGACTCTAATCAGCTAATTAACTCAAAACACCTGCAAAAGCCTTTAAATGGTCTCTCAGTCTACTTCTGTAGGCTACACAATCATGGGAAAGACTGCTGACTTGACAGTTGTCCAAAAGACGACCATTGACACCTTGCACAAGGAGGGCAAGACACAAAAGGTCATTGCTAAAGAGGCTGGCTGTTCACAGAGCTCTGTGTCCAAGCACATTAATAGAGAGGCGAAGGGAAAGACAAGATGTGGTAGAAAAAAGTGTACAAGCAATAGGGATAACCGCACCCTGGAGAGGATTGTGAAACAAAACCCATTCAAAAATGTGTGGGAGATTCACAAAGAGTGGACTGCAGCTGGAGTCAGTGCTTCAAGAACCACCACGCACAGACGTATGCAAGACATGGGTTTCAGCTGTCGCATTCCCTGTGTCAAGCCACTCTTGAACAAGAGACAGCGTCAGAAGCATCTCGCCTGGGCTAAAGACAAAAAGGACTGGACTGCTGCTGAGTGGTCCAAAGTTATGTTCTCTGATGAAAGTAAATTTTACATTTCCTTTGGAAATCAAGGTCTCAGAGTCTGGAGGAAGAGAGGAGAGGCACAGAATCCACGCTGCGTGAGGTCCAGTGTAAAGTTTCCACAGTCAGTGATGGTGTGGAGTGCCATGTCATCTGCTGGTGTTGGTCCATTGTGTTTTCTGAGGTCCAAGGTCAACGCAGCCGTCTACCAGGAAGTTTTAGAGCACTTCATGCTTCCTGCTGCTGATGAACTTTATGGAGATGCAGATTTCATTTTCTAACAGGACCTGGCACCTGCACACAGTGCCGAAGCTACCAGTACCTGGTTTATGGACCATGGTATCCCTGTTCTTGATTGGCCAGCAAACTCGCCTGACCTTAATCCCATAGAAAATCTATGGGGTATTGTGAAGAGGAAGATGCAATACGCCAGACCCAACAATTCAGAAGAGCTGAAGGCCACTATCAGAGCAACATGGGCTCTAACAACACCTGAGCAGTGCCACAGACTGATCGACTCCATGCCACGCCGCATTGCTGCAGTAATCCAGGCCAAAGGAGCCCCAACTAAATATTGAGTGCTGTACATGCTCATACTTTTCATGTTCATACCTTTCAGTTGGCCAACATTTCTAAAAATCCTTTTTTTGCATTGGTCTTAATCCATCCATCCATCCATTTTCCAACCCGCTGAATCCGAACACAGGGTCACAGGGGTCTGCCGGAGCCAATCCCAGCCAACACAGGGCACAAGGCAGGAAACAATCCTGGGCAGGGTGCCAACCCACCGCAGGACACACACAAACACACCAAGCACACACTAAGGCCAATTTAGAATCGCCAATCCACCTAACCTGCATGTCTTTGGACTGTGGGAGGAAACTGGAGCGCCCGGAGGAAACCCACGCAGACACGGGGAGAACATGCAAACTCCATGCAGGGAGGACCTGGGAAGCGAACCCAGGTCCCCAGGTCTCCCAACTGCGAGGCAGCAGCGCTACCCACTGCGCCACCGTGCCGCCCATTGGTCTTAATTGATATTCTAATTTTCCGAGATACTGAATTTGGGACTTTCATTAGTTGTCAGTTATAATCATCAACATTAAAAGAAATAAACTTTTGAAATACATCAGTCTGTGTGTAATGAATGAATCTAATATACAAGTTTCACTTTTTGAATGGAATTACTGAAATAAATCAACTTTGTCATGATATTCTAATTTTATGACCAGCACCTGTATTATGTACAGGCTCTGCCTACATAGTAGTGGATCAAAACAGTAACAAGGGCTATGCCTGGCTCCCCACTCCTGATGTTACGCTCCCTCCCCCATACCCCCCGTCTCGGATTAGCGTGAATATATCACTCCTGCAAACAAACTATGATTCTAAGCAAGATGAAAGAAGTTGCAAAATCATCCAGAATGTTCAAACATATTGTAGAAAAAACACAATCTAAATCCATTAATTAGTCCCCTCGTTCGCTAGCTAAGCAGAGGTAAGGAATGCCCTGTCCCCCTCCCCTCAGCCCGCAATTTGTCTCGGATTCGCGCAAATAAATTGGTACCGTAAGTGAACTATGATACTTAACACCATGAGAGAAGTCTCAAAATCAACCAGAATGTTCAAGCAAATTATACAAAAAAACTCAATTTTTATCTGTTAAGTAGTTCTTTCATGAAAAGCAGACAGACAGATGTTGGATTTTATATATAGAGAGAAGTTTAAATGGTGGCTCTAAAGTGATCCTCTTTGAATTGGTTGTGGGAATGCACATGTGCAAAACTTGAGAAATGACTGCTGTCTTGCTGTTAGGGCTCATTCTCCCTGCAGCAGTATAATAGAAAAACAAGGTTAAAAAATGAATGAACATTGCATAGATGGCATTAGTGGAGGTCTATCAAAAACAAGCTAAACCATGCAATTAGAATCACCTTTGGATAATTTAAAGACTAAAAGAAGTAAGAAATAAGTTGGGCTATTATGCTTTAGGTAAAAGTAAAAATTCATTCCTATAAAATAATAAAAACAAAATCCTTAAGTACAGAGTCTCTAAAGATCTTTTTGCATTCTAAACCATCTTTTTTGCATACTCATGAGATCCATCCATCCATTATCCAACCCACTATATCCTAACCACAGGGTCACGGGAGTCTGCTGGAGCCAATCCCAGCCAACATAGGGCGCAAGGCAGGAAACAAACCCCAGGCAGGGCGCCAGCCCACCACAGACTCATGAGATCTTTTCACTCCATGTTACTACTGTGGCTAAATAAATCAAATTAAATATAGCTGACTTGAATAAATAATTTTCAATGCTGTGAAATTTATCATCAGGGAGTGAAGTCTTGGGTGAGTGAGACTGCAGGTATTTGATTAAATCAAACTTTTCTGTAGTTCTTATGACCCAGAGGAAAGTAGGGCTTCTGAGATCATTATTTTAACACTTGGTCAGAACTGGAATTGTCAGACTTTGAGAACATCAAATTAAAGAGCTTGTCATTTGTTACAAGGAAATTCTCAAGATATAAATAATTGTGCTTTGTCATATTTGGAATCCACTTAGCTGTCATGGTCCTTTTGATTATGACTAAAATAAACATAAACATGAATTGAAAAATCCCATTTTTCTGTTTCATTTTTACACTTTAAACACCTTACTTTTTCAAGGGCATCAATGTACAAAATCAACTACTGACATACTGCAGCCCTGTATGATATTGTATCTCTTTATCAAAGACGTTACTGCTTTTTAACTTTTCATCAGGATAAAGGCATAAAATAAAATAAATGTACTCAGATATAATGGAGCGTATTGCATATAAGTATGTGAATTTCCCCTTGGGATTAATAAAGTATCTATCTATCTATCTATCTATCTATCTATCTATCTATCTATCTATCTATCTATCTATCTATCTATCTATCTATCTATCTATCTATCTATCTATCTATCTATAATGAGATATGACATTTGCTAAGATGTTGAACTTTGTCATCTTGTTTTTTTTTTAATTTTGAATTGTAATCCTAAATACAATAAATTGCTTCATTTAAAAGCAATTGTTTCCTTCCTCAAATTTTGCACAGGCTTGCCTAATATGGGCCACTTGAATGAATGCATTAGTTTTGCAGCATGAACATTTTAAATATGTGTGGAAATTTCCTTGGTGGATTGAATGAAATTGTATTTTTACTTCATTCACCTTGATATTCAAGAGTCAAAGTGCTGTATTACATAAACTAAGACATGGACACTGAGAATTTCATGCATGCATGAAATTAAGGCAGAATAAGGTATAAAACATGCATATATACATATTATGAAGCATTCACTAGTGAATGATTCTGGCTTCAAAATCTTAGAAGCCGCTTAGAAAAAGTCCAAAGGCCTCCTTCTAGGAAGTGCCTGACAAAACAGTAAGCTGTCAGATGTGATATTCTCATTCGTTTTACTTTAAAATGTAGAATTTTTTGGCTGCGTTCAGGAGTAATAGTGGGTACTGTCACGTCACTCCTTTTACAGAAAATCCTGGTGATTGTGATAAAGTGACGCAGTGGAAGCAAAGAAATGAGGTCTCTACCCATGCAGCTGGAGTGACCTTTATTTTGTGGAGCTGTGACATCTATAACAAGCTGAAATCTCACCTGGCCTTGCGTCATCAACCACCTTGTGTAAAGGGTTATAATTATTTTAAAGGTGTAAGATAGTGAGGGTGATGCAAAGGATAGGATGCCCCACTTTTATTTGAAACTTTCCAGTCACATTATTACATTCTGTGGCTTGCGGTATTTCTTCATCAAGTGTATGGTTACCACACTCGAAACTGCAATCAGCAATGTTCTGAGGGATATCGTCATCTTTATCCAATATCAATGAAAATGGCATGCTATGACACATCACTGGAAGTTAAAATTACATGATTACAGAAATGAAAGCATAATTAATATTTAGATGATCTCAAACTTTCCCTGTTTTTGTGATTCTGGGATCAACCATCTTCTTATTGTCAGGATATTTTGCTAGGTGGAGTTTCCAAGATCTTAAGTTTACTTTCAGATGAAGTACTATATTGCTTAAATACTTAATATTACATGTATTCATTCATTTATTTTCTTCACTCAATTAAAGGATTATAAGAAGTGGGGGATTATCCTGGCAGCATGGGGCACAAGGCAGGAATCAAGCCAAGATTGTGTGCCAGTCCTTCATAGGGTTTGCTTTTCCAGTTTAAGCACCTCCATTAACACAACATGAATCAAGCCAAGGTGGTATACCGGTTTATCACAAGGCATGCTTCCTCAAGCTGACATAGCATGCATATCTTTAGAATATCAAAAGTCCCTCAGAGTACCAGCTGGAGAACAAGTAACTTGAAAATTCCACAGTGGCTGGGCAAGGAATCAAACCAGAGTTGCAAGGCAAAACATTATTGTTGTTCCACAATGTTTAGATTTTCAGTAATACGAATTAAAACATTCACATGAATGGTATAATACCAAACATAAATATATTACACACCATTTTCTGATAAAGACTGAGTTCACCTCAGTCATTGCAGCTCCTCCTCTATCAGAGATTGGACCTTGTCATTTATGTTCACAGACCTAGCTGTGTAATGGACACACTAGTGGTCTAACCACATGAGCTTAAATATTATCTTACTTCGTCCAGGTCCTGAGCAATGCTGTGAGTGGGGTGTTATCATTGAACAGGCCCATACAGCGAACATTTGCAAAACAGGATTTTACTTAAATCATTCTTATTTTTAATGTATATGAAAATCAGCTAATTTCTGTCATTTTCATTACTGATATTATCACTGTTATCATAATCAGATATAATCTAATATTGTTCAAGAAAAATGCAAAGAGTATATACAGTATAAATATAATGTTCATATATTTAAAAGGAATTTAAAACAACAACTTCTTCCTTGAAACTAAACTAAAAAACAGACACCTCAAAATATTATACTGTAGATAGATAGATAGATAGATAGATAGATAGATAGATAGATAGATAGATAGATACTTTATTAATCCCAAGGGGAAATTCACATTCACATTAATTAACAAATTCACAAATTCACATAGTGCATACATGTTATTTATAAAGGACTAAGGAGGTGAAGTTAAAATATTATCCTGTTGATAAGGAAAACGGATAACAATCTCCTACTGAAACAAGTATTATTTATTATCATTATTTATCTTATCTCTGTGGTAGTTAAGGAGATTACACATGTAGAAGACAATGGAACACAGTAGAAATGTGTGTGTCTCAGTCTATTTTAGCAGAGGAAACTCCTGAACATGACTGCAATAAGTAATGACATTTAAATAATTTGTTTCTTTGGGCCTCAGGGCATCAGACGGGCTGCACAGTGGAAGCTAACTACTTCTACATATGGGTTGCTTCAGCCTGGTAGGGTTTATTTTAAGTTTTTGCAGCATTTCCACTTAATGACAGGTTCATGGCCTTTGAAATTTGTCTGTGTTGGGATTCATGTTTGAATCTCCCTTTAATACCACAATCAAGTTTTTGCAGATTTTGTTAAATAAAAGATGTGAGTACACATCATCATCATCATACTAAAAATAATAATAATTAAATCACTAACATTTGTATGATTCTGTTTGGAGTTGGAGCACTTGGAACTGCTTGAATAAATCTCCAAATAAGTCTCGATAAACTGCCAGGTAAAGGGAGTGACACCCAACTGTGGAAGATTCAAAATGTCCTGAACATTGGACAGTAAAACCTAAGGAACCTGGTAAAAAAACAATACAAATTGAAGGAAAAAAGGGAAACGGATGTCTGAGGAAAACTCAAAATTCTCTATACACTAGCTGCATCATATCCTGGTACAACACCTGCTTTGCTCATGAAGTTTGGTAGAGGTAGGTGAAAGTGGAACAGAGTCTTACTGGTACCCAGCTGCCTTCAATTCAGAACATTTAACACTTGCTGCTTTTAAAAGTCAAACAGTATTTTTAATAAAGACCTCGACCATTCTGTATAGTTGTGTTACTCACTACTACCTTCTGATAAACGGTAATGAGCAATTGTCATTCAGGGATAGATTCTATATACAGATCACAGACAACCATTGTAACATTAAAAAACATTTTTTACGTCTGTATTTATAGGCACACACGTACAAATGTGGCGGTGGCGGTGGCGCAGTGGTAGCGCTGCTGCCTCGCAGTTAGGAGACCCGGGTTTGCATCCCGGGTCCTCCCTGCGTGGAGCTTGCATGTTCTCCCTGTGTCTGCGTGGGTTTCCTCCCACAGTCCAAAGACATGCAGGTTAGGTGGATTGGCGATTCTAAAATGGCCCTAGTGTGTGCTTGGTGTGAGTGTGGGTGTGTGTGTGTGTGTGTGTGTCCTGCGGTGGGTTGGTGCCCTGTCCCGGGATTGGATCCCTGCTTTGCGCCCTGTGTTGGATGGGATTGGCTCCAGCAGACCCGGGTGACCTTGTGTTCAGATTCAGGACTATTTCATTTATGTTAGGTAGAATGCCCAAAGGGGACTGGGCGGTCTCGTGGCCTGGAACCCCTACAGATTTTATTTTTTTCTCCAGCCTTCTGGAGTTTTTTTTTGTTTTTTCTGTCCACCCTGGCCATCGGACCTTACTCCTTTCTATGTTAATTAATGTTGCCTTATTTTAATTTCTTATTTTGTCTTTTATTTTTCTTCTCTTCATTATGTAAAGCACTTTGAGCTACTTTTTGTATGAAAATGTGCTATATAAATAAATGTTGTTGTTGTTGTTGATGGCCATTACCTGAACAGGACACCAGCTGGATGGAAGGACTAGGGGAGAGAGCATCCACAAGGCATTACCTTTCCTGGGACGCTAGAGGGCAGCTCTCCTTGGTGGCTGTGGCATCTTAAAATCATTTAATTTACTAGTTTCTCAAATCCTTTCGTAACTAAAGTAGCACGTTAAATGCTATTGTATTGTATGTGTTCTTCTATGTGCTCTATGTGTGTGAATCACTACGTGCTTCTTAAACAGGCTTTCTCTTACGCTGACAGACACAGAATAGATTACATTCATGATATTACAGCTCTCTGAACAGTTTAAATACTAAGATGTATATTTGATATCATGTTCATTATGATAGGAATTAAAGCATGTACAGTATAAAACATGGGGGCATGGTGGCACAGTGGTAGCGATGAGCTAGCGCCCCGTTCAGAGAATGTTCCTGCCTCCCACAAGATGCTTGCTTCGCCATTTGTGACCCTCGATAAAATAATTTATTGCAACAGTACTATCAAACGTAATAACCCCCAATTCCTATCTTTCCTTTTCTTTCTCCAAGTAACCAATCGCCACACTATCAGCTCTTTAATAAATGTCAAGCCCTCTGTAAGCTTAGAACGCCGATTCTTCAAAACTTTTAAGGCACATTGAAATATCTTCATAGTACATGTTTAATTATTTTATCCATCTATCCATCCAGGGTCGCGCCACTTCCAGCAAGCATACAGCACAAGGCAGGAACAATCTCTGAATGGGGAGCCAGTTCATTGCTACCGCTGTACACAGTGTCCATACGTTTAATTATTAACAGTACACATTATTTAAATCAGCGTTTCTCAACCTTTAAGTATTTGCGACCCGAGTTTTCATAACAGTTTTAATCGCGCCCCCCTAACATTTTTTTGAAACCCTAATAAAATTTATTCCTATATTTTCTGCTGCTGATACACCGCTACAAGTTTAAAATTTTCCTGCGAATAGCGAAATTACTCCACATATGGCAACATTCATGCCCCCTTTTTTGTTACTTCGGGTCCCACAGTTTGAGAACCGCTGATTTAAATGAAGTTAAAAATTGATCTGTATAATGTAATATACATACTTTACTGCATTTCATCTTAAAAAATATATCAAGAGCTCCAAGAAGATAGCGCTTGGAAATCTAAATTGACTTAGTAGCCAGTCGTCTTCATCTGTAAATGCATGCTCTCTTCTATTGAATTGAATTGAATTCCTTTATTATTGTTGTATGGTACAATGAGATTCAATACGCATATCCTCCATAAACTTATTTTCCTATAAAATGGTAAAATAACAACAACAACAACAATAATAATAATAGTAATAATAATAATACGATAAAAAACAATGAAAATATACAATATGAAAGTATAAGTGACTCAGGTTGTGCAATATTACAACTGTAGTGCAAGTTTACACTGAGGTAATTGAACTTATAAGTACCAACAGTTCTACCGGGAGCACTTGATGGACTGATTGAGTGCGTTTAGAGCTCTTGGGATAAAACTATTTCTGAACTTTGAGGTCCCTACAGGAAAGGCTCTGAAGTGTTTGCCGAATGGAAGATGTTCAAATAGACTGTGCCCATGGCTGAGGCAGCATGTGCTAGAAGCTGTATCCTGATAATTCTCTCCACTCTTGACACAATCTGCCGTAGCGCTTTCAGATCAGCTGCTGTATAGCTGTGATTCCACACTTAGATACAGTGGGTTTAAAGTACTGTGAATGGTGCACTGAAAGTAACAACACTAAAGCAGCTATGGTATTTGGAATAGTTTGGCCATTCCGTGCACCATTATATTTTTACAGGTTGATTACAATCAGATGCTTTAAACTAATAAACAATATGCGGTTAATTTCAGTGTATTTGATAAAGCCGCCTCAGGGATGTGAATCTAAAAAATAAGGGGAAACCATAACGGAACATTAGCACTGCTTTGACGCTGGGTACCAGCAGTTTGCAAAACCGAGCTGAAAACTTGTGTACACAATGGTTTGAGCTGGTGTGAGAATGTGCGTGGCTTTACACCAAGTTTAGTTTTTATACATCGCGATGTGAGCATGGAAACGGGCGTATGCAACATTTTTGTGCTACACACCATTTATCCATGAGTCCACAGGAGTGGTCAAATCAACCGTCTGGTACATTCTTAAAGAGATGGAACACTGGTGAGCTCAGCAACACAAGAGGGGATGGACAACCATGGAAGACAACTCTGCTGGATGATCACAGAATTCTTTCCTTGATGTAGTATAACCCCTTTCACATCATTTAGCCAAACCAAGAACACTCTCTGCGAGGTAGACCTATCATTGCCAGAGTCAACAATCAAGAGAAGACTTCATGAAAGTAAATACAGTGGGTTTACCGCAAAGTACAAATCATTGGTATGCTTGAAGCATAGTAAGGACAGACTAGACTTTACCAGAAAATATTTTTAAAAAACAAGTCAAGTTTTGGAACAGTTTTCTTTGGACAAGTGAAACTAAGATCAATATGTACCAGAATGATGGATAGAGAAGAATATGGAGAAGAGAAGGAATAGCTCATCTGTAATTTACCACATCATCTGTGAAACATGGTAGAGACAGTGTTATAGCATGGGCATGTTTGACTTCTGATGGAAGCGGGTCACTAGTGTTTATTGATTATATAACTGCTAACAGAAGTAGCAGGATGATTTCTGAAGTATAGAGGGCTATACTGTCTGCTCAGATTCAGACAAATGCTGCAAAACTGATAGGATGACGTTTCACAGCACAGATGGACAGTGAGCCAAAATATCGTGCGAAAGCAAATCAAATGCTTTTCAAAGCAAAGAAGTGGAATATTCTTCAATGGCCAAGTCAATCAACTGACCTCAACTCAACTAGGCATGAAATTAATGTGCTGAAGACAAAACAGAAGGCAGAAAGTCCAGCGAACAAGCAGCAACTGAAGACAGCTGCAGTAAAACCCTTGCAAAGCATCAGGTCGGTGAAAACCCAGTACATGGAGATGGCAATGAGCTCCAGACTTCGGGCAGTCATTGACTGGAAAGAACTTTCAACCAAGTATTGAAAATGATCATTATGTTAATAATTATGTTAGTTTCTCCAAATACTTTTGAGCCCCTGAAAATGGGGGGAATCATGTATAAAAATAGTTGTCTTTTCTAAATGGCTTATAAAGTGCAATATAAATAAAATTTATTATTATTATTATTATTATGTTTTTATTAAACTTCTTGAATTAAAACTGGAAGTCTACACTTCAATTACATCTTCATTTCAAATTCATTGTGCTGGTGCAAAGAGCTAACATTATGAAAGTTGTACCACTGCCCAAATACTTATGGACCTAACTGTATATACAGTATATACTCTAGTATATATTCTCAGGTTTTCCTCTTACTTCCCTAATGATGTGTTTGACAGGTGCTATTGTAGCTGCTATGCCACTGATTGGTGTGTGAGTTGCCAAAGTATCAAAGATATTATTTATACTGAAGTATAATGTTCATCTCGTGCTTTCCATTCTTACCTTCTATTAAAAGTCTCTCACTCTTTTGCAAATCTAAGGACAGTTCCTCATTTGTTCACTTAATCAGCCCATGAAAGTTTGCTGATGCTGGAATTTCCAACAGTGGAATTTCTTCCCTAATGTAAAAGCACAATGATTGCAAGGCCTAAGGATTAGTCTTTTATTATTAAAGGGAGCCAATACATGCTTTGGAGAAAACCAACCAATGCCACATGAAGACACGAGGCACAGATAATCTGGCAGAATTTCTTTATACAGTAGGAGGAAACTAGAGCATCATAAAGAAACCATGTGCTAAGAGGAAACTGCGCTACTAACCACAGAGGGTATACTTTTCTGCAACCAAATCTTGACCACAAGTGCAGAGATACATCAAGAAAATTTTAAATGACAAAGTTATTTAAAAACGGGCCCAAACCTTTCTAAAAATTTGATAATATAGCCGCCATTTTAAAAGTACTTTTAGCCTTCTGTTTATGCCTGTACTGACCCTGAGGCATATTTTGTTCATATGTACTTGTCAGTAGTCTAAGAGTTCTATAGCTTAAATAAGGAGGTAGCCACATTTACAAAAACACCAGTGATGTATATAATGCAAGAACAACAAGAAAAGGACAACAAAGACTAATGGAAAATTGACTCATTGCCAGTCTGTTTACATATTTGCAAGAATACTGCAAGGTGGTGGGCACACATTCCAGGCCGTAAGTAAAGAAAGGGACGTTGCATTTCATACATGAATTACAATTCAGGCAGATATTGGCAAAGAGCTGGTCTACAACCTCCACAATGTCTGTCAACACCGATAGCCTCACACATTTCTCTAAGCAAACTGTTTCACATTCTTGTCCTCCATTTATAGAAATATGTGAAATATGTGATCTGCTTAGCTAAACTGCTTTTGGATGATGCTAACTCAAAAATGAAGTAATTACACACAATGATTGTAAGGCCTAAGGATTAGTCTTCTGTTATTAAAGGGACCCAATGCATGGTTTGGAGAAAACACAAGGTGCAGATAATCTGTCAGAATTTTTTTTAAACATCAGGTGGAAACTGCACTCCTATACCATGATCTAGAAGTAATTCCCCAGCTATTACGCATAATATATTCAACAGTTTTCTAGTATATTCATGCAGCGGTACAATAGTTTATTAATAATATCAGAAATGCAGATATTTTATAACACTTACGTTCTGTATTTTAGGGATTACATTTTTAAGGCTGATGTAGGTTGAACATTAATGTAATGCTTTAATATTCTGTCCATAAGAAGAAATTTTTCCTTATTCTTTTAAAGGTAAAAACAAAGATGGTTTTAAATGGCTTAAGTGTTGTTCCACAATATATTCTCATAACTTATCAACCTATAAAAACCTTACTTAAATCTTAATTAGTTAAACAGGGAGACAATACACTCATATGACAGGATCCAGCCGAATTCTATGCCTTTGCTCATTACATTATTACTAAGGACACTTATTACAAATTTTCAAGGTTTCTGCTTCTGTGTCATTGACTTTTATGGACTTTCAAACCACAGAGCTCTTACTTTTTCTAGTGACTTTAAACTTTTTTTATTCTTTTTACCAGTGTTTAATAATGCAGTCAAATTTCAGCAAGTATCCCAACCCCTATCTCTTTTTTAAAATAGTCAATTAACTTTTCTAGGTAACCATCAGATTCTTCCTTTCTGGTTACATGGACTAGATGTTGACTGTGTTGATCTGCACTGGCAATCCAAAGGTTGCTGGTTCGAATCCCGTAAAATGCCAAAAGGGACTGTGCTCTGTTGGGCTTTGAGCAATGCCCTTAACCTGCAATTGCTGAGCGCTTTGAGTAGTGAGAAAAGCACTATATAATGCAAAGAATTATTATTATTATAAGGATGCATTTTATCAGATGTGACTTTTTTTAAAAAATGTAATATGCTACAAGGATGTATAAAGTTTTTCCTTCTATGGGAGATGTAGTAACATACCACAACAATTGTTAAATACCATTGTGTGTTCTTTCAGACTTTTGTAGGGAAATTAAGAGTAAATTTACATATTGTGGTGGACAGCTGGGGATCCTGCCCAGCCCGGACACCTGGAAGGACTGGGAGAGGGACAATACCTCTGGTGGGCCACCAGAGGGCAGCCACCCTGGTCTGCATGGGGGCCACGGGATCAGAGTTTGGAAGCTGATCCCTGCTGGAGCTGTGGCCACCGCCAGATGGTGTCCGGACAATTATGGAGCCCTGGACAGCAGCAATTCTGCCACACCAGGAAGTGCTGCCAGAAGAGCATCAGGAAGCATCTGGGGCAAATCTGGGTGAAGTATAAGAGAGGCCTCCTCACTCCAATCAGGGAGCCGGAGTCAGGAGGCAGAGGACGGAGCCTGTGACGGAAGGAGTGGAGGTGGCAGAAGGAAGTCCGAAGAGAAAGAGACTGAAATGAGGGTGAATTGGGCACTATATTGTGTGTGCATTGTGTTGTGAAGAATTAAAACGTGTGTGTTTTGGGACATTCTGTGTCTGCCTGTTTGTGTTCGGGATCAAACTTCACAATATCCTTTTAGAAATTACGATTTATTTTCAAATTTCCACTTACCAAGAAACAAGAAGAAGCAGAAATTCTCTCCAAGGTCTGAATGAGGCTCACATTACGCACCTCCAAACAGTCCAGTCATGACCTACAGATGTGAGGAGAGTTGTTACTTAAATAAAATAATTGTACAAATGTACATTCCATGATGAAAGTACCTAGTAACATGGCTGAAGGTGTCATAAAAACTAAAGAGTATAAAAAGTCACTCCACCTTGTTGGGTTAGCTAATATCTCATCTGGACAGTTATTACAAATTTTCAAGGTTTCTGCTTCTGTGTCATTGACTTTTGTGGACTTACTCTTACTTTTTCTAGTGACTTTAAACTTTTTAAAATTCTTTTTAGCAGTGTTTAATAATGCAGTCAAATTTCAGCAAGTATCCCAACCCCTATCTCTTTTTTCATATAGTCAATTAACTTTTCTAGGTAACCATCAGATTCTTCCTTTCTGGTTACATGGACTAGATGTTGACTGTGTTGACAAATTTAAGGCTGTCTTTTTGTACACATCTTTTAAGAATAAACATTATTTGTTGCCCACAACAGACCAGTCCATTCACACAATGTTTTCAACCTTCCATATTGTTTTGGATACAGTAAGAAATGTGATGAGCTATCTCAGAGCTGAATTCAGTTCATCCATACATTGTCACATCCTGTTATCCAGTTCAGATTTACAAAGAACTGGTGTCTATCCTGGTAGCACTGAATTCAAGGTGGAATAGGTAACACTTAATAAGAGGACATACTCACACAAATACAATATACTGTAGGTCCTATACACTCACATATACATGGGCATTTGTATCCCACCCAAATTATTCAAGAGAACAAACAGGCAGGATTGGGTCTGTGGGACAGAAGAGCTGACAGCTGTGCCTTAAAAATTCAGTTCAGTTAAAATGATCCTTAGACCGTAAAGTGCACTTAGCTACTAAGTCCAATTACAAGAGCAGGGTAGTTAAAAATAAAAATGTTTACATTTATGTAGAGGTAAACAGAATGTGTGTCTAATTTTCTTTTAATTTTTTCAGTATTAATACCTTTTACCCATTTTGTCTTTAGTAATTCCCATTCTGAACATAGAGCAAAAAGTGACACAAAAGCTATGCAATACATCACATGATATATGTATATATATATATATATATATATATATATATATATATATATATATATATATATATATAGAGTAATAAAAGTTTTAATCATCAGAAGGATTTTTGTTGTATATTACAGTTGTTCTATGTCAGTGGTGCTGGGCAATGGCTGGTAGCTAACCAAAATTACAGCCAAACACCATAAAGGTCCGCCAATGGATATTCAATCTACGTAGCCATCTGTACCTCAAAGTACATCAATATTTCTGACAAGAGACTCAAATTGGGTAAAGATATAATAACTGCTAAAAATGAGCTTTTAAAAGGCAAAATTGAAAAGTAAACGGCCCTAGCTCCATCTCCAAAATGAGGATGGAACAGTATGGTAAAATAATAATTATGCAACTTTTATATAAGCAGGATTCTGGAACGTTAAAAAAAGGAAATAAATAAACAAAAAATAAATAATTTTCTTTCTTTACTATAAAGTGTAAATACACTTTCTCTTGGTAACTTCAATTTTTCAACCATTAATGTTTTTCAAATATAAGAATAGAAAAGCAAGTTTTATCATTAATGGAAAAAGGGCTTATATGTTTTTATGGTAATTTCATTTCTTTGTTTTCTCTCTTCCCGTTCAGTTATTTTCCCAATTTCCCTGTTTCTCATCACACGTTACTTTCTAGGCTTTCATCACTTTCAGAGGAGTGGCTGTGCGCAAGCGCGCTCTGTCTCGCTCTCTCTCTCTCTCTCTCTCTGTGCTCTAAATCGAAAGAGTTTTTTTTTTTTTTTTTTTCCATTTTGCTTGAATCTCAGGTTCCTTTTTTTATCTTTTATCTTTTGCCGCCCACAATGACTGACATAATCGGATTTCCCCAAACACTAAAGTTGGTTTTAAAAAGCGGGATGATGGCGATCTTGGCATCACTTGAAGGAAAACTAAGCAAATTGCACTTTAACGCAAAGAAGTGATCTTACATTAGTACTTGTGTCTTTTTAACTTCTTTATACTAAACGTATTTGAGTAGAGCACGGAGTGTAACTGCTAGAATAATGTCAACGAAGACAGTTTACGACGTGGAGAGCGGAAGCGCAATGGTTTTACTGGAGGAGAAGCAGCGGAGGAGCTGGATGGGCAGCTGGTTCTGCGCCAGTGTTGCGCTCCTCACGACCCTCCTGGCCGTGGTCTGTGTGTGCCAGCTGCTACGGACACAGATTGTCGCCGACCCCGCTAAGGTGAGTCGCATCACTTTTAAATGCACACTCTTCATGATTTTGTGTATTACTGCAGAAATCATTCCTGCAAAGAAACAACTGCAGATGTGCAAAGCGGACAGTGTGAATGTAACAGCAGGAATAGAGGGAACCACGTGGGGAAGTAAATATGTGACACATGAAATTCCTCTGGCTTTCGCTAAATACCTGCAAGCACTGGTGAATACCAGGCACTCTCAAAATAAATACAGGATGTGAAAGAACCAAAGCTATACCCTTATCTGAGGAATCAAAATGACTTCATGCAGTTTTCTCTGAAGTAGTTGTGCTGCTTTGGTTAAAGTCTTTTTTAGAAGGTCTGTGAAAGTTTTGAGATGCAATAGATACAGATTTTGACTTTTAATATATGCAAACATGCAAAGTCTGGTTAGGTTGATCAGCAGGGGAGAAACATTCTCTTAGACCATGGAAAATTGACTCCTCAACACAAATTTGAATAGCCATTCATTAGAGGGTGCATGATTGCCAATAAATTAGTGTGAGGATTTCAATTCTTGCTTATTGTAAGCTACTTCTAAAGGTAATAAATATGAAACACTGTCTTGCAAATGATTTGAGTAGTCTGGACTACCCCGATATTGTTTAGGAGAGTGCTCACAGTATTTAAAACTTGCATATGTACATTGTCCTGTTTAGGAACTGGCAGTATGGAGTATAAAGTGAGAACTAGTCCTTCCGAACCCATATATCCAGTTCAGTTCAGGAACTGGCAGTATGTAATGTACAGCGAGATTTCATTCTGGATAACATAGTAGTGCACGACAGTTCAGGCATGCACACATCACATCAACACTAAGTCGCCTGGGGACAATTCAGAGTTGCTGCTTTGGCAAAATGTGTATTTGGTAGGAGAGAATTACCTGGTGCTGGGACGAGGATGGGGGCAGCATTAAAGCTTGGATCAAGGAAAGTAGCCTCATGAGGATAGGGCTGAGAATAAAAAGTTCAAAGTTTACTCCAAAAACGTGGTGATAGCAACGATAAACTTTACAAACTGTAACAATGAACTTTCAAAGTTGGGCATTTTAGCTCAGTTGGACATGAAAAACTAGCCTAGCAAGAGCGAGCAAGGGGGGGTTGCATGTCTGTCATTGTATCCAGAGTTGGATCTTGGCTTAACTTAATGTTGACAATATCTATCTATCTATCTATCTATCTATCTATCTATCTATCTATCTATCTATCTATCTATCTATCTATCTATCTATCTATCTATTTTAGTGCTAATATAAGTAAATGCCTTCCATAAATTTACAGTATGTGTGTTTTGTATATGCTGTGTGCTTTTATTTTATTTTAATTTAAACTTGGTATATTTATACATATATAATAATAATAATAATAATAATAATAATAATAATAATAATAATAATACTTTTTATTTAAATAGCACCTTTTCTATGCTCAAGGTGCTTATATATACACCACACTGAGCTTAATTAGTGTGAAGTGTATCATTTTGTTCATTGAATAAAAGGCATATTAAACATAGATAAAATCTGACACATGGCCTCTGTTCACTATGGAGAACAGCATATAGCACCTTTGTTGATATGTTACCTTTTTTTGGGGATAAACACAAAACTATGTGATACTTATTTATGAAATTAAGGTAAATACCAAATGGAAAAGACTCAGAAACATAAAGATTACACAAAAACAAATATGAAATAAGGTCTTGTCTCATTTGTTTAATATAAGACAAACTTTAATGTCCTTGATATTGTGCACAAGCTGACAGTTTGCAAGACTTTGCTTTCTTTTAAACTAGAGTATATAGCTAAGAGTACACCTTCATTACTAAAGATTCAAACAGCCTAGTGGCTGAACAAAGAATCATTACGTGTGTTCATTTTTTTTTTTTCCACTGCCCACCCCAAGCTTTAAACCCTCCAAAAGCTACCTTTTTATTGTCAGTGTGACATTCAAACACATATTTTCAGCCTCTGCACTAAAGTGCAATTAAATCTAGTCTGTTGTAAATACTTGCAGATGAATATGTTTCCTGTTATAATATGTAGGTGAGCAAGAGTTTATTCAGAAGAGCAGTGACCACAAAGTTTAAGAAGTTCTGTTCTGATACATTACTTTTTTCTGATTCTTTCAGCTAATTATTTCTGGAGGACACTGCGTAGTTTAAGTAGTTCAGTTGTGTCTACTCATTTAAACTGAGTGCATTTGTAAATTAAACTGGTTTTACAAATACTGTGGTATGGAAGTTTTAAAACTTATATTTTTTCTCTTGTAGACTTTGGGTTTTGAGGAAGAGCACCTTGAAGCACCTGGTGAGTTTTATTAATTCTTTTTAATAATACAGTCTGCTTTTTCATTTGACTTCCAATCATGCAATAAGAAGGAAATCCATGCAGTGTAGGTCATAGTACACTTTTGAGCATTTTCTTTTTCTTATCAACTGTTCATTAGCACTGCTGTCTTATTTTACCTGCCCTTTTCAAACATGCACATTCCTCCTTTTAACCAAAGTGTTAACAAAGCCTGTATACATGAACACTGAACACTACAATCCAGCCAGACACATGCTTCATGATGTCAACAGACAGGTCTAAATATTTATTGACTTGGGGAAACCCCTCCATTTTTTTTTCTCTCAAGGATACAAAGATGATGAAAATGTGACAATTCCATATAGTAGTCTCTTTAACCTGGACTTAAAATTGGATCTGGAGTCTGATAACATATACAAATGTTCATTCTCATTCAGATTATATAATTATAATCAGGAGAAAAACAATCAAGTTAAACGTTCTAATAAATGAGACCTAAATCCTATAGTGTTCACGAATTTGATTCTCTACCCACTTCTGATGATGTCACTCTCCTATGGAACAAAAGCCAGACATATTTCCCATGCAGGAAATTCCCCTGGGCCCGTGGCCTTTAAAATTCCTTGAGCATACACTCTTTTTTGAATAAACTGACTTTATGTAAATAATAATAATGTAGAGTGACGTAATGACTAGTCTATTTTAAGAAAAAGTTTAATTTACATTTGCCATTTTTATGATTTACTACATGTTTTGAATCTGAAAATGATCTATTTTAGGCTGAAGTTAACATCGTCTGTCTTTTTTCTAATTTTCAGTTTACCATAAAAGATCAGTAAAGCAGAATGCTATTGACTCTGGCAAACCAGCCACACACTTACAAGGTAAGATATTTAAGAAAAAACTTAGTTTTATTATATTATTTTATATATATGTATATATATATTATATTAATATTAAATTCATTTTCAGAGCAAGGGTGGCACGGTGGTGCAGTGGTAGCGCTGCTGTCTCTCAGTTAGGAGACCTGGGTTCACTTCCTGGGTCCTCCTTGCGTGGAGTTTGCATGTTCTCCCCGTGTCTGCGTGGGTTTCCTCCGGGCGCTCCGGTTTCCTCCCACAGTCCAAAGACATGCAGGTTAGGTGGATTGGCGATTCTAAATTGGCCCGGGTGTGTTTGTGTGTGTCCTGCGGTGGGTTGGCACCCTGCCTGGGATTGGTTCCTGCCCTGTGTTGGCTGGGATTGGCTCCAGCAGACCCCCGTGACCCTGTGTTTGGATTCAGCGGGCTGGAAAATGGATGGATGGATTTTCAGAGCATTCTTTTTATGTGCTGGTAATTTTCAGAATGAATAATTTTCATTTAAATGTAAACGTCAATGTAAATGGATAACCTTATAGCAGGAAAGGGGGAATAATTCCATGTTACTCAAAAAAAATGAATACGTTCATAAATAAACCATCCAACCATTCATATCTAAGCCAAATTATTTCAATTACGGGCTTATCCCAGCAGCGCATGATACAAGACGGCATCAGTGTTTCATAGGATATACTCATTCATACCGCATATTACCAATTTTGTATCTTCAGTTAATCTAATTTCCATGTTTTGGGGATTATAGAGTAAGAATGGAGTACTGGAAAAAATACTTCGATCAGAAGGTGAATGTGGAGACCCTTCACAACAATTGAATGTGAACCCAGTGTCCTCTAAGCTGTGAGTCAGCAACACCATGCACTGCACAGCTTAACTCACCAAATTTAAAAAAGCATTTGTTTTTAATCTTTAGAAGCAATTCTGTCACATTAAAGATCATATTTTGCATTTTTACTTGCCTCATGTGTTAAAGGTGGTGGAGTTTCCCACACTATCAGAAGGTCTAAACAAGTGACTTTTAAACCCCCTGCTTCAGCAACATAGTAGCTGGAGAAGGATGTGGTTACCTGCTGGAATGTTAATAGTTTTCATAGAAGGTCTTAAAAAAGTAAATTTTAACTTAGGAGGATATCTCTACGTAGTCTTTAAACTAAACGTGTTTCAAGTAAATGAAGATTGCACACAAAGATAAGCACATAACATAACAGGTAGTTGCATGCTAACAACTCTCATTTTCATGCTTCTTTTTATTTTTAACAAAACAATATACAGTTGTTACTTGAGATTGAGGTGGCCTTTCAAATTGTTGCAATTGTATTAGTTTACAGTATATGAGGGTGAGGAATTATAACCATGTTTTAGTCATTATGAAAAGCCTCAAATTAACATTTTCTGCTCTTTAACCACAGACTGCACTCATTCGATCTAAACAGGTCAGGTTTCATTTTCTTTCGTCTCTGAATTATCAGATTAATTTCCCCATCTCTGCAGCCACCGCATTAATTGTAGTAAAACTGCAGCTGCCTCCCCGACAGCCCGCCCACTAAACCCCAAATGCATCCTGAGTTGCAGCATTTGAATGGAGAAAAGCAAATACAAAATAATAGCATATCATTCTCCAACCAGCTTTACCCAGTTTTGGGTGGTTGGGGGCCGGAGCCTGTGTTATGATATGTGGGGCTAATTGTGCTCACCTTCGTTCACTTGTTAGATTGTAATCAGCGGCTTTCACAATTTAATTCTCATTGAGGAAACCACATCATTAAATTCTCTAAATGTTTTCACTGTTTTAAATTGGCTCATAATTTAAATTCCAGGTTGTACTGTTATTATTGCAGCTGTGCTGTATGGAACAGATTATTCTAGCACTGAAACATTAATTAAGACAAGTCTGAAATTCATTAGAAACTAATTAAAATGTTTTTAAGACTCTAGACTGTTAATGAAAGACATAATGATCGCTGGTTGTGTTGGATTCTCCACTACTCACAGTATCACTAATTCAAAGCCTGGTCAGCTGTCTATTTTTTTTAAACCTCATTCATTTATTTTGCATTTTCTCTTTTTATTCAGCCTCCGTTTCAGATGCATCAGAACTTCACTGGAGGGACAACGTGGACCAGGCATTCCACGAAAATGGGCTGACACTGCAGGGCAACAGTCTCCTTGTCCCCAAAACAGGACTGTATTTTGTATACTCTCAGGCATCATTTACCGGGGACTGCAAGGATGGAGAGACGGAATACTTGTTCCTGAGCATTCAACGTAAAGCCATTTCCTACTTAGAAAACCGGCCGCTCCTGAGTTCAATGAAGACAGTGTGTGGTGATGCAAAGGATTCTAAAGATGTGTGGTTCAAATCAATCTACCAAGGTGCAGTTTTCAGGCTAGAAAAAGGTGACCTTCTTGAAACCCATATTTCTGATGTGAGCAAGCTAGATACCGCATCTGGGAAAACATTTTTTGGGGCCTTTCACATATAAGAAGAGGTCTGTGTGAACTAGGTTTGCAGATTCCGTTAGAAAAATATTGATATACAATATATCAATATATATGCTGCCTAAAAAGGGTTAAATGGGGTAAACTAGGCTATTTACAGTATTTATGTGTTATAGTTATTTATTATATTTATTATTGGCATAATTTATTCAAACTGTTTGAAAAGAAGAATGTAAACGGGTATGTTAATTTATTTTTGTATTTATTTATTTATATTTATTTATTTTATTTATTATTTCAGGGTGCATTTGTGTAATGTAAACTGAAATTTTTGTGTTTGAAGTATTTTTGTTTTTTTAGAAATCTAAGATTGACTTTTAAGAGTGCTGTATTAATTTATCACATTAGGAACTGTATGGATGTGACAGAGAAAAATCCATCTTCCAATCCGTTTTCTAAACCTGCTTATCTAGAGTCTATCCCAGGAAAAACCAATCAGAAGGCAGGAATAATCCCTAAACAGGGTGCCAGCCCTTCACAGGGCGAATACACACACATACACACATCACAGGCCAATTTATTTTTGCCATTCCACCTAATTACATGTGAATGTGAGAGAACATCGGAGCACTCGAGGAAACCCACGCAGACACAGGGAGAATGTGCAGACTACACATATAGAGAAAATCAGACAATAAAAGAGACAAGATATTAACTTTGGATGTAGCTAAGATTGAGAAACTGCTTCTCTTACGTATTAATGCACTGCTGACTGAAAGATGAAAATTTATAAATTAGCTTTAGAAAAAAATAATTTGGGGGGAAAAAAAATAGGAATTGACTGATTCTCTCCCCTGAAAACTAGCTGCTTCTATATTTCTGAGGCACAAGTATATAGAATACTTTAATACGAATCAGTCTTTAAATTTTGATACAGCCATTTTTACTGTGTTAATATCAAGCAGTTTACATAATTATATAAGGAAATTAATTTCAAGTAGTTTTGAAGTGCTAATATTTAAATTGGCATCACCTATCAAGTATTTTACAAATGCTACTGCTCATGTGTATGGCAATATTGAAATTTGTATTACTGAAAGACATAAACTTAATTTTACATTACTTCTGGGGTGGCACAGTAGAACGATGAGTGACATTGCTGTTTCCCAATACTTGGGCACCAGTCTGATTCGTGGCCTTTGTTCCTTTCTATCCAAGGATTTCCTTGACTAAGGTGGTTTTGGTTCAATGTGACCCTGTAATTGATAAGCAAGTTCAGAAAAGGAAGAGCTGATTAAATCTCTTAATCAAAATATTGCAGTTTGAAAAAAAGAGTTTCTTTTGTGAAATTATGCTGCTTACATTTCACATCTTTGCTTGATATAAAGCAAAAGTGATGTGACATTCAACTGGTACAAGATGCTTCTTGATGAAAATGTTCATTATAAAACTCGTCTATGAATAATTAATTTCCTTGGAGAGCTGTAATAAAATGTTTTATATTAAAACAGTTTTCAACAAGAAATGTTATAGTACATATACTAAAGCACTATTTATGATATGTTGCATTTGAAACAATTTATATGTTTTACCTATGTTTTAATAAAAGAAGTTTAATTTTATATAACCTATATTTGATTTTTTTCTCATTTAAAACCATTAACATTACATTTATTGTTCATTATGTTTTCAGTAGCGCAGTCACTGTCACATACTCAAGTTATGTTAACAAACAACAACTTTTAGAAACAAAAAATTTGAAAAACGTAAAGTATCATCTACAGCTTTTACAAGTTAGCCAACACAGTCAAGTAGTGGTTAGCAATACCTCTTCACCCTAAGATGGAGTTTCACACATAGATGATGATTAAGTGGAGTTTTTCTTCAGGTTTCTCAGATTTCATCCATATTCTAAAGACATTTTTCAGGTTGATTGAGGATGCAGAAATTGACTCCATGAAATCGAGTGTTTCACATGACTGGGCCTCGTGAAGGACTGTGTGATAAACTAGAAAAACAACAGTTTATTCATGCAAGCCTTGTTTATTGTTGCAACAAAAAAATGTAAACACTAATAAACGACCACTGTCATGGTTAAGAGAAGGCCACAGCCTGTAGAGTACCAAAGTTCTATTTCTATCTCTCAGATGTAGGTCCCACAATAAATTGTGTCAATAAATGGACGCTTGATGGTGCTGTTGCCCCGTGAAACCCAACAGACAGATGCAGACACAGGTTTAAAAGCACCAAGAAGTATTTTAATTTTCTTCTTTAAAATGCCCCAAAGCACCTTCACCACAATAAACAGGTAATAACTATAATAATCACACAATACTGAACACAACAATTCTCCTCCTCTCCTCCCCGCAGCTCTGTCACACTCCCTCCCAACTCCGGCTTGCTTGCTGGGTCTCCACCAGTCCTTTATATAGTCCTTCACCCAGAAGTGCTTCTCCTCTTCTGTTCACGTAACTTGTCAGCACTTCCGGGTCAGATGAAGGATCACATTTTTCTTCAGCCTGGAAGTACTTCTGTCCTTCCGTCCTCATGACTTGGGAGTACTTCCAGGCTATATTGGAAACTGAAATCCCCTTGTCTTTTGACAGCTCCTTCTGGTGGCACCCACGACACCCAGCAGGACAGTGTATCTGAACTCCATGTCCCATAGTGCCCTGCAGGAATCCGGGGTACCACTGCACTCCAGGGAAGCTGCCATCTAGTGTCTTGGGGAAAGTAGTGTCGGCAAGTCGCTGCCTTCCCCCATCCCTCTATTCCATCTATTGTTACGAGCCATCCAGTCCCTGTACAGGAGGAGCAGGAGCTTGGTCCCCATTGTCAGTAATAAGTCGGACTCGTTTCCTGTTGAGGTTGGACTCCGCCAGGACTGCCCTTTGTCACTGATTCTGTCCATAAGTTATACGGACAGAATTTCTAGGTGCAGCCAAGGAGGGGAGGGGGTCTTGTTTGGTGACCTCAGAATCTCGTCTCTGCTATTTGCGGATGACGTGGTTCTGTTGGCTTCATCGGACAGTGACCTCCAGCTCTCACTGGAGCGGTTTGCAGCCAAGTGCGAAGCAGCGGGGATGAGAGTCAGCACCTTTAAATCCGAGGCCATTGTTCGCAGCCGGAAAAGGGTGGAATGCTCTTTCCGGGTTGGGAGCACAGTACTGCCTCAAGTGGAGGAGTTCAAGTATCTCGGGGTCTTGTTCGCGAGAGAGGGAAGAATGGAGCGGGAGGTTGACAGACGGATCGGTGCGGCATCCGCAGTAATGCGGGCTCTGTAACGGTCCGAGAGAGAGCCGAGCCAAAATGCGAGGCTGTCAATTTACCAGTCGATCTTCGTTCCTACCCTCACCTATGGCCACGAACTTTGGGTAGTGACCGAAAGAGCAAGATCGCAGATACAAGCAGCCGAAATAAGTTTTCTCCGTGAGGTGGCTGGACTTTCCCTTAGAGATAGGGTGAAGAGTTCAGTTATCCGGGAGAGACTCGGAGTAGAGTCGCTGCTCCTCCGCATTGAGAGGAGTCAGTTGAGGTGGTTCAGGCATCAGGTTAGGATGCCCCCTGGACGCCTCCCTGGGGGGGTGTTCCGGGCATGCCCCACTGGGAGAAGGCCACGGGGCAGACCCAGGACACGCCTTGGGGTCCTCCCAGAGGAGCTGGAGGAGGTGGCCGGGGAGAGGGAGGTCTGGGCTTCCCTGCTTAGGCTGCTGCCCCCGCAACCCGACCTCGGATAAGCAGTGGATAATGGATGGATAATGGATGGATGGATACGAAGGGCAGCAAAACTGAATTTTTCATGTACTTTTTCACCAAATAAATTGACTGTTTGCAATAATAGATGGCAGCATTTTATATCAGATCATCTTTGTCTCATATGTGCATTAAAGGCAGAAATGCACAAATGTGCATATCTCTTTTTGATCACACCACTTAGTATGCACAGTTATTTTCCAGGACCCTTTACATTTGAAGGCTGCAGCATGTATGCAACTTTGTCATAAGCATTTCATGCACATAGAAAAGTCATAATATTAATAATAATGTAGTGAAATGTGGTGTCAGTTTGTTTGGCTAGCAAGGATTTAAGCTGCTTTTCTTGGCTGAATTAATGGCTCACTATCCTAAAAAGTTTTTGTTTCGTTTACTCATCTGTCAGTTCTACTGCTGTAGACAAGATGGCTGTGCAAATTCTTCTCTTTTATAAAGTGCAGCTGTGCAGGATTTTGATGGCTCTTATATTTAAATAACAGTTACCAGAGTATTACTGTTATTTTTTTCTGCCTTTATTTGTTATTAATGTTGCATCCATTAACATAATAATAACATATATATAATAAAAGAAAAACTAAACTCAGGTCTCACCTAGAATTGTTAACTTAAGTTTGTGAATATTTACCTATTTTTAATTTGAATATTAAAGCATTATTTTTTGGCTAATTTGATGGCACTAGTAAATATGGGACTCAACTAGAGCTACCAGCCTGCATAGATGAAGTTATCAAAAACTGGATTTCAGCCTGGGTGGGAGGATCAGTAGGCGGGGTTGTCCTGGTGACACATCCATTGTACAGGATTGGTTTGGTGAAAGTGGGGGGGCCCAATATGATGTCCTTTCATCCATCATCTCTAGCGGCGATCCTGGTTATACTTTTACAGATTAAAACATGACATCGCAAGAGAGCCCTGTGATGGACTGGTGCCCTGTCCAGGGTTTGTTCCTGCCTTGTGCCCTGTGCTCTGGGATAGGCACTGCCACCCCCACCATGACCCTGTTCAGGACTAAGCAGGTTAGAAAATGAATGACTGACTAACAAAGTGAGAGAAGAGTATGATGTCTGCATCAAGCTGGCTAGTATGGATAGAAGAAGAAAAATGGAATGGTGACCATTTTGCTTTTAATGGTATTGCTTGGTAATTACTACAAATATTGTGGTATCTCAGGTAGCCACTGACAAGTCTTTGGGGACTTATTTTAGAACTGGTAGCCATTATTTTATCTGAGGGCACAGAGAACCTTCCAAGGGAGATGATTATCTGGGCTGGGTTGCAAACAAGGGAAAGTGGAGTTGAAATGGAAAGCCTGCTAAAGAGACTGGACAGTTACAGAAAAATTGATAGAAATTTTGTATTGGGTTTTAGTCTTTTGGTTTTGTTCTTGTGACTCACATGGCAGCCAGCAGTAAAGAGCTATTATTATTGCAGTCATAAAAATAAACCCTGCGGTGGGTTGGCACCCTGCCCGGGATTGGTTCCTGCCTTGTGCCCTGTGTTGGCTGGGATTGGCTCCAGCTGACCCCCGTGACCCTGTGTTTGGATTCAGCGGGTTGGAAAATGGATGGATGGATGGATAAAAATAAACCATAGGCTTGGGTGTACCCCAGTAAACTCTATGTGACTTCATTATCCAAAACTGTCTTCATATTATAGACCGGTAACTTTACCTTGTGGATTATTTTGCATCAATAAAACTTACATTTCCTCCCTTTCTTTCTTGATAGTGAAGAAAACACAGAATGCTAAATAAAAAGTTCATCTGAAGAATAAGCATATACAAGTTTTTGCCCACCTCTGCAATGTTCCTCCAGAGGCACTCAAAGTGAATTTAGGTCACAACAGGAAAACACAGTACTGTAGTTACTTTTACATTAAGGAGGAATGGAAATAATGACAAAAATACCTGAAACAGAGAATGTGGCCGAGAAATATGCAGATAAATAATAAAATGTGAAATTCAAAATATTCCACTTCCCCAGCTTCTTATTATTGCAAAGATAAGAGATTCATGGTTCACTTGAAAAGGAAGACCTTTCTGTTTATTTTACTGTTTCAAGTTGGCTTTATTCTAAAATTCACACAGCATGTGGAACTTAATTTAGATGGCAAAGACTTGTTTGGACTGAGTGGTAAAGCTAAAAGTAGGGAGGAAAAAAAGTATGATGAGAACTCATTAATCTGCCTGTGTAAAGAGAACATTATAGTATAATAATATACAGTATATGTATTCTGTGCATAGGAATTTTTGGCATAAAAATAAATAATAATAAAATGCCTAAATTGAAACATGTAAAAAAAAACGAGCAACAATAATTCATCCATCCATCCATTATCCAACTGACTATGTCCTAACTACAGGGTCACGGGGGTCTGCTGGAGCCAATCCCAGCTAACACAGGGCACAAGGCAGGAAAGAAACCCCGGGTAGGGCGCCAGCCCACCGCAGACAGTAATTCAGCACAAGTTCAATCAAATAATGGGATATTGGTGCCTGATCTGTCCTGGCTGGCATCTGCTCGTTGTAATACCATCTAACAAAGTAATCAACTGACAAAATATAGAAATATTGACTCCAATTTTAGGTAAAACCCACAGCCTCGCAACCACCTTTTGCTCAAGAAAATATACTGACCATGAACTGCCTAAATTGAAAGAGCAATACCTCAAGTTCAGAATCAAATGGTTTTGAGGTGAAAAAGGACAAGCCACAGACAGATTGTGCAGATTACACACGCTGTATTACTTAAACACAAATCTCTGGGGCTTCCTCAGCTAGGTGTCTTCTGGAAAACATGAGGCCGGCAAACAATTGAAAAGACAATTTTCTACATTTTCTTTCTGCATCTGGAATTTGTATTTCTTTGAAACTGGGGCATCATACTGTAAAATGGAATGGAACACCAGAAAGGTTTATTGGTGGTTTTTGAAATTTGCCACTGTCAGGTGGTCTTCCTCTTCTGTGTGGGTGAAGATCAAGATTCCCCTTAGTACCATTCTAATCAGTGTAATATTTTGTGCTTAATACATTCCTGATATTCATTTGCTTTTTCAGAACACTGTGGCTATCTTTAAAGGAGCAAATGGAACTGGATTTTTTCATACTTCTTCACTACATTGTGTTGCATAATCTTGACTGGGAAAATCTAGAGCTGAAACTGCAATTCTTACCTTAACGCTCAAAATCAGGCACTCTGCTTCAAGTCTCGTCACTAATCTGGAAAGTTCAGGTTGCACATACACCCCCTTCTAGATTCAAGGCAGAGCCAGTAGAGCTAACAACTTCATCCAGAAACAGGGTTTCAGCACCCAGTACAAACACAATTTCACATACAACAAAAGCTGCATTTCCATCCATCCATCCATTTTCCAACCCGCTGAATCCGAACACAGGGTCACGGGGGTCTGCTGGAGCCAATCCCAGCCAACACAGGGCACAAGGCAGGAACCAATCCTGGGCAGGGTGCCAGCCCACCGCAGAAAGCTGCATTTCTTAGATAAGAAATTAAATTGAGCTTATGTTACAAAATCTGGTAGGGGGGCCCTTACTCTGACTCAGCTGTAGAATGGCCAGTATGGGGTATGGGGCTAGTTGGACTCTGACTGTGTCTGGATTGTCTGACTCCTTTTCTACAATCTGGCCATTGTGCTACAATTAGCTGATGTATAGTTATTGTTATTTGTCAGTTTTGTTAATTAGTTTCTACAAACAGGGGCAAATCTGTATCCTTATATGTTATAGTTCCACACTCTAAAAGTCAGTTAAAGCATAACAAAGGTGGACACAACCTTTGATGGTTGCACGCTGTGTTACCACCACAATTAGTCTTCCAACTGTCCAAATGAAACACTCTGTTCGACGAATGCTTGCTAACTTGTCAAAATCCCTGTTGGCATCTCTCCCCCGTGGAGTGAGCATTCTTTTACTTCTGGCTTCCTTGTGCTGCTATGATGACCTAGGCACGCCTTACTTCTTGTCCACCAGCTTCTCTCAGTCCACTTGTGAGTCTTCCCTTTGTCACTGGATCCCCAACTGATGAAAAAGAACGAGCAACTCAGCACAAGCTCAATCAAACAATGGGATATTGGTGCCTGGTCTGTCATCTTTCTCTCGTGAAATTGTCTCTTCCTCCCTTGATGTAGATACCACCATCCATGTACCTTGCGTCTTGTCAGCCACGTACCCTCATCAGTCTGCAAGTCCATGCACTCTATGTGAGTGATCTTGACAGTATTCTCGGAGGACCATCTCTTTCTACATTGTCTTCCCTCTCACACCATCCTCTGGACTCGCTCTGTCCCTTCTGCTTGCGTACTGTCTCTTCACACTATCCAAACACCACCCACTGCTTCAGTCTCTACATAGATCAATATGATGATCAATTAACCAATGGTACATATCAATTTCCTTTGCTTATTAATAGTGTAAACACATTTTCATTAGTTAAAAATAGAGTAATGTTGTCAGCTGTCAAGAAATACATATACCGTATGCTGATTAGAAACCAGTATCCCCAGAACATGTTAATTATCCAAAGAAGCAGGAAGACCTGTATCATAATATTGTATGTTGATGTGATACCAATCAAAGAAGTCTGATCTTCAAAGTAGGTGACTCTTTTGCAAGACAGGTAAATATCTACATCCTGTAGACAGCCATCTAAATAACCTGTAACAGAATTATTCACGAAATTTGCATTTTTACTCATCACCCTTGATCTCAACATAAGATGCCTATTACCCCTTCATCTATTGGCTTTTACATTTATTATTACCTGATTTTTTTGCCTAAGAGAAATGAGAATGACCCATTATACAAAAATATTCCCCTCTGACACCCACTGTAACACTTATTGTGCCAGCTGCCTAAAGTCTGTCAATAATTCTGCCTTTAGTGGTGACCTTACACAGAGTCCATTTCATTTTAAACATAATAACACACATTTACACATATATAGTGAACAAATCCCCACGAAAACTAGGTAGTAATATGATTTGCCAATGGGCATACCATCAGGCCATATTTTCAGCTATGGAGATAATTTGTAAAGGAATGAAAGATAAATGTCTGCTAGTGGACTGAGAACAGCTTGATAAAACAGTTTATTTGTTGCTTTCAGGCTCTACCTTGACGTTGAGTGAATGGACATTCTTTCCACAACAAAACTGTAAACCTAAAGAATTGCATCCATTTTGTTGACCCTTTGCCACTGTGAAACAGCCTCATATACTGTATAGGATCAGACATATTCTACTGTTATCTTGGCTTCATAACTAAAATGAAAGACTATAAAAATGAAACAAGAATGCTCCATTCTTACTCTCTGGGCACTAGTTGGTGTAGAAGCACCATGATCCTAAATCAGATTACAATTCTTACAAAAGAAGATGTCTGTTCATATTGGGAAGAACAGGTTTTAGTATGTTGATTGTTTGAAAAATGTATCCTAATATTTAGGTGTTCCATACCACGAGAAATATTTAGTCTGATTTGGGATCTTCACCAAATTGACAGGTTGTTTCTTTTCTTTTCATTCCAAGATGCAAAACAGCTATTTGCCACTTTTAAACATGTTTTTTTTGTTTTGAGACATACTGTCGATAATATCTGTTAAGATCCTATCTACGCTTTGTATTCTAAAGTTGCCTCATCTTCCATTATATACTGTATGTGATCACAGTGTGGTGTATCAGTGATTAATTAATATACATGGTTGGTTGTTGTCTGGCCTTGATAAGAAACTGTTAGATAAGATCTCATCACACAATGCGGTCATATTGTACCTCCATCAGGTTTTACTGAAATTAGAAGGCCAGCTAAAGCATCATCATTTTTTTGTACAACTATGCCACCGACTGGTCCAGCAGAAATAGATAGATAGATAGATAGATAGATAGATAGATAGATAGATAGATAGATAGATAGATAGATAGATAGATAGATAGATAGATAGATAGATAGATAGATAGATAGATAGATAGATAGATAGATAGATACTTTATTAATCCCAATGGGAAATTCACAATAAGCCTGATCTCAGTTTAAATTGGTCAGGGGTGTTCAAGTTAAACTATACTACAAGATAAACAAAATCTGTACATAAAACCTCATAAGTCTCAAACAAGAATAATGGCTTGGCTGAATATATCTGTTAGGCCAAGATGGCTATTTGTGCTTGTCATGCAGATTCTAAAGCAATGTAATGTATTTTACAATAAATACAGTTGTAGCAACAAGAAGACATATTATTGCTGGATGAATAGTGCTGGCTCCAAACGAATGCACTCATCGACCCAATCGCATATCTAGCTATGTAGTTGCTATCTATTTACTGGTAAATGCTCTGTGAGCTTGACCTCCCAGAGCCTGATCATTTGTTTGATCACAAGCCTGAAATGGTCATCAAAACGGAGAACACCACCATTATATACGATATGGTTGTGAACATCAGTTATACCATTATAGCCAGACAGATCTCATCTTCCATGACAGAAGCAAGGCCTGATGTTTTCTCATAAATGTAGATGTTCCAGATGACATGAACATCTCAGTCAAAGAGGTAGAAAAACTCAACAAATACAAAGATCAAGACCTTCCACATGTGGAGCACAAATGCTTGTGTGAATCTAGTCATAATCAAAGAGAACTGCTGGACTAGGTCTTCAAAAATAAACTGCTAGATAAAGTGAATGCCACTGCTGACATACTTTTTATAGTTCTCTCCTTTGGACAATAAAGCCACAGGAACCCATTCAATTCCCAGTAAAAAGCAATCAGGGCAAACTGAAAAAAGGAAAGAAAAAAAAAAATAAAATAATGGGTGACATAGTAGAACAGAGGTTAGGACTGCTACTTTACCATTTATCATCGTGCCGGATAGTGGCGACGTGTCTTCTCTGTGGATATGCAGGTAAGAATTTGCTTGTATATGTGACAATACTACTACAACTATTCCATTGCTTTTAGAATCAGATTCTATTAAACAATGTACCATGCTTAAAAACTGAAAACAAATCATTATCATTAAGAGACTCTGGCAGCCCCTGGATAACCTAAACACAATGACGTGTTTTTTAACAACTGTTTGAACAGTGCTTGGTAATATTCTAAAACTTCATCTGAGGGTTATTAATGTTTTTTCTTTAGTTAAAGACCAGATTACTTAAGCTTACAAAGCAATTTTTTTCACTGCCTTTCTGAAAGCACATTTGCTGTACTTAGTACAAACTCTGTGGTGTACTTCCATGGTAGAAGCTCAGTTGTTAATTCTCCTAATCAATCATCAACTTTAGAGTTCCACTTGTTCTCTCTATATACTGCTCAAAAAATTTAAAGGAACACTTTTTAATCAGAGTATAGCATGAAGTCAATGAAACTTCTAGGATATTGATCTGGGCAGTTAATAGCAGAGGGGGTTGTTAATCAGTTTCAGCTGCTTTGGTGTTAATGAAATTAATAACATGTGCACTAGAGGGGCAACAATGAGACAACCCCCAAAACAGGAATAGTTTAACAGGTGGAGGCCACTGACATTTTTCCCTCTTCATCTTTTCTGTTTTTTTTTACTAGTTTTTTGTCTGTTATTTGTCTACTGTCAGTGTCACTACTGGTAACATGAGACAATACCTGGACCCTACAGAGATTGCACAAGTAATCCAACTTCTCCAGGATGGCACATCAATACATGCCATTACCAGGAGGTTTGCTGTGTCTCCCAGCACAGTCTCAAGGGGATGGAGGAGATTCCAGGAGACAGGCAGTTACTCTAGGATAGCTGGACAGGGCCGTAGAAGGTCCTTAACCCATTAGCAGGACCAATATCTACTCCTTTGGGCAAGGAGGAACAGGATGAGCCCTGCCAGAGCCCTATAAAATGACCTCCAGCAGGCCACTAGTGTGAATGTCTCTGATCAAACACTCAGAAACAGACTTCATGAGGGTGGCCTGAGGGCCCGACGTCCTCTATTGGGCCCTGTGCTCACTGCCCGGCACCGTGGAGTTTGATTGGCATTTGCCAAAGATACCAGAATTGGCAGGTCCACCACTGGTGCCCTGTGCTTTTCACAGATGAAAGCAGGCTCACCCTGAGCATATGTGACAGAATGGAGAATGTTATGCTACCTGTAACATCGTTCAGCATGACCGGTTTGGTGGTGGGTCAGTGATGGTCTGGGGAGGCATATCCATGGAGGGACCTCTACAGGCTAGAGAATGGCACCTTGACTACAATTAGGTATCGGGATGAAATCCTTGGACCCATTGTCAGACCCTATGCTGGTGTAGAGGGTCCTGGGTTCCTCCTGGTGCACGACAATGCCCAGCCTCATGTGGTAATTGTATGTAGGCAGTTTCTGGAGGATGAAGAAATTGATACCATTGACTGGCCCCCAGGCTCGCCTGACCTAAATCCAAAAGAAAACCTCTGGGACATTATGTTTCGGTCCATCCAACGTTGCCAGGTTGCACCTCAGACTGTCCAGAAGCTCAGTGATGCCCTGGTCCAGATCTAGGAGGAGATCCCCCAGGACACTATACGTTGTCTCATTAGGAGCATGCCCTGAAGTTGCCAGGCATGTATACAAGCATGTGGGGGCCACACAAACTACTGAGTACGATTTTAAGTTGCTGCAATGAAATTCCGGCAAAATGGACTAGCCTGCCGCATCATTTTTTCACTTTGATTTTTGGGGTGTCTTTGAATTCAGCCGTGTGCAGGTAGATAATTTTCATTTCCATTAAACTATAAGACATCCTTTCTTCCTAACACATTACCCAGTCCATATCAGTATAGATATCCAGCATGATTTTTTTTCCATTGAGATCTGATGTGTTTTCAAAGTGTTCCTTTAATTTTTTTGAGCAGTTTATATAGAAAATAGTAATCTATGTCAAAAATAAGGAATTGTCCAGTTTAATTACCTAGTGTGATTCTCACTTAACAGACTAACTTTTTTTCTGTTAGGCAGGGTTGTACAGGTCACATGAGGCCTCATCTTTTTTCTAATCTGGAAAGTATGAAGCCTCCTGTATACCCTTTAAGTTGGATGATCATACATTAATAAAAACAGTTTTCAAGAGTTTGTTGGAAACGTCAGACCAAACAAGTGGTACCTATATGGTAACCTTGACTGAGGATATGATAATGGTAAACCACACTCCAATTAACGATTGCTCTTCATCAGAATGTGCACAGATTGTTTGTTGGTTTTGGGTGGTGCTAGTATAACACTTCATAAAATATAATTTTTTATTTGTCCTAACCTCAATAAAGAACAATAAATAAGAAATCATTACAGATACAAATTTTCACTTGGAAATGTTTACGTAAAGACGTGTAAAAGAACAAGAATTCCCAAATGGCCAGCAAAGCCAAGTCTTACAGGTAGCCAGAAATGCCACCAAGCAACAGAGAGCATTCCTTTTGCGTGTTTATTCCTTCCTCAGTTCACTTGTTTTCTACTCAAGAGAAGAAAGTCTGCCTGAGAAGTTACTGCAGTCACCCTAGAAGAGACATTGACTGCTTATGTATTGTTCTTATTGAAGAATATATACAGTAAAAGGAACAGAGAGACATTTACTGATGGTAAGTAAAGATAGATCAGTATATAAAAATATCTCTTGCATGTCATTTCTTCATTGATCAGGCACCCTTGTGTCTTCACAAAGCTTTAAATTTATCAGATTATGGCTCTGTATGTGCACATGATATAATAGTTATACCTGGACCCCCTGCAGCTGTCAGTTCACAGTATTATGTTTTTTTTTTCTTTGTGGAGTTTACACATTCTCTTTGTGTCTATCCAGTTTTTTGCCTGGCCACTACAGTTTCTTCCCACTAACAGCTGAAAAAATCAGGGAAACTTTCAAGTAAATGTGGCATTCAAATTACGGTAACACTTTAGAATGAGCTACCTAGGTCAGGGGCAGATCTACCATAAGACCATTCCAGGTGCATCTTTTCATCTTGCACTCTACCACATCCCCACCCAACTCGATAAAACGGTCATATGTTTACATGCCGAAATGACCAAGGGAGACCATTTGATGAAATGATCGAGTGTCCATGAGCTGAATTCACCAAGGGGGATCCCCACCTGAAATCATCAAGGTGATTCCTACTTGGTGACACAATCAAGTTTTAGCAATCCAAAATCAAGAATGGGATTGACCATGCTGCTTGAAACAAAAAAACATTTGTGCACTGAATCAAATGTTAAAATAGATCAACTCTCTGTTATAGAGCTCATATTCATTAAATCACTCTGGGGTCTGGGGGAGTTTTAATCTGGCCTTGACCTAGGTGCAACTTAAGTTTGTTACTGCTTTGTAACAAAATCTTTACACTTTGTTGTGTTTTAATATACCTTCTAAAGAATCAATGACAACAAAATAGAATGTATTACTCAGCTATCTCGTTAAAAAAACTTTAATAAAGGTTTTTATGTTTTGTAACAATCCATCCATCCATCCATTTTCCAACCCGCTGAATCCGAACACAGGGTCACGGGGGTCTGCTGGAGCCAATCCCAGCCAACACAGGGCACAAGGCAGGAACCAATCCCAGGCAGGGTGCCAACCCACCACAGGACACACACAAACACACCAAGCACACACTAGGGCCAATTTAGAATCGCCAGTCCACCTAACCTGCATGTCTTTGGACTGGGGGAGGAAACCGGAGCGCCCGGAGGAAACCCACGCAGACACGGGGAGAACATGCAAACTCCACGCAGGGAGGACCCGGGAAGCGAACCCAGGTCCCCAGATCTCCAAACTGCGAGGCAGCAGCGCTACCCACTGCGCCACCGTGCCGCCCAGTTTTGTAACAATTTGTGACTAAAATGCATTATTGAAAGCCCTTAAAGTCTTAAAGTATGACAAAAATTATACTGCACACAGAGGCTTCTGTATATGAGTGGAAATTGAGAAATGAATGTGCCACCGTTCTTTTAGTAATGTATAAAAAGGCTCAACAAACTAATAAACAAAAAGAATTTCTACAACAGAAAAAGAGTTGGGGACTGTCCCCGTATAATGTCCACAGGGCAAAAGAAAAATAAGTCAAATGAATTATCAAAATACTATTACAGTAGATGACAATGAGCATTTACAAATGGAGGCTTTTTATACAAGAGCAAAAATGGTGGACGGAAATGTGTTGGCAGGAAATGACGTCGAAACGAGCAGACAGATACAACGTCATCAGAAGGGAATGGAAGTGATGTAGTGGTGGAAGTGATGTCATTGGTTGGAGCTGGAAGCGACATCATCAGAGGATGCTGGAGGTGATGTTTGGGTGGTCATCTTGGAACCTGGAAGTAAGTTATGTCTATTTTTGTCTGAAGAAAGAGAGAGAGGCGTTAGTACCGCAGATCAACCCTTTGTTTTGCAATATTTCACTCACCTCTGGGCTTGTTGACTGCCTCCTAATCGCACATGTGTGACAAAACCCATGTTTGCATTTGGCTATGGCAAGTTGAAGAACACATCTTAGTGACTCTGAGAGAGGGCTTATTGTTGGGTAATGTTAAAAGATAACTTTGTAGAGTAACACTAATCAACTTATTATTTTATGAAGAAGAGAAATCCGTATTTGGCATAGCAGTTGAAAGAGGAGACATCAGCAGGCAACTACTTTAAGCATTGTTGTGAGGGTGTATTGCTTTAAGAGGTAAACAGCCCAAATCAGGTGGATACAAATATCTACTGTATCTATAGTTAAATTCTTATGTTTTAACAAAAACAGTCTATTAAGAATTTCATAGAGATGTATACTATGGTCAGGTAGAATGCATAAACTAATTCATTATCACAGTTAAAAAACGTACTTTTTCATGTCACATGGTGAAAGGAAAAGAAGCAGTTGCTTACTGAACATGGGAAAAAAGTCATCTAGTCAGATGAGTCATCTTTCAGTTTTCCCTCAAGAAGGAGAGCACTTCATATTTTATACATACTAAGAGAAGCTCACAGGCCTGAAATGCTTTTTTCTAAAGTGTCGGGTTCGAGGCACTCTGTTACAGATTTAGGTGCATTTTCATACATGGTTAAAGCCCAATGGGTGCATTGGAGGGCAAGGGAAATGCAAATAAATTAAAAAAAAAAAATTCAAAGGAAGTACAGTGTACTAAAGCATTTGTATTGCAAGGCACAAGCAAAAGTGATTTAATTTTGTAAAACATATGAAATGTCTTATTGGAGAATGATACAATTTCTAGTGGAATGATGGAATTGCATGACTGAAATACAGATCCAAGCACTTAAAGAAATCAATGTCGAAGTGCACTTTTCTGGCAGCATGTGCTGGCTCAGTGACTTGTTAAAGTTATATAGATGTTACCCTGTGAGTGAATGTTGATTTGTATGTGTGTGTGTGCATGCCTTTCATGATGTGGGATCTTGTCTGGTGGTGGTTTCTTTTGTATGTTTAGTGCTCAGTTAAGTCATTTCTCTGTGTAAGTTCACATGCTCTTTACACCACAACAACTCAATCCAACAATGGGATGCTGGTGGTTGGTCAATCTTTATTGGCATGAGAGTACTGTGATATTCTAACAATATCATCAACTGAAAAAATGCAGCAATACAAACTTAAAACTGTAAGTATATTGAGGCCCTCACAACCACCTGGTGCCCAGGAAAA
The DNA here is from genome assembly GCF_900747795.2 of Erpetoichthys calabaricus. Classification (NCBI taxonomy): domain Eukaryota; kingdom Metazoa; phylum Chordata; class Cladistia; order Polypteriformes; family Polypteridae; genus Erpetoichthys; species Erpetoichthys calabaricus. The sequence continues at coordinate 59,882,775 of NC_041394.2, forward strand.
TATATTTGCTATGAACTGAAACAACATCACCTCAAGTTTAGAATCGAGTGGCTTTAAGGTGAAAAAGTACAAGAAACAAATAGACCGTGTAGACAACAAACACTGCTTGACTTGAACGGAAGACTCTCGGGTTGCCTTGCAGCAGCACTAACCATGATAAGTGTTTGATGATGGATAATACAAGGACAACAAACTCATTTTCTTTATTCCTGTTCTTTCCATACCAGGACTGTGCCCATCTTTCAAACAAGGACATCATACTACTGGCTTTTTTTTCACGGTGGCAAGAGCACACATAAGGCTTCCTTGGTAGCTTATTCAAATTTAATACCATCTGGCAGTCCTCCTCAGCAGTGAGTGAAGATCAAGATTCATCTCATTCCAGTTTTGGCCAGCTTAATACTATATCATGAACGTGATGTATCTGAGATATTAATCTGTTTTCTTTTTTCTATTACTAGAGCTACTCTGAAGGCAGCAAATGGTACTGGACTTGTTGTCTCTTTGCTGGCTAAAGCTCCATAGCCTTAACTGGCAAAATCTGAAACTGGAAGTCAAAGTGTGTGATAAAAAAGAAGAGACTTTCCTTTTAATACTGGAAATTAGGGACTATATCAGTTAAGCCCCATCTCTAAACTGGAAAGTCATGTTGTACATATTCACACACAAGCAAAAGTGTAGATAAAGAACACTGTATGGCCAGAAGACATTTTCACATACTGGAGAAATGCAATATTTTTCTGGAAAAGAAAAAACTTCCAGCATCCATCCATCCATTATCCAACCCGCTATATCCTAACTACAGGGTCACGGGGGTCTGCTGGAGCCAATCCCAGCCAACACAGGGCACATGGCAGGAAACAAACCCCGGGCAGGGCTCCAGCCCACCGCAGGGCACACACACATACCAAGCACACACTAGGGACAATTTAGAATCGCCAATGCACCTAACCTGCATGTCTTTGGACTATGGGAGGAAACCCACACAGACACGGGGAGTACATGCAAACTCCACACAGGGAGGACCCAAGAAGCGAACCCGGGTTGTCTAACTGCGAGGCAGCAGCGAGGCACTGTGCCACCATGCCACCCAACTTCCAGCATTTCATTGAAAATAGGAAAAAATACTTAAGAAGACATAGTTGTGAGTTATTATAAACATTTCAATAATAAGTTAAATCATAGAGGGAAGTTTATTACTTCTTTGGCAAAACATGTTGTTGCTCTCTGTCAAACAAGACTTTAGCACAGAAACAAAAGTGGTTCTGTGTGCTGTCTACACTGCTTGGAATCAACCCTTTTTGACAAACTTTGGATTGTTCTACCAAAACCGAAAAGATATTTCCAGTGGAGTAACCAACTTATTAAACTTAAAAAATAAATGTACAAAAAAAATTATATATATATATATATATATATATATATATATATATATATGCCTGTGTGTGTGTGTGTGTGTGTGTGTGTGTGTGTGTTGGTTTAGTTTAACAAGAAGTGTCAGAATAAATGAGTGTCTGGAATCTTATTGCCCTCTTGTGGTCTTCCACAACAAATGCAGCTGTAAAAAAAGTAAAAATCATTTATGCAGGAAAGAACCCTATAGTACTCATATTTTTATTACACAGAAATTTGAAGAATTATGGTTATGATAACTGTATCTTAGTGTTTTAAAATGAATGTACAAATATTGTAAAACACATTAAAATATCTTACATGTGATTTTTTTTACCAGACTGACCACTATTTTCTTAAAGAAATACCTGACTGTAAAATGTAGCATATAAAATAATAAACAGATGGATGGTGTAAATGTGTCCACTTTTCTAGGTACTTTGTCCCAAATAAGTCTTTCTGAATTTTTATTATTAGCATTTTTTTTCCTCAGGTGTCATTCAACTCATTCTTAATTTAAGTACACCAATAACAAAGGGCCATCCTAAAAAAAAAGTGCACTTCCTTTAAATTTATAAGTTAAAGAATTTCATTACTTGCATTCCAAAGTCTTGTGCTAGTCTATTGTGTGATTTCCTTTTTCTTTCTTTGTATAAAAGCTGCTGATCAAGAATGTCTCTATTAATAGTCACCATGCATTTTTCATTACTGTTTTACAATTTCAATACTGTACATCCTCATTCTGACACCCAAAGTCTGTGCCTTGTGCTGAGAATGTGTAATCTGAGAAAGCTACAGAAATAATGCCATCTTAGAATTTGTAAAAAAATGACAAAAGTATGTATTTAGAGCCTTATTTTCTGAAATTATATATTTCAAAATTATAAATAGTTATATTTTAGTAAAAAAAAAACAACTTAGTTTATTTAAGAAAGAGTTTCTTCTAAGCCAAACTGTGAAAAAAAAAACAGTTTTTGCTGTGTCCAAATGCAAATATGAGCATTCTAAATAGAAAGTTTTACATATTTGTTATACTTAAATGTAAACATTATATTTTTTGACAAATTTAACATATACATTATAAGTTGTTTTCACAAAACACTACATATCCCTATAACCAATGAACACAGAGAATACATTTTAAAAGAAAATAATACAAATTAATGTAGCACAGTACAAATAAATTCATGATCTCTTCAGTTTTTCAGCTGTTACATAACTGCCAATACTAATACCAATAATCTGAAGCACATCACAAATCTGTTAAAGTTAAATCAAAGCAAGGTAACTGTAAGAAGTATGTGTATACATTGTTCGAGGCAGAAACCTCAGGATACACCAGTATACAGTGTGGACGGGTGGAAGGACACTCAAGGATGTCAAAGAAGTGTTGGTGGTCCAGCTGGCTCAGCCAGTTTAATCCCTGTTCAAATATTAAGGGAAAACAGGTACTTCATGGTGCAAATGGCAAACATAATAACAGGAATATGAAGGTGTCTTCACGACTTTCAAGGTTAACAGGTTCGTAGAACTGGTCTTTTCTGGGAGCTCCGTTCTGGTTGTAGTTCAGGACCAGACTGAGACAACACTCTCTGGGCTATCTAGCCTTTAGTATGGCTCTGACCGGAAGGGGTGGAGTCAATAGCCATCAGTGGGCGTCTTCTCACTGCTGCGGGTGAAAAAAGAGATGATACCATTAGTGACAGCACCCCCTCTAGCATCTGGGTGGTATCGCTTACTTTAGATAATCCCAGAGGGTGATCCTCTGACACCCATGTATGACAATATTTTCAACTTTAAAATAATGTATATAGGGTAGCAGTTTTATAATATGGTGTTTGAATTTCAGTAGTTGTTTATTGTCAGTCATGCAAAAAAGTATGGTTGAGGACATTTTTTATGAATATTTGGAATGTGTTCCTACGGCTTTAAATGCTGCTCTTTCTAGATTTACTTTTCATTTTGTTTTTCTGTTTTTTTTCTTTTTGTTGTTTAATTTCATCATTATTTCACTGTGCCCATTTTGTTTTCATTTGTTGGTGTTGACATTTTGTATGTAATTGGATGACAAACTTTCTGACTGATGAACCTTAGCTGTTAGGTTTGATGAACACATCTTTTTTTGTGATCAGTTGTTTGTTTGACAGTTTAGCAAATTAAGCAGAATGTTTTTAACAGAACTTGTTCTTTGTTTTCCATGTGCATATCTAGTAGGTGTGAAGTGAGAGTACAAAGAGAAAACTCATGTGAAATGTGGGGAACTTATAAATGCCAGAAAGACTTGGGATCAAACTTGTGTCACTGGAAGCAAGAGGCAGCAGGAATACCTATTATTCTGGGTACTAAACCTTTCTTATTTTTGTATTTTCTCTTTGCTTTTTTTGCCTTTTTGCTTAACTGTGGTTACTTACATACCTTAATCCAATCCTTACCCCCTGCCACAACACAACAGTTGACAAAAAGAGGAAATAAGGTGTTTCTAACTGAGGAAGGAATTTGCTGAAAAAATACAGCTGAGACTCCGCTAGACCGAAACTCAGCTGTCACACAGGTCACTTAGCCCCAGAATTAGGAAACTCTTCAATGCTGTCTGTTAGGTTTCAGGAAGTTCCCATCACGTGAGATCACAAACACAACCACACACACACACACACACAAACACAAAAAAAATGATGACTGGTAAAGTTAAAATCAGAAAGAAGCTTTCTTTTCGTGTTTGCATTTGGAAAGGAACTCTTTGCTCAGTATCTGTTTTATGCCAATAACTTAGCAGACTTTTGTATGTTACCTGTCTGGGTAGATGTCAGGTCCTGGTATTTAAAAATGAAAGTTCTTCTTCTACCTGTCTATTTTCAATACCCACTTTATCCAATGTGATGTCACATGAGGTCAGGGCCTATCTCAGCAGCACCACAAGCCAAGTAGGAAGGAACCCTGGATGGGTCACCAGTTCATCACACAGTACAGTCACACACAAAGGCTAACCTAACACAGCTTTGGAAAACAGAAACAAACTGAAGTAACTACCATACATATTGGCAGAACAAGTGGACAGTAAAGACAATAGTCAGCCTGGAATTCAAACCCAATCTTGTGGGGGTGTGAGGTGGTGCTGTCTTAAATTTTGACTGATTTTTCAACATATCAAGAAAGTCACAGTTTAGAAAATTATTCCTGTAGTTGGTATTTCAATATGGGCGGCATGCTTGTGCACTTGTTAGCTCCAGAGATTAGGATTTAAACCCTGTCCTGATCACTCTTTGTGTTGTCAGTTTACCAAGCTATACATTTCAGTGTTAATACTCAAATTATATTTATGAGCTCATCCAGTTGAATAAAGGTGCTGTTGATGCTACCCTGTTAAGTGTCAGTCTACTGAACGAGGGGGATCCTTCATTTTGTCTGTTGTTCTACTGGCCTATTCCACCATGTTATAAGTATAAGTTACAGTTAATGTGTTCTGTGAAATCAAATGTTCAAGGACGTGATAGGATTATGTACTATTTAAACCCACTTCAAATGCATTCACGCAATCTTTGAATTCAAAAAGGGTAAATCTGAGAAGATGGGTTTTACATCATAAATCAATTGTAATTGACTGAATCTGTAAACAACCAATCTTTTTATTTATTGATTCATCAAGGCAACTGTGCTGTTGTGCTGACAGCCTGAGGTAGACTTTGTAAATTTAGCAATATTTTGTTATTGATTTGCCATTTATCATATGTGACTGGTTACCCACCTGGCAAGGAGTTTCTATTGGCAAAAGTGACATAGGATAGATCAGGGTGCAGGTGTTTGCTTTAACCAATTTTTTAATTTAATTAGAAATCATTTATTTACTACTAAAGAAATATTTTTTTTGGGGCTTTAACTAATTTATTATTGTTCAGAATCCTTAATTGCCTATTTTAGTTTTAAACTGCTGCATTTAGGTTTGCTGCCTGTTTTCTTAACTAGCCATCAGTTAATAATGAAGTTCAAATGACAATAGGAACCAGCTTTCCAGATAATGTGCTTCGAATTAAACCTGAGTATGTGCATCTTGAAGTATCGGTGCTAATACAATGTTTTGAAATAAATGAGAGAGAAGAGAAGATGTACAAATCTGTTCCAGATCTCAAAACATATGGATAATGTTCTTAGAAAACAAAAAAATCTACAGTATAATAAAGATTTGCCTTGAAAAAATGAAAGCACTAAGAAACTGTACAATTAACTACAAAGTTTCATTACCTGCTAGGCCTGGCATCTAATTATGAAATTGGTTGGAATGAAAACCTGAGCCCACTGCGGGCCTCCAGGATTGGAGTTGAGTACCCCTGGGATAGAGACACAAATGGGGACATTTGAATATTTCAAAAGAAGAACCTCTCCAACTGCCAGTGTTAGTAAATAGTCAAGAACCAGCAGTATACCATATATGAAAATACACCCAAGGCTGTTACTCTTTGGGAACTGAATCGAAGGAAAAATCATGTTGGGCTGGCAAAAAGTAAGGAAACCTTTCACGAAGTGTCAGGTGCAGCAAACAGCTTTAATGCAGAACAGGTGTATCTTGGTGATACCGGTGGGGGATAATATGGGAGGAAGAAGTAAGCATGGTCTAGGTCTTAGATGTGCAGAGAAGCCTAGGGCCATCAGGAGAACTCTGGAGTTATGGTCCCAGGTCTTAGGCCATTTCTGGTATTTATGCTGTTAATGATAAAGATGCACAAAAGACCACTAAGAGGGACACAGACAAAGCCAGTCAAGTAGCATGAAGTCTCCTGCATATGCCAGTGGGAATTAAACTCTGCATGTGTGCTGTTTGCCTCAGCATGGCATTAGTAAGGAGCACCAGCATGAGTGTGAGAAAGAGATGGCTGCATAAGTGTATAGATTTATGGTGTCATTATTGTTACTTGTACATTGTACAATTAAATTATTCTTTGCATGAGCTAGTTAATGTGCAGAACACCTTGCCATTATTTGGTGCCAGGATGAGTAAGTATAACTAATTTACCTTGAAAAGTCTGTCTTCTTTACCTGAAATATTTCAGAATTCATTTGTGATTGCCAATGCACATTTATATAAAATATACATGAAGCTTAGAACAGGTATATTGAAAAAAGAGGTCTTCTATGAGTGCAATATTAACCTTATCTGTAATGGCACTACAATATACACATGTATTGCTCCCTCAGAATGAAAGGTGCAGGTTACCCAGTGTTTTATAGTGGAAATATATTTGTACTGTAATATAGTTGCTTTATAGCACCCCACATGTACAGCATTATCTGCACTTGGATAGCTGCTTTAAGCAAAGAGACTGCACAAGCAGACTAAATGGTTGTTGCCTGACATTAGTTACACCTGTGCCAATCACCAAAGCAGGTGACCGCACTGCTTTCTATTGGAGACATCCTTCCTCAGTTGTTAACCCCTGTGGGAATATGCCAGTCACCCACACTAGGTGCATTATTATTATTATTATTATTATTATTATGCATAATTAGGACATTATGCCTGGACCCAATCAAGCAATATGAAATCAATATTGCTATAACTCAAAATTAATGAAACACAGTAAAACTGATGATAGCAAAAGTAGGAAACATATTTTAAAAGAATCTAAAAATATTAGGAAACGTATTTGAAATGTTTTATTTAAAAAGTACTAATGGAAATATACAAATGATGGAAGATGAGTGTTATCAAGTCTGGGTGCGTGTCTACTTCAGATTTTTGTTCAGTTTGCAGGGGTCTTGCCACTTTCTTTAGGAATGCAGACACCTTGTCTTCTCTCCTGTTCTTCTTTCTTAATTGTTTGTTCCCCATTATATATGTAGCATACCTTTGACTAAAGCCTACTTTCTTCACATAGATTTAACAATAATTACGTGAATAATCTTAAAATTACTGTCATGTTTGCATGACATCAGTATTTTCTTTCTCAGACTTGTGTCCCTTCTAATTTGAATTACCCCAGGGTAATATACTCCAAAAATACGTCTAGAAATCTGTTTTTAAGATTCTAAAAAAGTTAAAACGAATACAGAGTTTAACTATATACCTAAAAGTCTACACTGCTATTGGTTTGAATATCTTTTGTTAGTCCGGGTGTTCTGGAAATTTAATCTATGTTAGTTTTTATGGCATTCCATTTGAGTGGTAAAACTACAGTTCATACAATGTATTGCCAAAAGTATTGGGCCATCCCTCCAAATCATTGAATTCAGGTGTTCCAATCACTTCCATGGCCACAGATGTATAACATCAAGCACCTAGGCATGCAGACTGCTTCTACAAACATTTGTAAAAGGATGCCACTTGATAGGATACCCTGATCGGATGCGACTTGTGTGATAAGTCCATTTGTGAAATTTCCTCGCTACTAAATATTCCACGATCCACTGTTAATGGTATTATAACAAAGTGGAAGCAATTGGGAACAACAGCAACTCAATTATTGCTGATGAAGCATATTGCTTAAGTGACATTTTGATGCTTCATTTTATGGTCTCGCTTGTTAAGGTTCTCCAACCTTAATTGCTTATTTCAATCTTAAACTGCTGCATTCAGTGTTTTAATTGCTCCTTATTAGCAATAAGATGTAAAACAGGGGTAGGCAATGTCGGTCCTGGTGAGCCGCAGTGGCTACAGGTTTTCATTCAACCCAATTGCTTAATTAGAAACCAATCATTGCCAATCTCAGACCTTATTTAATTTTATGGCTTGTTAGTCTGTGCAATGTAAGGCTTTTATATCATAGATGTTTTTCCTTTCCAAGGATATCATCCAAATGATTTGAAGCCTAAAACAGATCATTTTCAGTCTGTCACATTTTTCAATTAAGTGTTTTATTAAATCAAACCGTGCATGATGAACACACACAGATGTAATTGGAAAAAAGCTAGCTGGAGAACTGCTGGCTGCTTTGTCTTTTACATCTTATTGCTAATAAGGAGCAATTAAAACACTGAATGCAGCAGTTTAAGATTGAAACTGGGTTGGAACAAAAACCTGCACATACTGTGGCACTCCAGGACCGACGTTGCCTACCCCTGTGTTAGACCACGTAAAATCACAGAGCGGGGACAGCACATGCTGAGGCACACAGTGTGCAAAGGTCACCAGCTTTCTGCAGAGTCAATAGCTACAGACATACAAAAGCTCAAGAACAGTTCAGCGTAGAGAGGTTCATGCAATGGGTTTCCATGGCCAAGCTGCTGCATCCAAGCCTTTCATCAACAAGTGCATTGCAAAGCATCGGATGCAGACATGTAAAGCACACCATCACTGGACTCTAGAGCAATGGAGACGTGTCCTCTGGAGTGACAAATCACGGTACTCTGTCTGGCAATCTGATGGACGAGTCTGGCCAGGGGAACGGTACTTGCCTGACTGCATTGTGCCAAGTGTAAAGTTTGGTGGAGGGGGGATTATGGCGTGGGGTTGTTTTTCAGGGGTTGGTCTTGGCCCATTAGTTCCAGTGAAAGGAACTTAATGCTTCAGCATACAAAGCCATTTTCAACAATTTCATACTCCCAACTTCCTTCCTGTTCCAACATGACTGTGCACCAGTGCACAAAGCAAGGTCTATAAAGAAATGGATGAGCTAGTTTGGTATGGAGGAACTTGATTGGCCTACACAGAGCCCTCACCTCAACTCGACAGAACACCTTTGGGATGAATTAGAACAGAGACTGTGAGCCAGGCCTTCTCGTCCAACATCAGTGCCTGACCTTACAAATGCTCTCCTGGAAGAATGGTCAAAAATTCCCATAAACACACTCCTACACCTTGTGGAAAAGGGTGGGCCAACTCCATATTAAAGCCTATGTATTAAGAATGGGATGTGTGTGTAAAGGCAGGCATCCAAGATGGATGATTTATGGATGATAAATTAGACTGGACTGCCAATACTGATGCGCTGTGCAAGAAAGGACAAAGCCGGTTATACTTCCTTAGAAGGCTGGCGTCCTTCAACATCTGCAATAAGATGCTGCAGATGTTCTATCAAACAGTTGTGGCGAGCGCCCTCTTCTACACAGTGGTGTGCTGGGGAGGCAGCATTAAGAGGAAAGACGCCTCACGCCTGGACAAACTGGTGAGGAAGGCAGGCTCTATTGTTGGCATGGAGCTGGACAGTTTAACATCTGTGGCAGAGCGATGGGCGCTCAGCAGGCTCCTATCAATTATGGAGAATCCACTGCATCCACTAAATAATGTCATCTCCAGACAGAAGAGCAGCTTCAGTGACAGACTGCTGTCACTGTCCTGCTCCACAGACAGATTGAGGAGATCGTTCCTCCCCCAAACTATGCGACTCTTTAATTCCACCAGGGGGGGTAAACGTTAATATTTAACATTATACATAGTTATTGTCTGTTTTTTCACCTGTATTATTATCATTCTTTAATTTAATATTATTTATTGTATCAGTATGGGCGCTGCTGAAGAATGTCAATTTCCGATTGGGATTAATAAAGTATCTATCTATCTATCTATCTATCTATCTATCTATCTATCTATCTATCTATCTATCTATCTATCCCAATACTTTTAGCAATATAGTGTATTTGGATTTGTATTAAATATTTACAGTCTGATTTTCTGATTTATTTAATTCATACTGTAGATCAGTACTGTTAGTTTAGACATTTATTCTTCATATGGCATGTTTTCTATCACTATAATCCCAGTGTCATGAATGTGAGGTTTGGGAGTGTCTCTTGGGTGCTGGACTAAAGATGGAAGTGTGGAAGATTGAGGCATTACCCAGACACTAACTACATGTCCGTTTCTTAATTAAAAAGTGAAAGATTTTTGGAGAAGCCCCAATTGTCCAGACCCCGTCCAGTTCCAACAGTATATAAGGTAACGCACCATTAGATGACTGTTCAGTCTACCTGGTCTAAGCCTTGCTTGTTTTGTAACTGGTAGTCTGTGACCATTTGATGATTTTTTTTCTTTCTTTGTCTTTTGTACCTTTAGGATATGGGGCATCCCCTGTGACGATGCGGGTTCTGCTCCAGGCTCCCGTCTCCAATTTGGGAGGTCTTGAACCCGACACCATTGGTAATGTCACCAGATGAGCTGGACAAAATGAAGCAAGGGGATGGTGCAAAAAAAGTGCAAAAGTACTTTTCTTAAAAAACAGTCAAAACAAAGTGTTCAAATAAATAGTGCAGTCAAATGTTCATTAAATAAATAATCCATAAAAGGATAAAATCCAAATGTTTAAGACAGGGCTTTAACAAGATGTAAAACCTGTAGTAGTCATTGGGGCTACACCAGCCAGACACAGCTCCTTCCCAGTCTCTTCAGCTCACCTAAAGTTTGCTCAGCCTACGAGACTTCAGTCCCCGTCTTAGCTGCCTCCACCGGCATATGCTACACAGCTTGGGGTTGGTTGTCCTCCTGTCTTCCTTCTCGCACACGTGGTCGTCCCTCAGATCCCTAGGGCGGACTCCTCCTCGACCCACTCTCCCATCCATCCCCACACGATCCATCCCCTTGAGCTCAGATCACTCGCTCTATCCGGGACCCCCAATATTTCTGACCTTACTTTTACTAATCTGGTTGGCTCATCCATTCCCTTGTACTATCCCCAGTTCTGCTCTTTCGCTCTCCAGTCTTTTACTGTTCTCTTCCTCTCATTCCGACTTTATTAACACCTTATCACATCATGTTTATAAATAATCTTTAAAATGCATACCTCTACATATTCTCTTCTCTTTATATTAAGAGTTTATTTTCTTTCTCTAAACTGAGACACTTATTACAATTTACTTTATTGAAGTTGTTTTGAGTTTTATTTTGTTAATAAAAATTTATTTTGCAGCTGTTCATTATTTCATCATTATGAAGACTTTATAGCTTAAAATTCTCTTCTGAACTCTTTCAGAAGTTTCCACATTCTCTTTTTGGTTAGCGCAGTTGCAGAACTATCCTCCGATCACAGTGAGACTCTTTCATCATCCACAGTATCTTGTTCTCCATATTAGTTTAAAGGACTACTAGAGCACAACATGCATTTTTTCTAATGGACAGTTTTGATGAGGAACATTTTCAAAAATTTGTTCTTGCAATGCTGCTCATGTTGTAACTACCTGTTTATGTTCTTATTCAGTGATCTCATATTTTGTGATTTTCTTTAAAAATGAAAGATGCAATTTTTTATTCCAAAATGTTTCTGTGTGCAGGTTCAGTTCTCTATTTAGTTTTATTCTTCCTTTTTTCAGGCAATGGTAAACTTCAGAAGTCGGGGATTTCTTTTTTCTTTCGACTTCCTGACCTGTTCACATGGCAAACATCTGATGTCTTACAGTGAGATAGCCTCAGCAGGGGACTTTCTTTGCTTTTGTAATTCAATTTCTTTCACCTTCTACTTTCTTAAATAGAAATACTAACATTGTACAGAGAGGATGGTAGCAAGTTTATCCATTTTAGTGTATGTGTGTTTTTTTTAAATTATTGTGTCTGACAGTTTTAAAAGATACTGCTACTTATTAGGATCATAGTGTGAAATTCAGGCTATGGTAAGAAGGATAATATATAAAAGGGGAAAATTCAAGACAACTACTGGTCTACTGTGAATTGATAGTTGATAGCACATGAAACATCTACATGTCTATAAGAACTCTAATGGTTATATTCAAGAATATGTCTTGTTATTATATATGTCAAGTGCTACATTTACATCACATGATCATTCCTGCTCGTTTCTGCAGGTAAAAACATAAAACAGATTTTTTTACACCGGTATAAGTTGCAATATAAACTGCTTAAAAAAATTAAAGGGACACTTTGAAAACACATCAGATCTCAATGGGAAAAAAAATTTCTGCTGGGTATCTAAACTACGGAAGTTCTGGACCGCACAGTGAAAAAAAATTATGGGATAACCCTTATCTCGTACGTATGTGAAAATATCTCGTACGTACGGAATACTTTTATGTACGTAGAGATAATGTTAGATTAAAAAATTACAAAACTGCGCTTCGGGGCTACCTAATTACGCCTTTACCAAGGCTTTGGCGCTTCAGTTTGACGTCACTTCCAGCTCTTGTAGCGCAGTGATATCAAAAAGCAGACGGCTGGGCTTTTATTTATTAAAGGAGTATGGGATGGTTGGAGATGGGTTTAACAGGAGCTTGCAATACCTATGACGTACGCCAGGTAATGCCCACAATGTCAGTCACAAAATGCCCAACGCATTATGCCCGTTACACTATGGTTAAGATTAGGCTTGTGGGAGTGTAAGAGTTTAGGTATGTGCTTTATGTTTACAGGTATTCGTCTGCACACTCATACGGAGCACCCGAGGAGATATGGTGTTTTTTTTTCCTTCCTGAGAAACAATATGGTGCGTACAACTTACTATATCGTGCCCACCACTTACCATAGCCTAAGCACCAGGTACTTTAAGGTCGAACCGGCCAATACTGCGTGTGCGCTGCATACATTCAGATGGGCACCAAATACAATAGCGTGCTATTGTACATCATTTTCTGGAAACAGGACATATCACTGAACAGTTGGATGTTTTCCTCACACAGTTACAGTCCACATAAATGGATATTGGTAAGTTTATAAAAGCAGGCTATGCATTAAAGCCCAGATCGTTAAATCCGCAAAGCAGCACCACTAATCACTGCACTAATTTATAGTAAAAGGAAATGACATTGGTTAGCCATCTACTTACTAGCCCTCAGCTTCTTATTCGCACAAGTTACGAAAGGAATTCATATTTCACGTATTGAGTACATGTTACGTTTACGCAGTCCACTGCGGGCTTGCTAATTTAATGCACTGGTAAACCTGGCACACTCGATCGCTTATCTGCACCAAAGAACTGTGAGATTTAACGTGCGTCTAAAGAGTTAAATCCAAATCGGGCCATTTTAACTCCCACCGTTTTCAGACAAAACTTTTGTAAAAAGCCAAACTTGAATATCCTAGTCAAATCCACTGGCAAAGCTGGCACACTGGGTAATCCATTGCACTGTGCACAACGAACTGCGACCTTTAATGGCTAGGCTCCAGGTATCGCCAGGTATCGCCTCATGCTACCAGCAGTGACATTGGCCGTAGCCAAATGCAAAACTAGTGAAAAAACAGTCAGAAAAGACGAGGAGGGAAAATGTCAGTGGCCTTCACATGTTAAACCATTCCTGTTTTGGGGGTCATCTCATTGATGCCCCTCTAATGCACCTGTTGTTAATTTCATTAACATCAAAGCAGCTGAAACTGATTAACAACCCCCATCTACTACTTAACTGACTAGATCAATATCCCAGAAGTTTCATTGACTTGATGTTATACTCTGATTAAAAAGTGTTCCTTTAATTTTTTGAGCAGCATATTTTTTGGTTTTGCTTGCATTGGTAATTTGTTTTTTATTAGGTAGGAGAGGTATTTAGGGAACTTTGGTCTGTGTGTATATAATAGGTAATTCTGTTTAATCTGAAATAAATCCACAGAAGGAATAAAAAAGGCTAGTTGGATGTTAAGTTATATATCAAATTATGTGGAGTACATGTCAATGGAGGTTATGCTTAATTTATATATTGTACTAGTAAGACCATGACTGCAGTACTGGTTTTGGTCTCCTTACAGTTTTACAAAAAAGAGAGTCCAGAGAAAAACAACTAGGCTGATAGAGGGACTAAGAGGTATTTGGAGAGATTGAAGGAGCTGAACATTTTCAGTTTAAGCAAACAATGATTAAGAGTTAGCATAATTGAAATTTTTACTATTAGGAAAATAATTATTACAGTAGATCCCATCTATTACTGAAAAATCTATTCTGTAGCAAGGATATGGAAAAATGTTTGGAAATTTGATAAGGGCAGATTTTTCACAAATGTTAGAAAGTGCTTCCTTTCATAAAAACCCATAGGCACAGGGAATAAATTACCAGGTAGTGCATTGCAGAGTAGGACTTTAGCAATCTTCAGATCTTGATGTTATTTTCGACAATCTAGGTGAATAGGATGGATGAACTTGTCAGGCTGAATGGCCTGTTCTCATCTGTTCTTATGCTGTAATAAATCACAAGCAGACAAAAAGAAAACTGCTTTCAAGGAAAAGCTCAATTATTTTTGTAAATAATGAATATTGATGCCAAAGTAATTCATGCATTTGCGGTTGACCAGTGTTGATCATTACTCTCTAATCATTAAATCCCAAAACAATGGTTAGTGTGGGAAAAGTCATGACTTATAATTTGCAGCTTCAGTGTACTACACCATCCCAACCAATTCCTGTTGCCCTAAAACCTACTTGTGCCCTTTTTACATATTATTAAACCTTACTGAAGTTAATTAAAATTTTAAACAACAACGGCCACAAGGAATTCCTCAATAGGCTTTAACAGGCCCTGTTTTTAGACTGCCCCAGCCTTGACTCCTTAAGTATTCAAGAAGAAATTCCCCCTGAAAAAAAAAATCCTTGTAAGGGAAAAAAAAATATATAAAAATCTTGGGAAAGGCAATTCAGAAAGAGACCCCCTTCAAAGTAGGTATGGCATGCACTGTGTGTCAAAATATGATGTAAATACAATACATGAAAGAGAACACAAGTAATCCTCTTCACAGAGCTGGATGGCCAATCTGTCATTGGCACCACAGAAATACAATATCTGTCTATTATAAAAAAACTCTTGGGAAATCTTGGGAGGGAGACAAGATGTGATCTTCTCGCAAGACAATTTGATGTCCTGCGAGAGACATTTTAACATCACACGAGACAAGGCAGTGAGACAAAAGAACAGCTGCTGTATGGGCTTTTAAAAGATCAACGCGCAGTGCGACAAACAGAACACGCACCTCTGCAGCAGCAGCACAAAGCCAGCAGCTGATCTGTCCGCATCTGTTTAGCGAGTGTTCAGCTCCCACCCTTCACAACGTGAGCAGAAGAGACGCAAAGTGACAGGAGCGTAGAATGACTCGGGGGAGGGGGGGAGGTGAGCGAAGCGATCGAGACGTGATCATTTCAGAGAGACACTTTGACGCCACGCAAGACTAAACATTACAACCTTAGGAAGCAAAACCCGTGAGATGGTGACTTTTGCACGTCACGCCCTACTTACAAACAATTTAAAACAAGTTCACGGACATCTAACCTAGCAGTCATTGGAATGCTTTTGGCAGGAACACTTCATGTGCTCCCAGGTTTTAAAACAACGACAAGTAACAAGCGGAACACGCAGTTTGCCAGCAGCAGCATCAGCAGCAAGCCAGCAGATGATCTAACCGCATCTCCTTAGCGTGCATTCAGCCCCCCTTCGCAATGCGAGCGGCAGAGATGCGAAGTGGCAAAAGAACAGCTGCTGTACAGGCTTTTAAATGATCGATGCGCAGCACGACAAGCAGAGCATGCAGTTCACAAGCAGCAGCAGCAAGACAGCAGCTGTTCCGACCACATCTCCTTAGCGTGCATTCAGCTCCCCCTTCACAATGCAAGCAGCGTTATACGTCCCACAAGAAAGAGATTTAACAACGCCCGGGGCCACTGCACCACTCGGAGTTTTTATATCACTGTATCTGAGTGGGGAATCACAGCAGCAGCTGATCGGAAAGAGAATGATCGGTATACAGTTTCAAGCACACACTACCTCAACCACGGCAAAACGCGTCAAAGCCATTCCTGTACGGACCTCGCGTTTCAGAAACAGTTTCATCCCAAGAACTATAAACACACTCAATCAGTCCATCAAGTGCTCTTCGTAGAACTGTTTGTACTTATAAGTACAATTACCGGTACCCCACTGTAAACTTGCACTACAGTTATAATATTGCACAACCTGCACCACTTTATAAAGCGCGTATGATGACAATATAATTTTTAAGATGAAATGCAGCAAAATATGTTGCTTATAGTATACAGATAAAACTTTAACTTTATTTAAATAATCTATATTGTTAATAATTAAACATGTGAGGACACGGTGCAACAGCGCTAGCGAGCCGCTGGTGCTCTGTTCACGGATAGCTCCTGCCTTGCGCTGTATTATTGCTGGTGCTGATGCGACACTGGAAGGATAGACAGATAGAATAATTAAACATGTACTACGAAGATATTTCAATGTTCCTTAAAAGTTTTGAAGAATCAGCGTTCTAAGCTTACAGATGGCTTAACATCTATTACAGAGCTGATTGTGTGGCGATTGGGTATTTGGAGAAAGAAAAGTAAGGACAGGAATTGGAGGTTAGTACGTTTGAAAGAGACAGTGCTTCTGTAATAAATTATTTCATCGAAGGTCGCACATGGTGCAGCAAGCCTCTTGCGTGAGATATGAATAATCACTGCGCCACTGTGTTCCCATGTTTAATAACATGCTTTCATTCCTATCATCATGAAAAAGATATCACGTATACATCTCAGTATTTTAATTATTCAGAGAGCTGTAATATCACGAATGCAATGGATTCTGTATCCTGTCGGAGAAAGAGAAACAACGGAAGCACGTAGTGATTCACACACATAGGGCACATAGAAGATCAAATACAGAACAAAGCATTTAACATGCTACTTGAGAAACTAGTAAAATAAACGATTTTAAGATGAAGTTTATGATGTTCTACTTTAATGACAAAATAAACTGCGTGATTAAAGTGGAAATTTCGAGATTAAAGTTGACATTTTGTGCTTTTTTCCCACTGTGTGCCTATTTTTTTTTTTTCTCTGTACCCTAATAAGCTTTCATATGACACTCAGATGGTGGGCTACAAGTCGCCTTTTCACGCCGACTTTGATATGTGACTTCTTTTTTATTTCGGGCACTGTGCGACTTTGTAATCTTGAGCTTTCGAGTTTCTCCGACACTATGTCACTCGATCAACTTCCTTTTGTTGATTATACCACTGTTTAAACCAACAAATAGTACGTTTTTCCTTTGCCTCCACTTGGTATTCGCTGAAATTCTTATATTTTCCCCCGTGCTTTTCCCATTGTCTGTTCACATAAGGCTATTTATATCGATTTGCATATTCAAAGAGGCGTAATTCTGGGAGGAGTTGGGGCGGGACAGAAGGCACGTGCACGTGCATTACTTTTCACGCTGATCGGGATTTATGTAGTGGAAGAACGTGAAAGTTTGCGTGCGCACAGATTCTTGCATCTGGATTTTTCTGTGCGTACGCACATTCCCGCTTTTATGCTTACGCCATGTTATAGTGTGAGTTCTACGCACGGCGTTATACATGAGGACCTTGGAAACCGTGGCCAAAAAGCCACCTCCCCCTATTGGCCATTCTACAGCTGAGTCAATGCTGGGCCACCCAATCTGATGAAAGGACCCTCCTACCCAATGATTCCGGTGGCCCTTTATCTGAGCTGACTTATTCATAGGCAGGCAAACAACATGGCATTAGAAAACCATGGTAAAACCAAAAGAAGCCCATATTGATAAAGCGGCTAAATGTAAAGGATAACATTTTTTTTTAAAAGGAACAAGTTAACAGCTTAGGATGTGGCCATCTATTAGTGATGACTTTGAAATGTGTAACTACTAGATGCGCTATGCAGTCTGTTGAATATCGATTGAAGATGTTTTAATTTGCTCCTATTTATTAATATAATATTTATTGCAAAAGACCCACAAATAAATAAGTATTAAAATGGGATATTTTATGCAGGTGATGTCACTGATCCATTCTAGCTAGGTATTAAAACAGACATGCATTATAAAACCAACAAAGGTTCATCAGATCTTTGCTGTCCATGAAGAATTTTGCGGCATCAACTACATTTGTAAAAGAGTGTTTAGATGAGTCATAGTGGGCCCATGGAGACAGTCCACAGAAGTGATTATTAAGGCTGACAGGATAACAGGTCACATAAATATAGGTTGTGCTGGATATACATGTCAGGAGATTATGCTTGTCAATGCAATTGTGAGGCCTCATTTGGAGTATTGCATGGGGTTTGGCCTTTATATTATGTACTGTAGAAAAGTATGATGTAACATGTTCTTTGCAGGATAAGAAATCTTAATATGATGTCACCTGAAAAGTATCTTCTTTCCATAATTTTCATTGCTTTACTACATGGCAGGTTCAGTGGCCTCCTCTGTGTTTCCTGATGCTGAAGCTCCCCTGTTTGAACTTGTACAGTTTGCATGTATTATTGAAAACAGAAAGTTATTGGAGTGAAGCCTTCTAAAAGCACATCATTTAAAAGCGTACACCTCAGGCTGACTAATCTGAAACTCAGCATAAATCAAATTAAATTGTATAATCTGCCAATCAAAAAAAATTTTTTTTATTTTTTTCAAGCAGTTTGATTTATACAGTACCCTCAAATCGCGATGTATAAAACCTAAACTTGGCATAAAGCCACGCACATTTCCACGGTACCTCATACCTTGGCGTACGCAATTTCTCCGCTCAGTTTTGCAGACTGGCGGCACCCAGCGTCAAAGCAATGCTACTGTTCCTGTGTGGTCACCCTTTCTTTCTTAGACCCACATTCCTGACGCGGCTTTATAAATACACTGAAATTAACTGCATATTGTTTATTAGTGTAATGCATCTGATTGTAATTAACCTGCAGCAATATAATGGTCCAGGGAATAGCCATAGTATTCCAAATACCATAACTGCTTTAGTGTTGTTACGCTCACTTCATCTTCTTCTTCTTTCAACTGCTCCCGTTAAGGGTTGCCACAGCGGATCATCTTTTTCCATATTACTCTCACTGCACTTATATCACTGTATCTGAGTGGGGAATCACAGCAGCAGCTGATCGGAAAGAGAATGATCGGTATACAGTTTCAAGCACACACTACCTCAACCACGGCAAAATGCATCAAAGCCATTCCTGTACGGACCTCGCGTTTCAGAAACAGTTTCATCCCAAGAACTATAAACACACTCAATCAGTCCATCAAGTGCTCTTTGTAGAACTGTTTGTACTTATAAGTACAATTACCGGTACCCCACTGTAAACTTGCACTACAGTTATAATATTGCACAACCTGCACCTGTAACTACTAGATGCGCTATGCAGTCTGTTGAATATTGATTGAAGATGTTTTAATTTGCTCCTATTTATTAATATAATATTTATTGCAAAAGACCCACAAATAAATAAGTATTAAAATGGGATATTTTATGCAGGTGATGCCACTGATCCATTCTAGCTAGGTATTAAAACAGATATGCATTGTAAAACCAACAAAGGTTCATCAGATCTTTGCTGTCCATGAAGAATTTTGTGGCATCAACAACATTTGTAAAAGAGTGTTTAGATGAGTCATAGTGGGCCCATGGAGACAGTCCACAGAAGTGATTATTAAGGCTGACAGGATAACAGGTCACATAAATATAGGTTGTGCTGGATATACATGTCAGGAGATTATGCTTGTCAATGCAATTGTGAGGCCTTTATATTATGTACTGTAGAAAAGTATGATGTAACATGTTCTTTACAGGATAAGAAATCTTGATATGATGTCACCTGAAAAGTATCTTCTTTCCATAATTTTCATTGCTTTACTACATGGCAGGTTCAGTGGCCTCCTCTGTGTTTCCTGATGCTGAAGCTCCCCTGTTTGAACTTGTACAGTTTGCATGTATTATTGAAAACAGAAAGTTATTGGAGTGAAGCCTTCTAAAAGCACATCATTTAAAAGCGTACACCTCAGGCTGACTAATCTGAAACTCAACATAAATCAAATTAAATTGTATAATCTGCCAATCAAAAAAAATATTTTTTATTTTTTTCAAGCAGTTTGATTTATACAGTACAGCTTGGAGTTTTTTGAAAAGTTCAGTGTTTTGTGTTAACTTTATTTAAGCAGGTAAAAAGAAAAAGGATTTATTTAGCGTATGCTGAAAATTCTTATATGCAATTGCAACAATGCATTTATTTTTCTAAATTCCTTTATCAAGCAAATTGTAATGATTATTGTGAATGGTGGGCTCCAAGCACTTACAATGAAACCAAGACAAAGACATATAAATTATAGTAAAAGTTTTTTTACATTGGCAAATAATTTTAAATGAGGTGGCATGGTGGCACAGTTGTAGTGACGCTGTCTCCCAGTAAGGACACCAAGGTTCACGTCCCGGGTCCTCCTTACATATTCTCCCTGTATCTGCATGGGTTTCCTCCAGGTGCTCTGATTTCCTCCCACAGTCCAAAGACATGTAGGTTAAGTAAATTAGTGATTCTGAATTGGCCATAGTGTGTGGCTGGGGTGTGTGTGTGTATGTGTGTTCGCCCTGCGATGGAATGGCATCCTGTCCAGGGTTTGTTCCTGCCTTGTGCCCTATTCTACCTGGGATAGGCTCCAGCAGACTCCTGTGACCCTGTTCAGGACTAAAAGGGTTAGAAAATGGCTGACTGACTGAATTTGAAATGAAATCCAATCAACAGAAGGCCATTTAAGACTCTGTTAGCTTTATTTACTTTGCTAATGGAGTCAACTACACAATTTTTGTTACACTCTCTCTTTGGTCAAAGGTTTTTTTTTTTCCTGCCAAATTCCTTAAATTATTTGTTTTATTTGCCTCAAAAACTAAGTCTGCTAAGTGGTTGTACTGACATTTCTACATACTGTATTTGTCATATTAAAATAAATGAAATCATGTTCATGAAAAGAGTTGGTAGCTTTATTTCTTTTTTTTTCCACAGATGAAAAACCTTTGTGACGAGGTAAAAAATAAATAAATAGTGGCAAAGGTCAACAAGATTGTGAATCTGTAATTCATAAATAAACAAGATCTGTTCTGTTTCTTCCTTCGAAAAGGTAATTTTCCTTTAGGTTAAATTCAGGCAAATAACTAACACATTCCCTAGGCCTTAATTATAATTGTGTGTTTTGTGCTTCATTAATTGATGTGACAGTACCACAGCAATGGGAAGGTACCCATAACAAAAAGAAAGTAAACATTACATAAAAAATAACTTTCAAATAACAAAAAATGTTGAAAATGATAATTGAAGATTGTGTCTCTTATGTTGTGTTTTCTTTATGAATGTGATTAAAGCTCGTGTATGAGTGATAAGTATCTGGTTGCACATAATTAAAAGAAGAAGGTTAGATAAGTAATAAAGTTAATAGTTAAGTGTCATATTTAATTTTTTTTTTCAAATCTCAGATATTAACTTGGAACCACCCAGACAATCACACCAGCTCTAATTTGTAATGCTTGCACAGGGCAACAGCAGTTTTGAGAGAGAGAATGGAATTATGAGATGGCAGGAACAGATCAGAATTTAAATAATGATCACAATTATGAAGCCTTAATAATATGTTAAGATCAGGATGTGAAACCAAAATCTTGTTTTGATAATGAATCCAAAACCTGAATGACCAGGAAGTGTAAGAAGCTGACCCTTATGCTGTAATGAAGTAATGTCTAGCAACAGCATAACAGCCATTAATAAAGCTGTCCCAAAATGGTAGAAAGGTTTGGCTGAAGACACTGTAAGCTGTGGAGGTCCATGCTAGACAGGAAAAATGTGACCTCCCCACGACCTTGTTTAAGTCACATGGAGCCAGATAACCTTCCTTCAACCCTAATCTTAACCATTATCTAACCATGTGCATTTTTTGAGCCAGATAACCCCCCAACAAACCTAATCTTAACCATTGTGTAAGCAGGTGTATCACAGAATACCACGATTTACCACTGTCTAGCACGGACCTGTCTGTTGTGGACCTTCTCACCTTCCTCTGGACAGTGAAGGTGATGTGTTTCCTGTCTAGTGTAATGGAAATGGGAATGTGAAGGGGAAAAAAGATTACGACTGATGGGAAAACAAGAAGGCCAAAAGAAAAAGAAGTCTGCACTAGTAAATCTTTGAGAAGATCTTTTAAATAAGTGTGAATCAGATCATGGAATGCTTTGTAATTGAGACGCTTAAAATCAATACAGTACTTAACTGGAAGCCAGTGATATTTATGTGAATATGGTAATGTAACTTTGAGTCTTTGCACAATCAAATTTTGAACTGATTGCAGCTTGTTTATAAGTTTAGCCAGATACAGATACAGAGTAATTCTTGAAAAGAAAGCCTATAATGACAATTTAAAACTGTGCAGACTATTAAGTGCCATCATGGAGATGAATGACCAAAGAGGAGGGAGAACAAACTTTAGATGTTTTAATAGAATTATAAAGCTGGGCGTCATTTGAATAAAAATGAAACTGATTACCATGGTGATACATAATTGAACTAAGAAGATGAAGAAGGTAAGTGATAAAAAGCGAAGGTCTCAGTACTGGACCCTGTGGCACATTATGGGTAACAAGTGAATGGAGGAAACTACAGTTTTTCAGTTGAATAAATTGAAATATATTAGTTATGTAGTATTGAAGCTATGAATAAGCAGTACCATTTACATCCAAAAAAAGACAGCCTGTCCAATAATTTTTTGTAAGAATTAGTGGTAAATGATGAACTAACTTCAAGAAGAATAAGAATGCTTAGTAATCTGATGCTTTTCAATGCTACAGTGCCTAAAAAATATAACCCCTTGGAGGTTTTCACGTTTTACTGTTATACCACATCGAATCACAGTGGATTTAATTTGGCTTTTATGACACTGATCAACAGAAAAAGACTCTTTAATGCAAACTTGAAAATAGATCTGTACAAAGTGGTCTAAATTAATTACAGACACAAAACACAACATAATGGATTGCAGAAGTATTCAAGCATTTAGTAGATATACCTTTGGCAGCCATTCCAGCCTTGAGTCTGTGTGGACAGGTCTATCTATCAGCCTTGCACATCTGGATACTAACATTGTTCCCCTTTCTTCTTTGCAAAACTGCTCAAGCTCTGCCAGGTTGCATGGGGATCATGAGTGAACAGCTTTTGCCATGTCAAGCCACAATATTTGAATTGGATTGAGATCTGGACTCTGAGTTGGCCACTCCTGAACATTAACATTATTGTTTTCATGCCATTTCTATGTAGCTTTAGCTTCATGATTGGAGTCATTGTCTTGCTCTAAAATAAATCTCCTTTAAGCTGCAGACTGCACCAGACTTTCTCACCAGGACATCCCTGTATTTTGCAGCATTCATTTTACCCTCATAAGCCATGTGAGGCCTGCTGTGGAGAAGCACCTTAATAGCATAATGCTGCCACAACAGTACTGTAAGATAATAGTCCTCACAGGTGGCGCAGTGGTAGTGCTGCTGCTTTGCAGTAAGGAGACTGTGGAAGATTGTGGGTTCGCTTCCCGGTTCCTCCCTGTGTGGATAGCGCTTTGAGTACTGAGAAAAGTGCTATATAAATGTAATGAATTATTATTATAATATGCAGTGTTTGGCTGACATCAAACAAGTGGTTAATTAGATGGTCAGGAAGCTCCCTTTTGGACTCATCAGATCATAAAACCTATTTGCAGCTGATGAGTCTCCTGTGCACCTTCTGGAAAATGTCATGTCATGTGAGTTTCTTTTTTTTGTTTGTTTTTTTCTTTGCCTCTCTCCTATAAAGCTTTGACTGTTGAAGCACCTGTACAACAGTTGAATGCATCGTCTCTCCAGTCTTATCTACTGTGGCTTGTGACTCTTTTAGAGTTATCATAGGTCTCTTGGTGTCCTCCCTTACTAGTCTTCCTCTTGCACAATCTCCCAATTTTTGTGGACAGCCTGCTCAAGCAGATTTACATCTGTGCCATACTCTGTCCATTTCTTAATAACTGATTTAACTAAACTCCAAGGAATATTTAGCAACTTGGATATTTTCTTGTAACCAACCCTTGACTTATGCTTTTCAATCACCTTTTCAAGGAGTTGTTTGGAGTGTTCTTTTGTCTTTATTGTATAGTGTAGGCCATGATACTGACTCACCACATGTTGGACCTTCCAGATAAGGTGGATTTATACTACAATCAACTAAAACCACCACACAGGTGATCTTCATTGAACTAATTATGTGACTCATAAAACAAAATGGCTATTTCAATGATGATTTTGGGATAGCATTATTAAAGGGTTCAATACTTATGAGCTCAATCATTTTTTGTTTTATAATTGTAATTAATGTAGACCAGTTTACTGAGATATATTTTAACTTTCACATTCAAGAGTCTTTTTTTCTGCTAATCACTGTCAAAAAAGTCAAAATAAATCCACTGTGATTCAATACTGGGGAAAAGCACAGTAGCTGAATATAAAATGATTCAGTTCACCATTAAAATAATTACATGGTGTAGTCGAGTAAAGAAACTGCCAGTCACCACTGGTAAATGTAAGGGTGCCATCCTGGTCATCCCTGTTTAATTTCAACCAAAATATTTCATTTTTTCAAGTCAATAAAAATTAGGGCCGTTATGTGTGCCAGCAGAAAAGCTTCAAAACAAAATTGCTGTCAGGCTAGGTGACCGAAAGATAGTCTGGAAGGCACTCTGTCCTGTGTTGGGTTCAGTACAAGACTGAATACCTCCTCCCAACAGCAACAGGATGTGTAGCTTGTCTTCACTGGTTATCTTCTCTGTGCTGCAGTGGGAACAAGAGTGGAAAAATCTTGGCGTTAGTGCCCCCTTGCGACGCAGAGTATTATTACATACCTCTGATGAGCCCATAGAGTGGTGCACAAACGCACTAGCATGACAATGTTTTGGGGGAACATTAAATTACTAACTGGACCACAAGATATATATAATATGCTAAAACAGTAGTTTTACAGTAGTCTGAAAATTGCATCAGTACAACCAGGCTTGGAAACATACAAAATTCAAGTAGCCAGTGTCAGAAAATAATAGTCATTCTCTTGCAAATTTTGAGCTGATGTTTCAGTCAAACAAGTTCCTTCTCTTGAATTAATTTGTGGATAACTAAAGCTTTGTTATCGAGGAACTGACCATTAAGCAAAACTGTTTTTAATGTAGTTGTGTAATTTGCACATGAAACATCCTTTGCAAGTGGGTGAAGAGAAGTGACATTCATAAAATGACACATTGTGCGATTAGCATTCAAACTGAAGCTTCACCAAATAGTTTTAATATTACTGCTGGTAGTGTGATAGTGTTGTCCGGAACCACAATGAATATAAAGCAGAAGATAAGGAAAGCTGCAAGAGTTCACGGGTAGAATATTTCCAGAGCATTTTATCTGATGAAAGCTAAAAAAAGTATTAACTATAATCCAGCATACTGAAGCAAACCAGCCAATCAGATTCATTAGTATATTCACCGCAGCAATCATGCAGAAAAAAATCCTGCAAAGGAGACACTGAGAAGATAATTGGACGTATTCAAATACACAGATCTGATCATTTCAGTCACAATGCCAGCTCCCAATGGCAGTCTACACGCTGACTCCTAAAAGTAATATACTTTACATATATATTCTTCTAAATTGTCTTACAATATAAAAGACCAGGAGAAGCAAAACAAGAACAAAACTGCTAAAAAGCAGCAGCCAGATGTGCACAAATGAGGCCAGAAAAAAGCTGCGCAGATTCCACATTGCTCCTGTTCATTTGGTATAGTGATGTCAGCTGTATGAAGCGAGACAATGGCTACAGCAACTCTGTGAGCAGTGTGAGAAATGGTCGAATGCCACCAGAGTAAAGAATATGCAAAGCAATTAAAGCTTCAGTATTTGAGTTTACTGACACTGTTCCTTGAAAGCCAATACCTCATCCTAAACTCCCATTCTCTGCATGCAATGAATAGAATATACAAGCTGCAATGTCACCTGGTTATAGTTTACACAGACTATACTCTGTGAGCTCCTAAAATCCTACCATAGAAGCTCAACAACTTTGTAGATATTGAGAGGATCTGCCAATATGATGTAATAGAAACTCACAGCTTCTACTGGCATGGATAAAGAGGAAGATAGGGAATGACAACTGATGGTCCTCAAAATTAAGCAGAAAACACAGCGTGCTAAAGAAAATTAATCAAAACAATTGGTAGAAAAAATTGGTATTGCAAAGTGAAGAAAAGTTGTGATTTTTTTAAAAAGGGTCTGTTTAAGGCTTTATACGCTTTGTTTGTTTCTTTAAGTTCTCTCGTGTAGTTGAGCCATTTCTAAACATTCAGAAAACTGTATACTTATCCCATTTTCATACTAGAAATGGGTCTTTCAGTCCTCACTAGCAATGGGACCTATTCTAAACAACAACTGACTCAATTAACACACTGTATTACAGATTTAGCAAGAAAGTTCTATCTTAAAAGACTATACCATTGTGTATGGCTATGAAAGAAAATTATATTCTTTTCAAATTAAACACTTACTAAAGAGTTTAACTTAAAGCATTAACTTTCTAAGATTGGCTCTTACAACAGTTGACCCATATTTGGCCATTCCATAATGCTTAAAGAAGAATATATACTGTTAAACAAACCTTATTTAACTATTCAGCATTCTGGCCTTGCCCATGTAAATGTGGAAGCCATCTTTCAATTTAGTAGTGTTACTGCCAAAAATAATTTGCATAAGACACAAAAAATAAAAGCATATAAAAGTTAATTATTTATAATTCATGCTGCATCTAAACCAAGACAAAATAGCTAACAGAGAGGACCCATTTAATTGAGAGATGAGCCTAATTTAGTGGTTTAGTTGAATCCGGTGTGTACCTTTCTGCAGCTGCATTCTCTAAATAATAAGACAGAAAATAAGCACATTACCTAAATATTACTCTGAAAAACTGCAATTATATTTTACATTTTTAATAAAAAAGTAATGAGTCATTTTTCTTCCAAGACTTTAAGAATTAAGACATTGCATCACTATCTATGAGTGATTTCAACTTCTCCATTACTTCAAAATATAGGGAATGAACTTAATTTGTCATGAAAACCAATTGTCTGTACTCAGGGATGGTTCAAAAGGCAACAGGCTCCTGGATCTGACAAGACATTGGGCACCCATCTTCAAACTCCTGGCCAATTCCACAACCAACCTATGGACATGTTGAATAAAAGTACATTATCTAACTAAATAATGATATTTATTTGAACATACTATATAATTTACACAACAGTAATTTGTGTTGGGATTAATGTGCTTTATATTAAGAGCTGGCAATGGGTGAAAATGCATTCACCTACATAAAAACACAAGACATTTGTTATATCAGAGGAGACCATTCAGTCCATCAAGCCTGTTTGTTTAGCTAATAGCTAAGCCTTCCTAATATCTCATCCAGATACTTCTTAAAGGATGTCAAGGTTTCTGCTTCAACTACTGTATATGTGTTTTTAGTCTATTCCAGATTCCAATAACTCTTTGTGTAAAGAACTGCTTCTTGGTGCTAAAACACAAAAATAGTAAAACACCATGATAACACTATCACAAATATCACAATCACAATCTGCGCAAACTTATACTACCTCGCTAAAGCCCATCAAACAGTGCAACACTGGATTTTGCTGACTGTGCTTCATCTGCAAATACTCACAAGCTGTGCAGTAAGATGTACCTTTTGCGGAATTACTATTATGGTATAGCCATCCACAATAACTCTGTTTGTACTAGGACCTTTACTGTTTTCACTTTACATGCTTTCATTGGAAATTATCATTAGAAAACATAACATTAATTTTCACTCATATGCAGATGACACACAGTTATACCTTTCTTTTAAGCCAAATGATGTTTCTCCAATGCTGTCCTTACTTAGTTGTGTCACTGGATTAAATGAGTGCATGGATAAGAACTAATTGTCTCTGAGTACAGAAAAAACAGAAATATTCGTTATTGGAAGGAATGATGCAGACCAATGACACAGCAACACTTTGTTACTCTTTAACTCCACTAGAATCAACATTAGTTTTACTGAATCAGCATGCAATTTAGGTGTTATTTTTGACACTAGCATGTCATTTAAAACACACATAACAAAACTATCCAAAACATGTTTTTCCATCTTAAAAATATTGGTAGATTAATATGTTTTCTAAATATGCAAGGTACTAAGAAATTAATTCATAGTACTGCAATGTATTATTCATTGGCTGTTGAAATCATTCTTTATGCAGCTTTCAGGTAATTCAAAATGCTGCTTCAAGAATTATTCCACAAACCAGAACATACCGTGCATCCGGAAAGTATTCACAGCGCATCACTTTTTCCACATTTTGTTATGTTACAGCCTTATTCCAAAATGGATTAAATTAATTTTTTTCCTCAGAATTCTACACACAACACCCCATAATGACAATGTGAAAAAAGTTTATTTGAGGTTTCTGTAGAGAAAAGCCAAGCAAAGATGAACTGTCGTTCCAGTCTGAGGTCAAGAGCGCTCTGGAGCAGGTTTTCATCCAGGATGTCTCTGTACATTGCTGCAGTCATCTTTCCCTTTATCCTGACTAGTCTCCCAGTCCCTCTTTCCACATCTGTTACTAATTTGGGTGTTAGAATGGACTCCCAACTTACTTTTGACACCCACATCAAATATCTCTGTAAGTCATCTTTTTACCATCTCAAGAACATCGCCAAACTCCGCCCATTACTCACCCTGGCAGATGCAGAGAAGCTCGTCCATGCCTTTGTCTCTTCCAGGCTGGATTACTGTAATGCACTCCTCATTGGGATTCCTGGCAAGAGTATCCAGAGACTCCAGTATATTCAGAACAGCACTGCCAGGATCCTGATGAGGGTGCGAAAGTATGATCACATCACCCCAATCCTGAAAACCCTTCACTGGCTCCCTGTTTCATTCAGAATAGAGTACAAGGTCTCCCTTCTTACCCATCAGTGCATTTATGGACATGCCCCTCTTTATCTACAGGAACTCCTTACCCCCCATAACTCCTTACGTTCCCTCCGCTCTGTACTCACTAACACTCTTCAAGTCCCCAGAACTAAGCTCAGCAGCATGGGTGACAGGGCGTTTTCATTGGTGGCGCCGAGGCTGTGGAATGCCCTCCCTGATTACCTGAGAGCCCCACAGTCGACTGAGGCCTTTAAGCGAAACCTAAAAACTCATCTTTTTAGAAAGTCATTTTGTTAAAGTATTTTATAGACTCTTCTGTTCTTTTTTATTTTATTATTCTATTTTTACTCTGTAGCACTTTGGGATTGCTAAAATATAAAGTGCAATATAAATAAAATTTATTATTATTATTATTATTACTGTAAGGATGGTATTGGCCTGGTGATGACCAGTGCCTGGTTTCCTCCAAACGTGACGCCTGGCATTCACACCAAAGAGTTCAATCTTTGTCTCATTAGACCAGAGAATTTTCTTTCTCATGGTCTGAGAGTCCTTCAGGTGCCTTTTGGCAAACTCCAAGCAGGCTGCCATGTGCCTTTTACTAAGGAGTGGCTTCCGTCTGGCCACTCTACCATACAGGCCTGATTGGTGGATTGCTGCAGAGATGGTTATCCTTCTGGAAGGTTCTCTTCTCTCCACAGAGGACCTCTGGAGCTCTGACAGAGTGACCATCGGGTTCTTGGTCACCTCCCTGACTAAGGCCCTTCTCCCCCGATCGCTCAGTTTAGATGGCCAGCCAGCTCTAGGAAGAGTCCTGGTGGTTTCGAACTTCTTCCACTTACAGATGATGGAGGCCACTGTGCTCATTGGGACCTTCAAAGCAGCAGAAATTTTTCTGTAACCTTCCCCAGATTTGTGCCTCGAGACAATCCTGTCTCGGAGGTCTACAGACAATTCCTTTGACTTCATGCTTGGTTTGTGCTCTGACATGAACTGTTAACTGTGGGACCTTATATAGACAGGTGTGTGCCTTTCCATATCATGTCCAATCAACTGAATTTACCATAGGTGGACTCCAATTAAGCAGCAGAAACATCTCAAGGATGATCAGGGGAAACAGGATGCACCTGAGCTCAATTTTGAGCTTCATGGCAAAGGCTGTGAATACTTATGTACATTTGCTTTCTCAATTTTTTTATTTTTAATAAATTTGCAAAAATCTCAAGTAAACTTTTTTCACGTTGTCATTATGGGGTGTTGTGTGTAGAATTCTGAGGAAAAAAATGAATTTAATCCATTTTGGAATAAGGCTGTAACATAACAAAATGTGGAAAAAGTGATGCGCTGTGAATACTTTCCGGATGCAGTGTATGAACATATAACTCCGGTTCTCAAGACCTTGTACTGGTTCCCAATTAAGCTTAAGGCTGATTTCAAAATCATCCTTTTAACTTTTAAAGCCTTGAATGTGCTAGGCCCTACTTATTTATCTTAGCATATCATGACTTACAAATCAGTGTGCATATTGAGATCTCAAGATGCTGGCCTACTTAAGATTCCAAGGATTAATAAAATAACAGTGGGATGCTGAGCTTTTAGTTATAGGGCCCTAGAGTTGTGGAATGATCTGCCCCTTCAGTCTCAGCTTTTAAATTCAGGATGAAGATCAACTTCTATATTTTAGCATTCCCTGACTAGAGCTGCTTAGTAGCTGTATAAATATAAGTATCATAATATTTTAAACAATTACTAACCCTCCTTTATTCTGTTTCTCTTCTCAGAATCTGGATGTGGCACTTGGTGCCACTGCTTTACTGCCAGGTTGCTCTCATGCATATGAAAAAGTCATCTTAGATAAAGGAGCACTGGAATCATCAAATGCAAAGATTCCTCATCAGACAGGATGAAAAACCAGGAGAAAGTGGTCGGCCAGTTGATGGAGGTCACCAGGACTGTGACTTTATTTTTTACTTTTTTTTACAGTTTTAATCTCCATCATTGTCAACTGGCCATATATTGTTGGTTTCAATTTAGGTTTAATCAGTTCTTATCTTGATCTTGTGTGTTTTAACAATTTTGCAGGTATGTGTGTACCAGTTCTGTATTTAGTAATTAGTATCATTATACTTTTATTTCAACTGAGAATTGTTGACAGTGGTCTGTGCCTGCACTCAGTTAAAAGTGCTATACAAAAATAAGTTGTATTATATTGTATTGTATAATATGCCAACTCAATAAATCAATATGCCACCTATCACCAGGTCTTATATAGTAGAAAATAAAAAAAGAGAAAGGGTCTCGAAATCCATACCTCTAAACCAAAAACTCACTTGTTCTAATTTTTGTGGGGGTGCTCCCTACTTCTGGGTCCATGTGCCTGAGCATGTTTGAGTTCCATATATACTTGTATCAAAGTAGGAAACTGGAAAAACTTTGCCAAACATCCTTTACAGAGGTAATAAAGGGGGCATACGGGTTAATCATGATGGAAGCTTAGAGAACATTTCAACAATGTATAAAAATATTTCAAAGAATTTACATTTCAAAGATCATAGGTAATGATGGGAAAGGAACCTTTCAATCAGTATCTCATAAAAGGAGTGGAACTCAGTCATACATAGAATACACCCTAGTTCTATATGAGCCAAACATTCCATAATTCAACTAAATGTCTTTCATCAATTACTATTTATCTTATTTAAATTTGGCAAAAATGTTCTCATTACAAGAACCAACCTGCAAGCACTGTTATCTGTGTTTTGAGAAATTATTAAAGTAACATTAAAGTTGCTATATAAAGAAAATGTATTATTATTATTACTATTTTATTATTATTATTAATTTTGGACAAAAATCTTTAGATACTTGTCAGACAGCCTTAGTGTCACAATCACTATTAAATAATCAACAATGATATTTGGTGTATTCATGGATGGCATCAAAGTACATAGGGATAAGACTGTAATTGACTATATCACGTAACTAGTATGTAGACTTTTCTTACATAACTGGAAGCATCTCAATCCACCTTCTATAATTTTATATTACAATATCTCACATAAGAAAAAAATCAAATTCTATCTTAGTGGATATGTGTAAAACATTTTTAAAACATGGCAGTAATTGATTAATTTTATTTTAGAATAAGCATACTGAGTCTGTGGTTGATTCTCTCATGTTATTGATCACTTTATCATATTTAAAAAAGCTAGATTTTTTTCCTTCTGTGGTATTTTTACTTAATACGAGGTGAGACACAAGAATAACCGAACTGGGCTTGGGGCTTTTCTGGAAAACCGTCTGGAGGTCGGCCGGACGTGAATCATAGATCCCCTCCTACACGCCCTCTCAAACCACTGACCGGCTAGGTGTATGCTGTGAACAGCCCAGTCAGTATTTACACAACAATAGCTACATGTTTTGCCGCGAAAATGTAGGGTGGAAAAATCAAACAGCGAATCAACATCACATTTCTCACGTATTTTCTCTTTTTCCATAAAGCACTTCTTGACTGACAAAAACATTCCTGTCCTTGATCATCCTCCCTATTCGCCCGATTAATTTTTCAAGGTTACAATGAGGTAAATGAGAAACAAAGACCCCTCCAGAAAATAGGGATAAACTGAAGGGAAAGCCAAAACAACCCTCCTATGAAGCAGTGCTAAGCACAGTAGGAAAATTCACAAACCACCCCTCTTAACAAAGTGGTGTTCAGAATAATGGGAGAATTAACAAGTGTCGGAAATTACAGTTGGCTTTAGTTGATTGGAGGAGGTAATAAAGTTCTGTATACTAAGAGTGAGATGATGTGATGTATTAAATAAGGTGATGAAATTAGAAAAAAGTAAAAGGAAATGAATTGTTTAAGTGATTACTCACTTCATGGACTGGGACATTTGTGCATAACTCTATGTAAATAAAACATTGTTTTGCATTCTCATCTGGGCCCCATAACTGCCTTGTTTGAAGATGAAGGAAAGTTTTTTTTTTCCAAAGCATTTCTTTGCTCATTTCTCTCTGTTTGTTTTTTTCTACTTTGTAATCATTTTGAACTCAATGGTTGTGTCTGCTGCGGTGGGTTGGCACCCTGCCTGGGATTGGTTCCTGCCTTGTGCCCTGTGTTGGCTGGGATTGGTTCCAGCAGACCCCCGTGACCCTGTGTTCGGATTCAGCGGGTTGGAAACTGGATGGATGGATGGATGGTTGTGTCTGAGACCTGGGGACCTGGGTTCGCCTCCTGGGTCCTCCCTGCGTGGAGTTTGCATGTTCTCCCCGTGTCTGCGTGGGTTTCCTCTGGGTACTCTGGTTTCCTCCCACAGTCCAAAGACATGCAGGTTAGGTGCATTGGTGATTCTAAATTGTCCCTAGTGTGTGCTTGCTGTGTGTGTGTGTGCCCTGCAGTGGGATGGCACCCTGCCCGGGGTTTGTTTCTTGCCTTGTGCCCTGTGTTGGCTGGGATTGGCTCCAGCAGACCCCTGTGACCCTGTAGTTAAGATATAGCGGGTTGGATAATGGATGGATGGATGGTTGTGTCTGTTAAGTTATTGTTTTTTTGTTTGACTGAGTAGCTTGCCATGATAACATTCTGGATTTTGAAAATAAAATCAAAGGAGGCCATATGCATCCCTGCAGTATTGAGGATTTATTCTGTTCTATGTATTGTACTGTATTGTATTGACCCCCTTCTTTTTGACACTCACTTCACGCCCAACCTACCTGGAAAGGGGTCTTTCTTTGAACTGCCTTTCCCAAGGTTTCTTCGATTTTATTTCCCTACATGGGTTTTTGTTTAGGAGTTTTTTTTGGTCTTCATAGAGGGTCAAGGCTTGGGGGCTGTCAGGAGGCAGGGCCTGTTAAAGCCCACTGCGGCACTTCTTGTGTGATTTTTTTCTATACAAAAAATAAATTGTATTGTATTGTATATCCGGTAAACCAAACACGGGGGTGGGAGAGCAAAGCGAACAGGAGGCGGAGCCCCCTAGTTATTTTATATTTATAACTAGATCACTTTGCACAGATCTGTTTTCACTTATTCAGTTTATTCTGTTATCATGTTAGGGGTGAATACTTTCTATAGGCACTATAGCTGGGTGTACAGTATACTGCAATGGACTGGTGCCTCCTCCGGAAATAGTACCTATGTTGCTTCTAGGGGAGGCACTGACACCCCAGGAGCATGAAGTGGAAAAGGAAAGCCCAAAAATGGACTGCTGAGCAGGAATTTAGATGGTGTGTCAGCTTCAGTGAATGTTTTTGTCAAGCTTTTCTTCTGTTCTTAAAGTAAGTGTGGGATCTCTGACACTTGCATCACTGAGACTGCAAAGCATTTTGACCCGAATCTGACATGTTATATATAAACAGTAGTTATTTAAAGGGTAGCTAATGACAACTTTCATTTAATACAATAAGCTGACACATTTTCTAAACTCATTCTTTTGACAAACAGCCAGACTTCATCCTGTCAGCACTTGGCATTGGTCTGGAACAGCTTTGGAAGGGATGAAATGCTAACACAGGGCACCCAAACCTGCTCTCACTCATACCAGACTTGTTTGGATTTGCTGGTTTTCTAATAGCATATATGTAAAATGTGAAAGTGAATGGGAATTCCCAGGGAAAAGCCAAGCGAAAATAGTCATAAGGGGGCAGCAAAGTCTTCTGGTGCCAACTCTTGTGCGAGTCCACTGCTGAGCTACTTTAAGTTTTAAAATTTTTAAATACTTCAAAATTTTTCTTTGAGTTATTCAATAAATAAAAGCAGAAGATGTTCCTTTCACAATTATTTCATTTTCAGATGATGTAAACCTTGCATAGTTGCATATGGAAAATCAGCAAGTGATTCTTAAATGAGCTCCAACGTTTACAGATGGTTTTTTTCCATATTAGTACATGTGGACACATCCTGTTCTGCCCTTAAATCTTCAAAGGTTTCTGTATGTGGCATTACTTTACGGAACTGAAAGCAGTTGCCAAACCCAATTTTATATTAAGTAAAACAAATTATGTGCACTAAAAATACTCAAAATCCATCTTAGTGGAGAAAATTCACAAGAGTCATAAGATTATAAAGAGTAGTCATATAGAATAAAACACTGCAATAAAAATGAGGTGGCAAGTTTTCAGATTAACTGGAGATGTAAGAGCTAAGAGTTTCAGATAAAACTACCTCAAATATATAAATAGATATGTAGCTACGCTAATATAATAATGTAGATAATGTGCAAGGATAAATCCATACATTTTCTGTATTCATCTTCTAAAGGGTTAGGTGGACCCAGAGCAAGAAGTGTAATGGGGCACTAATCCATCTCAGTGTTCACACACACATACACTTGTCTCTCATTGATCAACCTCATTTAATTACCAATTAAGCTAACATGAATTTCTTACGGATGTGGACAGAATTAGAAATACAAGAAGAAAATTACATGAAGACCAAGAATGGACGTACTGCTCACAGATCCAAGGACTGAACCCTAGTCTGTGTAGCTCTTAGGCAGTATCACTAAACATTGAGCCATCCATGAAGTGTACTAGTGATGGAGAATATTCACTGTATCTCCTATTATATTTATTCACATCAGAAAAACGCATATTACCATAAATTAATATATTATTTTTTATTATACTTAAAACCACACACAGACATTCTAGATGTCTAAATTGCTTAACCATTTTTGAAAGGTGCGTATACTGTAGCTAAACTGGGTGGCACTGTGGTTTGTGCTTCTGGGTCACAGATCCAGTGTCCTAGGTATGAATCTCATGCCACAATTGCCTTCTGTGTGGAGTTTGTGTATTCTCCCAATGTCTTCATGGGTTTTCTTTCAGGTACACCAGTTTTTCTTCAACATTCCAAAGATTTTTAGGTTAATTGTAAATTGTGCATGAATAGAATGATACCTCTGCCAAGATTCATTTTTGATTTAGACCTGATGGAGCTGACTTAGGCTTGACACCATCCACAACTATGATTTGGATTAGGATGGTATGGTAGGCTCTTTCACACTTACTAATTACATTTCAATATTAAATAAAAGTATTTATTAATCTATAACATAATAATATTATACCAGTTGAATCCAATTCAGGGACTCAGAAGCATTGCTCATAATGTGAGAAAACAATGCCAGTCACTGTGAGGTCCACCCACACACACACCTACACATACCCACAAGGTCAATTTGGAATTCCCAATTAAGTGAGCACACACATCTTTAGCGATGTGGGAAGAAAACCCACACAGAAAACACAAAAGCCCACACAGGCAATGACTGGGGCCCAGGATACTCAATATATGAGGCTAGCTATTATATGTTTAACATGAAAATTTTGTCAGTACTGCTCACATATTTTCATATTAATAAACTAATACAGTATTAGACAAGGACCAGTGCTTAACCATGCATGTTGTGCTCAATACCTTGCTTATTTGTTAGAAAAATGTAGTTAAAGCTCAAAATCAGAACATTCTGAATCTTACCATCATGCCTCCTTTAACTCATTACATGATATTTAGGAGTCATCAAGTCTACCTACTCAAATTCCTTAAAATGGAAATTGAAGTTGAAACAGCTGGAATAATGCAGAATTCTACCCTAAATTAAACCACTACTGGATATACTTACTCACATTCTTGCCCACTCACATCTTTATTCACACACAGCATCACTTACTCACTGATTTGCTCACTCATTCACTAGATCAGTACGATGTTGAAATTCTGTTAACTTTTTACTATTTCTTACTGGTCTATATTGACATTCACTTTCAATGGACATTCAGCATGACTTAGCAAAAAACTGCAATCACTCCAAAACGTAATCGCCTGAGCGTTGACTTGGAGAAAGTGAACACACCATTTTTGAACCACCTCAACTATACTTGCTTCCTCTATGATCCTATTATCTTCAAGACTAGATGACTAATATATGGGTACTGTATGCCAATCTGAACATTTCACATTATCTGGCACAGCTGCTTTTCACCGATCAACCTGTCAGACCATTGAAACATCTTGACTTCTGCTTTCCCACTTGTGAAACTGTTGCTGAACCCCCACTTAGGTTAGGGACTTGTGTTCTCTGGAACTTTCTATCTGTAGGTTTGTCTGAGAGTCTCCTCAGCATCCACATTCAAAACCATCCATTTTCTAATCTTGCTATATATCTTTTAAATTTTAAATAACTATATCTGTATATTATATATATATATATCCATCCATCCACTTTCTAACCCGCTGAATCCAAACACAGGGTCACGGGGGTCTGCTGGAGCCAATCCCAGCCAACACAGGGC
Source organism: Erpetoichthys calabaricus (assembly GCF_900747795.2). Taxonomy (NCBI): domain Eukaryota; kingdom Metazoa; phylum Chordata; class Cladistia; order Polypteriformes; family Polypteridae; genus Erpetoichthys; species Erpetoichthys calabaricus. Next base: position 59,920,099 of record NC_041394.2, read on the forward strand.
ACAAGGCAGGAAACAATCCCGGGCAGGGTGCCAACCCACCACAGGACTGACTGTTTACAAATTGTTAAATATATTTCCCAAATGCATTTATCTATCAGTTCTGTATTTTTGTATTTGCTCTGTTCTTGATGAATTTATTTTATATATTTGATGCTATATTTTAGTCTTGTTTGTGCTGCAGGGTATCTTGTGATTGTGCATGTGGTCATTGATGCTTTCTAGCAGTAAAATTGATATATTCGGTAATTAACTTTTCTGCAATAATCTGAATTCTGCTGTGTATTTTTAATGCATATTGCTAAGCTATTACCATCTGCTGTCAGCTCATGTTTAGGGAGAATTCTCAAAGTTTGTTACCTTGTTATTTGTCTTCATTGAACGATCTTTCTGTTTTAAATTATATTTTATCATTTCTAAAGCACCTCACGATGGCATAGTTTATGAAGAGCACTATAAAAACTCACATTGTTTCACTCATCTTGAATTTAAACAAGACCTTGTTTCAAGGATACACTGTTCAATCAATTGGTAGGTGTGAGTGTTTGAATTTGTCAAGCACAAGTCCTTCTGAATCATCTTTAAGGCTCTGGAAAGGCACCACCCTGAACCAAGAGGGGGCACCAACATTAACGCATTCTTCCTCTCTATCCACAGTCCAGAAGCTTCAGGACCATAAGAGCAATGACCTCACTTACACTTCCGCCACCAAATCCATCCCCTTCTGGACTCACCATATAAAAGGACCACAATGACTAGAAGTCCTGGAGACCGACCTACCCTTACTTTTAGATGTTTTATGCTCTTATTTTGTCAGTTTTAGCTGTAATTTTTCATTTTTCAACTTTTCATTTCTGCACTTCATGTTTGACCTAAGTAAACAAGTTGGCAGTTAACTCTCCAACACTGTGTTTACATGCTTGTCTTTGTTTTACACAGTTAGTAAGTCCTTTAAAATAAATGGGTTCAGGAAATTAATAAATGAAATGTACTGCAATTTCACAACAAAAAGTATGGACATACTCTTATGCACGTTAGATTTACAATTACCTTTTTCCAGGAAAAAGTGGGTCTGGAGAGAAAGTGCCACTATTTAACAGAACAATTTACATTACCATTTCCAGGACAGAGGAAGTCTCACCAAAAGACTGATGTCATCTGTCATCTTGTTTTGGCCTTCATATTTACATGAAGACAAGACAAAACTGACTGCCTAAAGGATGTCATCATCAGTCGACTGGCAGCAACAGTGAGGAGCAGTAGTCATTTCGCTCTTTTTATTGGTTCGTTACATTACACAGGGATTTCCTGGCTGGGACCCCAACACACTTCACCTTATGTTTGTTTTTATTACAATACTCATGACTTAACAAATGTGGTTTCCTCCCAGTTCTAAACTGCAGAGTTATTATGTGGTATGTCTGACATTTCCATTAATAATAAACAATTAATTACATTTACATTTCTGACACATGAAAAGCACTTTACAAAGACAGAGGGGAACCACTACAACCACCACCAATCTGTAGTATCCACCTGCATATGGCGTTTTTGCACCAGTACACTCCCCAAACATTAGCTATTAGGTGGTGAAGGGGATTATTAATACTTGCTCTCATTACGTTTTTGGGACATTTTTAAATCCAACACTTTGGTTATGCTCACATTTTCTACTGGGACTTTACTTACATGAATTATCACTTCAGATAGACAAGCCCTTTTATGTATGCCTTTAATACACCATCTCACTGGTATAAATAAATAAAAATTCCAAAGTTTTTTCCATTAAAATCACAAAAACATTTCTTTGAATGTTTGTGCTTTTAGTTTCATTTGACTCAAATACTATTCAGATGACAGTTTTCAACATATTTGCATAATTTAACTGTTTATGGCTTTTTTGTAAAAATTTGTGTTTTATATTGCCAATGAAATGTTTCTATTAATATTTGAATAATGGAGACGCATTATTTACTACAATAACAATTGGAATATTCTCTTTATAAGAAGTTTTTGCGTAAGAGTTTTGTAGGCAAGCTAATTGTATTGTAAGACTGGCATATACTCAATGCTGGACCATAAAATATCAATAGGATCAGCATCAATGGAATTTACTGTAGTATGATAATGTAACTGGAAAATTAAATATATATTTAATACTATATAAACTTTAACTGTGTGGAGGAGCCATCTGAATACTTAAACAGTTTTACGAACCCACCTACCTACCTACCTACCCACTACTAGGCTTGTAAAGTGAGAATCAACCATGGCTGGGGCAGCAGTCTGAATTCTTTTGAATATTAGTTGCAATTAAAATAGTTTTAGTGATGTCTCCTGGTTTGTGTTTTCTGATGAAGGCACTGTTTGACAGTTTTACATGGCCTTTGACAATCAAAACAGCACTAACGATCTAGATGATGTGAAGTATAGATATTGTTTTGGGTATATCCTATTTTTTAAAATGTCCTAATTCGTTCATTCATTTTCCAAACCTAGTTCTACAACAGGATTGAAGGAAACTGAGAACATCCTAAGAATGTAAGGAGAAACTGTCCCAAGACTAGATGCAGGTCCATCTCAAGGCATGATTACACAAACAAACACACATGCACACACACACTCATTTACAGCAGGCAAATGACACAAATTAAGTTAACACACACATCTTTGGAATACCTTTGTAAAAGCTAGAAGAGGGTGTGTATGACCAATCCAGGAATTCAATCCGTATCCTTGCAACTATGTATCAGAAATGCTAACCACCAAATCCAAGTTTTAGTGTTGTGGGGATGTAGAGCCTAAATAGTAGCATTACATGCAAAATTGTAACCAAACCTTGAATAAAAGGGTGCACCACTTATTCACAAATTCATATACATACTTACTTTCACTTACACTAAAATGACAATACTACTACTACTACTGTTAATAAGCAACCTAACTTGGATGTCTTTGGAGGATGTGAGAGGGATACCAGAGTACCTGGGGAAAAAATCATGCAGAAATGGGAAACAAGTAAATGTTAGAGAGAGAGAGAGGTTGGGAGCCTGTGCTACACCCACCACATCTGGGTGACACCTCAGCACCACATTGGAACAGTATGAGGTTTTTTTATGGTGGCTGGAGTGCCAATCCTGCCACCAAGCTCCAAGTTTTCCCTTTAAGTTGGAGGACCTGCTAGCAGGGCTGGATGTAGATGAACATCATACCCAGGATGAAGTAATTGTCACCTCAACTTGTTCAAGGGCCCAGCACAGTAGAGTGACTTCTGGCATTTTGCAGGATTTGAACCAGCAACCTTCTGATTGCCGGTGCAGAGGCCTAGCCTCAGAGCCACGACTCTATGCCACTCTAAGATTAGTTATATTTAAGTTTAACATTATGAGAGATGATGTTATAAGCATACCATGCATTACCTTAATAGATGATCTTTGTCATGTTTGGATTTGTTATATACAGTGTCACGCATACACAGGGACAGTTTAGGGGCTCTGGTGATTGTACTTCTCCACTGCTTCAAGGATTGGCGCTTTGTGGTAATGCCTTCTCTTTTCCTCCCTCTGACAGCTTTTCCACCAGTTACGTCACTTCCGGTGTCTGTCTGCCTGGATTCACCTTTTCCTGCTGGTAATACACATAACCAAAAGCTCCACCATTTTATTTGAAAAGATGTCTTCATTTAACAGAAAAAATCTTTTTTTGTTTTCCCTTTTGAAAATCAATTATATGGGATTTTTCCATGGGTGCCCCAACACTCTGTGTCTTCTTATTCTTACAACTGTTTCTTAATAAATGTACAGTATGTATTTATTAATCTGGATTTCTTCAAGTATGTAATGCTTTTGGGCTGAAACTACACTCAAGGAAGCAAAAAGCATCTAAAAGTGGATAAGGAGACTTATTAAGAGTCTGTCCACAGGCCACCACTCCTGTGGCAATCGGGGCCTTAAGCAGGTGATTATTGATGCAATATGCTATAAATGCAATAGGAACACTAAGATATCATCAGTCATCAGGGATACCACAAAAAGCACAAAGTTTCACATGATAAATGTCCTACAGCTTCACTGCAGTTTGGTTATAGAATCTGAGGTTTTCCCGTACAGCTCTCAGATTTTGCTTGTGTGAAACGCAAACTGTTCTAACAAAATGTGCATTAGGCAACTATAAGGAACTAGCCAGCCGCATAATCACGCCACTTTTTTTATGATTTTTAAGCACAGGGAAAAAAATGAACATTTTAAAAATCCGTAATTTAATAAACCACCAAGAAAAGTAACATTGCAACAATGCATGCTACGAACCAACATACGATCATCGTTCAGTACGCACTGCCTGCTCATGTGCCTGCCCCCAACTCCTCACCTGAGTCGCTTTCGTCTCTGCTACAGTCCACATGCACCTCTGAGCCATGGTAGTAGCGAGGTTGTCTTGCCTGTTCTGTCGGCTTATCCATCCATCCATCCATTTTCCAACCCACTGAATCCGAACACAGGGTCACTGGGGTCTGCCGGAGCCAATCCCAGCCAACACAGGGCGCAAGGCAGGGAACCAATCCCGGGCAGGGCGCCAACCCACCACAGTCTGTTGGCTTAGTGAATTATATATATAGATAGTCTAAAAAATATAGGAATAAGCTAATAAAATATTTGATCTTTCCAAAAGAAGAACCAGAAAAAAGCAGAGTAGTAAATTAGGTGCTTCAATTATTTCTTTTCAGAAATATTTCTTCATTCTATAATTTTGTACATCCATCAACATCCCATTACTATTTGGTGTCACTTAATATTTTTGTAAATGTGGTTAAAAGATGTCATTTGGAGGGGCAAGATGTTATATTATTTACTACCAGTAACGGCGCACTGCACAATAGATAACATGCAGTGAATACACTAAACTTGAGCATTCATATTTTTCATCCTCTTTCTCTGTATGTTTAGCATTTGCTCAGAGGTTGATGCGCTTGCTGCTTCCTGTGCAGCTCTTCTTTTCTCCACTATAGCAGCCCACTTCTTCTCTTCTTCCGTCTGCATCTTTTAGCTTTAAAACTGATTAAGTCAGTGTTTGTGTTGCAATTACTTAGTGCGTTTTCCTTAATTTTTTGCTTAAGCTGGCACTTAAGTCTTCAATCTGCCTCAAGAATGACTTAAGATATGAAGAGGTAGAGGAAGTGACAGTGAAGGTGGTAGGGAATGAGAACGGCACCCGTACACATGCGCCACTCGGCCGCCCTGCTGGCCGCTGCCGAGAGTTGATTCTACAAAATAAATAATTCTAAAATAAAATAAAAATAAAGAGAGGAATAACCTTGGAGGTCAATCATCACCCTGAAAGTGGATAGTAGACATCACGTAGTATATGTGTACCAAATTTCAGGTCAATAAGTCAAATGGTTTGCAAGCTACAGGTGATTTAAAATCCTGGACAGACAAATGGACAGCCACGGTAGTGTATTATATAAGAAAGATAATTATATTACACTCTACATTCAAATTTAATTTCATTGACAATTTCATCGTCATACTGTAGCCAAGACAGGGGCAAGGATTCAATGGAAGCAGCATCAAGATGCACACAATGACTCTTTGTTAAATGGACGTTTTTATTACAATTGTGTTTTTGTTGTGTTTTTTCTAATTTTGCTAACTTATTTTTCCTTTTTTTAGTAATTTTGCCCTGATCTTTTTCTCATAATCTTAACCTGTAAAGCATATTTAAAGCACCTGTTGCCATAAGCTAGGCACCTGGCAATGTGAGGTAGTATTAGCTACTTTGCTATCAAATTGGTAAATGTTTTTCCCCATTTTAGTTTCACTTTGATCACTTACCTTTGGATTTTTTGCTCTTGCTCTTAATTTTGCATAGATATCTATGCAAAAGGACGAAGGTCCAAGTCTTTAGAGTCCTGGTGCTTCCTGTCTTGCTATATGGTTGCGAGACATGGACGCTATCCAGTGAACTGAGACAAAGACTGGACTGCTTTGGTACTGTGTCTCTCCAGGAAATCCTTGGGTACCATTGATTTGACTTGCTCATGGAGTCCCGAATGAGGCACATTACCTGCATTGTGAGGGAGTGTCAGTTACAGCACTACGGCCATGTGGGGCGTTTCCCCGAGGGTGATCCGGCTCGTAAGATCTTCATTGTTGGGTACCCGAGTGGCTGGACCAGACCAAGGGGTCGCCCATGTAACACCTGGCTGCGGCACATAAAGGGTCATTTCCGGAGGGTGGGACTGGACCACGTGTCTGCCTGGGGGGCTGCAAACTGGGATCCTGAGTTGTTTCATCATGTAGTGGGTGCGGCAATGCACTGTACCAGTGCATGCTCCCCAACTTGACTTGACTTGACTCTTAATTTTGTGTTTTGGCTCTGGGGACTTGGTTTGATCAGTTGTTGAATTGCCTTTTTTGCATTTTGATTTTCTTGTTTCTGTGTTATTTACTTTTGATATTTTTTTTTTTTGTTTTGGAATTTTTTAAATATTTTTGAAATTGGTAACTGAAATTTATTAAATTTAATAAACTAAATTAATTATTAATTAAGAATGGTTTTAGCTGGTAAGGTGCCACTTCAAGGAGTGACAACCTGCAAACACTCCTACACACACTGTATCCAGCTCCAAAGTAGTCTGTCACACATGATTGATTTTATGAAAAGCTTCTCTCTGTATAACTCATGTTGACTTCTGTCAGTTTCTTAATAGAATATGCTGCTGTGTGTCACCTATTTCAATTTAATGACAAAAGTGCCCAATGCAGTGAGTGCTATGGCCTTAAAATTATATCATGATATTTAAGGATATTGTTTAAATGGAAATACTGATGGCAAAATAAAAATATATTAATTATGTTTTAGACATATTTTTCCCCTGGATTATATGTTCTTTTTGTGTCTTCTTTGTTTATTTTTTAAGTATGTTTCAGTGTGTTTATGTAATTTTTGTTAATATTGTTTTTTGTTCAGTATCCAGTTTACCTTGTATTGTGCTCAGATGTTCTTTGCATTTTGTTGGTGAAATGCCAGGAGTTAGGACCACCCTTATGTTAATTCAGGCTGGGTAGCCTGAATTTACTGGTTTATTGGTTGTCTGGCCTTCAAAGAGTGTTATTGCTGTGAATATTGATTTTCTGTATTTTTAAATGTATGTCTTATGTTTTGATTATTTGGATTAGGATTTGTTTTCTTGTGGTTTAACTCTAAGACGAAAGTTTCCATGCTCTCATTTTGGCCTACTTTTGCCATTTTTTAATCTTTTCATTCACTTTCAATACATTTTTTTATAAGTTTTCTTTTGTGAACTGTTTTTCAAGCTAATGACATTCTGTGGTTTTCCTTTCCCTTGACAGGCAAATTGAAATATTTTGGCACACTTAAAGTACTTTTAACTATTTTTAGGCCAATGTGGACTGAAGCAGACCAGTAGATTTTGGAGTCAGGCTGCCTGAGGTGAGGCCTTTTTCTGGGAAGGCTGCACTGGGCCCAAATCTGGTTAATGGGTTTTGTTCCTTTTGGTCTCACTGCCTTGTCTCCCCCCCCCCTCCCCCCCCAGACATTCTCTGCTCCTGTTGGTACTGCTTATGGTTTATAAAGCCTTAAATAATCTCGCTCCATCTTATATATCGGAATGTCTGGCAACCTATATTCCAAATCGTAACCTTAGATCCTCAAATGAGTGTCTGCTTAGAATTCCAAGAGCAAAACTTAAATGAAGTGGTGAGGCGGCCTTCTGCTGTTAAGCACCTAAAATCTGGAATAGCCTGCCAATAGGAATTCGCCAGGGTAATACAGTGGAGCACTTTAAAAAACTGCTGAAAACACATTATTTTCTCATAACTTCACTTTAATTTAATCCTGATACTCTATATATTCAATTCATTATAATAACTATTTATAGTGGCTCTAAAATCCATACTAACCCCTACTCTCTCTTCTGTTTCTTTTCCTGGTTTTTTTGTGGTGGCTTGCGCCACCACCACCTAATCAAAGCACCATGATGTTCCAACATTGATGGATTAAAAGCCAGAAGTCTGCATGACCATCATCATCAAGTCCTTCCATGAGAATCCTAAATACAAAGAGGACTGTTTCATTTATGTTAGGTAGAATGCCCAGAGGGGCTGGGTGGTCTCATGGTCTGGAACCCCTACAGATTTTATTTTTTTCTCTCCAGCAGTGTGGAATTTTTTTTTTGTTTTTTCTGTCCTCCCTGGCCACTGGACCTTACTCCTATTCTATGTTAATTAGTGTTGTCTTATTTTAATTCTTACTTTGTCTTTTATTTTTCTTCTTCATCATGTAAAGCACTTTGAGCTACATTATTTGTATGAAAATGTGCTATATAAATAAATGTTGCTGTTGTTGTTGTTGGGGCTCCTGCTCCCGAGGTGCGCCCCTATGAAGAGGAAGATTTTCTATTCATTTAATTGAAAGACGGAGCTGTGCCCTCTGGGTACACACGGGGCCCAGTTAACTCCTGAAAGAGACTTATGTTTGTTTGAAATGTTTGAATAAAGTTTTTGTGTCTAGAATCTCCTGAGTGTATCTGTACAAATTTGTGACCCAAGCCTGACAACATACACCAAACACACACTATGGCCAATTTAGCATCACCAGTTTCCCCTAACCAGCATGTCTTTGAACAGAAGGAGGAAACCCATGCAGACACAGGATTTCACAGAATGCCACTGTGTCACTGTGCCTTCTAAGCGTAAAGTCTTCATCATAAATGAAAACAGAAGACCTAAACAAATTACTTATTAATCTTTAGCATAAAAACAAACTATGGACTTATACAAAAATGACTGTTTATTCTCAAAATAAATGTAAAAGGTAAAGGTAGGATAGAATGAGGTAGAATATACTCTGTCAAACAAGCCCTTTATTTTAACTTTAGTTTTGAAAATAAAAGTTCATGTTTTGCGCTAATAAATTCCTTATCAATCTGTGATTCTGAACACAAAGTGACATTTTGTTTTGATCAAATGAGGCAATATGCCTCCTGCATTATATTACAAGAAAACCAGCCTGTCCACTGATGCTGGCTTCAGCAGTGACTTGTTACTGCTTACTATGTTTCTCATTATCCATGTTTCTTTAACTAGTGTTAAATAGTATGCATGTTGCATAATGTTGCATTTTTTCAGAATTTTTTCTGAATGTTATCATTTTTTACTGGGATTTATTGATTCTTCCCTTAGGGTTTTTAAAACCATAGAATTCCGTTTCACTTTCAATTTCTGTATTTATTTTGGATTACTTACTTCATTCATTTGTTATGTAAACTTGTTTTAGTGGATGGCACTATTTTGAGATATACTTTTTAAGTCCACTTTTAAGACCAGTGTCATGTCCACCTCCTTTTTACAAGTTTGTGGATAACTTCAGGTTGTCAGTAATCTTGCTTTGTAACTGTGAAAACAAACCTTGCTTTACTTATAGGGTATGGGTGTTTTGATTCTATAAAATTTATAGTATTGACTTTGGCTAGATTTCTGGTTTATGTTTAGCTGCTTATCTCCAGGTCCTCTTCTTAAGTTGCCCTAAGGTCAAGTCAGAATCTGGGAATTCATTCTTTATCAAGGCAGATGTATAATCCAATGATTTGCAACTATTGTGTTTCTCAACGGGGGGAAAAAAATATATGAAACTCAGTTACAGCATACTTTTTTCCTGGTCTCATAAAACAGTCACTTTTGCTGATGAGCTATTTTCTTTATTAACAGTTGAGTGCTTTTAGAGTGAACATACGTTTCTAAGTCACTAATGACTTTGTAGAGCTGGCAAGTATGTGTTAATAGCAAATAGGTACATTTTTTAACTTTTGAACTATACATTTGGTTTCCCACTTTTTTCATCCAGGCTGAAAACACAGATATTAACTTTTAATGCATCTGTAAATTTACACTTTCATTTTGGGTATATTTTATACTTGTAATCACTGGGTAGAAGGATTCTTTCATATGATTGGCTGGCCCAGTATTGACTCAGCTATAGAATGGACAGTAGTGGAGAGGAGGCTTCTTGGCTGAGGTCTCCAGTACTCTAACTTTTTCTGTTTGGGTTGTCTGCCTCCTTTTCTACAATCTGGCTGTCATACAACAAATAGTTGATGGACAGATATTGTTTTCATTTATGTAAATTAGCTTCTACTTTATTCATGATGTACTTTAACAAATCTGTACTCTTATAAGTGATGGTTCTGTATTTAGTGAGTGGTTCAATCTGTTCTTCGATTTTACAAGTAGAGTTGTCACGCCACTCTACGTTCTATTTTGCCTGTTGTACTTACCCCATTTTTGACACCCACTGCAAGCCCAAACCTACCTGGAAGGGGATCTCTTTCTAAATTGCCTTTCCAAATATTTCTTCCATTTTTTTCCTACAAGGTTTTTTTGGCAGTTTTTCTTGTCTTCTTAGAGAGTCAAGGTTATCAAAAACAGGGTCTGTTAAAGTTCATTAAGGCATTCCTTGTGTGATTTTGAGCTATACAAGAAATAAATTGTTATTGTTGTGGTCCAATCATAGTGAGGCTCTACCCATCTGACTGATATTTAAGCTTCAAAAATGTCCTAGTCAAAAAGGTTGTCTCATCACTCTAAATATCAAAACTAGAATGAAAATAATAGGCATGGAAGCGAGCAGTGAGAGGTGTTGCAGAGATAATGATCATTGCTAAGTCAAGTAGTGGAGCATCCATTTCTTTCTAACTCTTTTTCATCTATGCAACTGGAAGATTAAAAAGCCAGAAGGTGAGGGCTCTGATACAACAATGGCAGAAACAAAAGCAGCAGACGTCGCTGTATCTTAAATCTCCATTTGTACTTCTAGGACTTGCCAGCTTTCAGGATATGTAGTGCACAATAGGATCCCACTGGCAATTCTGACACATTTTTGATCCAACACTTGAAAGTTCTAGTTTCAAGCATAATGTCAAAAAGGTTTCTGGGAAGGTCAAGATAGAAAAACAGAAGTGCAACATCCATCCATCCATCCATTATCCAACCCGCTATATCCTAACACAGGGTCACTGGAGCCAATCCCAGTCAACACAGGGCGCAAGGCAGGAAACAAACCTCGGGCAGGGTGCCAGCCCACCGCAGAGAAGTGCAACATTCCAATTGTAAATATTCATTATTCCTAGCCTACCAGCTAGTCATTTATAATGTGATAACTGTGGTGTAGTTTTCATCAGAATAGATCACCAACAAGTTACACACGATAACCTAACAGATAATTGGGCAAGTAAAGTTGTATTGAAGGTGCAGACAATCCCAAAACAGTCAGTGATAAGTATATGTACATGATAGAAGACTGTGAGTCAGCAGAGTTCTTGTGTTACACTTCAAACTAATTGCCTACCTTTCTACTATCATAACCCTGCTGGCCTGAATAACAGCCAATGCATATGTGTTATGCAACACTACTGTTACGCTACTCTGCTCTCTAAATCTTGCAGTCCACCCCAGTGGACTTTTTCCAAAAGGCTGCTGCATCTCTCAGCTGTCATAATGCAGCTAGCCAGAATACTGGCCTTTACTATATTAGATTATGAACATAATTTACCACTATCTAGTTATGCTGTTATGCTACTTAAGCAAGTTACATTGCTGATTTTTTGCTGTAGGTCAGTTTTGTTTTTGCTTGTAGGTTTTCAGAAGAAAAGGAAAGGTAACTCAAAACAGTAGATGCTTCATGTACGCAGAGAAATACAAGCAGGCAAAGAGAGTTTTTACTCTTTTGCTCCATGGGAGGTTTCTTTCCTCCCTGAGCCCATCTTAGGACATCTGTGTTACAGTGTAACAGGTGTACTTTTATAAATCAAATTTTTTGGTTTTCGGGCGGCATGATGGCACAGTGGTAGCACTGCTGCCTCGCAGTTAGGAGACCCGGGTTCGCTTCCCGGGTCCTCCCTGCGTGGAGTTTGCATGTTCTCCCTGTGTCTGCGTGGGTTTCCTCCGGGCGCTCTGGTTTCCTCCCACAGTCCAAAGTCATGCAGGTTAGGTGGATTGGCGATTCTAAATTGGCCCTAGTGTGTGCTTGGTGTGTTTGTGTGTGTCCTGCGGTAGGTTGGCACCCTGCCCGAGTTTGATTCCTGCCTTGTTGGCTGGGATTGGCTCCAGCAGACCCCCGTGACCCTGTGTTCGGATTCAGCGGGTTGGCAAATGGATGGATGGATTTTTTGGCTTTTGAAATTTTTGAAAATTGCTGGGGAGGCTAGGGTTATAGTGCCAAAAAGCTGGAGAGAACAGGATTCAAAGGGTTAAACGAAGCAAAAGTTTAAAACTGCAAAAGCAAACTAACATGCACCAATGTCCTAATCACTAATCCAAAATCTACAGCACAAATGCACACTTTAAGAACTGTTCGGTTGAATCCACAATCTTAGACAGCGTACTAACTTAGACACCAAACTTTATACTGTCGAGCCTTTAACATCAACACAAAAGACTTCTGAGGTAACGCCCCTAGTGATAGACTGCAACATGATAACCATCATCATTCAAAATGGTGACTCCCACTTAAAAACAAACCCTCATGTTTTGCTGCTAGTAACGCTTTAGTCACCTTATGGAAATAAAAAACATCTCTGATGACTCAGGTCTTTACTGGATAGAATTTATGATTACGGCTCTTTGGTTCTGGCATAGTCCTTGGGTTTTATGTGGTTTACATTTTGATTAATAAAGAAATATTGGAGTTTGACTTTTGATTTGGAATGTGGTATCATGTTGGCTTTTTCAGCTATATTCAATTTCTTTAGAGTTCACTGTTCTTTATTTTGTATTCATTTCTCATTTTTGTGCTTTTCGTTGTCACTTTGATCAGGAACTCATTATTTTTTTGGGTGCCCCATATTGTTAACAGCAACAATGAAATTTGCTAATCACACATCACATCATCACACACAAACTTGTGTTAAAAATTTGACACCATAATGGAGAGACCTGGAATTGTGAAATGCTAGAGCCAAAAACAAAAAAGAATCATTATGCTTTAACGTAATGTAGTTTTTTGACTGTTACTTTTGGAACTTGTGTTGGTTATAGATTTAGTTTTTGATCACATCTCACCAGTCTCAGCATGATTGCATTTGCTACCTATGTACTTTAGAATTAACTTTAAAATACTACTTATGGTATGTAAAGCCTTTTAAATAATCTTGCTCCATCCATATTTTTAGTTCTTTTCCTCCTACATTCAAAGTCATATCCTTAGATCATCTTATGGTTGTCTCCTTACTATTCCAAGAGCTAAGCATTAAGGAAATGGTGAGGTGGCATTTTCCTGTTATGCACCAAAAATCTGGAATACACCAGGCAGACACTGTGGATCATTTTACAAAAAACTCCTAAAAACACACTTTGGTTTTTAGTAACTACATGTTAGTTTTGCTCCTAAGCAATTAGATATGCATAGAATGATCATATTCTTTAATGAATTATCAGTCGTTGGTAATCTCTGCTTCTCTCTGCTTTCTTTTCCAGTTTTTCTGTGGTGGTGTTTTGCCCTGCCACCACCTGATCAAAGCACTGTTAAGTTGTTTTTCATTTCTTGTAGCAATTTCTTTGACATCTTGTAAAATGCATTGAGCTACATCCTGTGTATGAAAATGCGCCATGGAAATAATTGGTGTTTTATTTTTGATATACTGTACTTGTCTTCCATGTTTGGATCCTCTTCTTAATGATTAAGTACTTTTATTAAACATCACAAAAACAAATATATTAATCTCTGCTGCTTAAAACCTTTTAAAAGCTGTTTGGACCTGCTATTTTCAGCTATTCATATTATTCTTTTTCCCTGTGAAAATTCAACTTTCTTATTGATTTATTGTTTCAGTATATTTTGTTCAATTCAATTTTTTAAATAAATGCTTCAAGTATTCTTGTCATTTATGTGCATGATGGGGAGGGTTTTTAATGGATTTTAGCCTTCCCTATTAGCACTTCTTCACACAAGGAGTCATGTAGTTGAAGTAAAACGTTTCAGTATCTCTGGATGAGATACTGGGACAATGAACTGGTTGTATCAGGCTCTGGATATGGTTGAGTTTAATGTTCCTATTTTCCACTAAAAAAAATGAAATTGTATTTCATGATGTTTTATCGGGGTGGCACAGTGGGTAGCGCTGCTGCCTCGCAGTTGGGAGACCAGGGGACCTGGGTTCGCTTCCCGGGTCCTCCCTGCGTGGAATTTGCATGTTCTCCCTGTGTCTGTGTGGGTTTCCTCCAAACGCTCCGGTTTCCTCCCACAGTCCAAAGACATGCAGGTTAGGTGGATTGACGATTCTAAATTGTCCCTAGTGTGTGCTTGGTGTGTTTGTGTGTGTCCTGCGGTGGGTTGGCACCCTGCCCGGGATTGGTTCCTGCCTTGTGCACTGTGTTGGCTGGGATTGGCTCCAGCAGACCCCCATGACCCTGTGTTCGGATTCAGCGGGTTGGAAAATGGATGGATGGATGTTTTATTGCTATTTTTCTTGTTGGGTGTCAATTGTAATGACTTAATCCCACTTATCTATTTGAATTGGCTGTGGCTGTGTTGCTTCACAGTGGCCATTCTTAGTGAAAATAAGACTTTTCCAAAAGAAAATTATTTCTTGATCATCTCGATGTAGAGAATATCTAGTTTAATGTTTCCTGTTTAGCAAATTTTACTTCTTTCTTCTGATCATGATGCTGCTTTTAAAGTTCTGTTCTGAACTGGGTCCCATGATGATTCCTCACATTAATCTCATTCAAAAGATATCTCCATACTCCATCCATCCATTCATCCATTTTCCATCCCGCTGAATCCGAACACAGGGTCACGGGGGTCTGCTGGAGCCAATCCCAGCCAACACAGGGCACAAGGCAGGAACCAATCCCGGGCAGGGTGCCAACGCACCGCAGTATCTGCATACTTTTCACATATAAAAGAAAACCTATAAATAAATATTGAAATTTTTGGAAAGATGAAAGTAGACATTGTATTGATATGAGATGTGGCCAAGGAAGGCAGAACATCAAAGTTGAAAAAAAAAACCCAGATGAGAATGGTCAGCTGGATGTGTGGAATGTCATGGTGAAAGACTAAGAGAAAGACTTAGTGTAGATGCAATCAATATTGTGCTGAAGAGAGGCAGACTAAGATGGTTTGGGCATGTGGGGTTAAGGGTAGAGAATAATTGGGTCAGAAAGTGCATTGTGATGGAGGATATGAGGCCCAGAGCAAGACTAAAGAAGATGCGCTTGAAGGTGGTGTTAGATGATATGAGAATAATATTTCTCAGTTCAAGGAATGCTCAGGACTATAGAAAGTGAAGGGAAAAGATTTGGTTGCAACTGGATGAACCTTGATAATGGCCATTAAACCAGAAACAGTGATGATGATGGCGATAAACATTTGAAGCAAATGAAAAGAATTTTAAAATTGTTGTTTTTTGGTTTGTACAGTGTGAGATGTGTTAATGTATGTTGTAATAAACATCTGCATGAATATGCTGTATGACCAAACTCTTACAGTAATATGAACACTTTTGAACCTTTATTTTTTTACAAACTGTATACACTTTGAAGTAAGTAAACAATTCAGAACTGTATGAGAGCATCTCACCCGTGGGACCACTCAGAACTCTATGAACCACTCTGATAGCTTGACAATTCAAAGAAAAAAGCAAGAGGCTTATGCTGTGCTGTACATCTAGACCTACTCCATACAACCGAAGATGTATTTTTTTTCAGGTTGGTTAAAAAACACGCCTTGCAATTCTCTTTATATGAAGGTGTTCTAAGAAACTAAAACTATTTCTTGGGCACTAACAGCATTTTCACCGACTCACTGTGACACTTCAGTTCTCACCTCATAGAATCATCACCTTGTGGCACGTCGCTACACCATTCTGAATGCTTCAGCACATTGCTCCACTTTTCATAAAACCACAGTGCTGTTCTTGTGGTTATCCTCCACAAATAAAGCAAGATATATATAAACACATTAAAGTGAAACATGTAGAATTTAAGACTTTAGCAACTGTGAGTCATTTCAGAGATGAATGATTCAGATCTTGCTAATGCTTAGTACAAAATCCCCTGGAATTAATTTCTCTGTAAGGATGATTAAAGGTGATGACCAAAGGTACAGCATAGCTCTTACTGTGAGGGGATGCATGGTGTTTCCTCAGTTACATATGGTTGTGCTCATAGTACCAAACATGACCTCTACAGTTTTGAAAATCCTTTGAAAAAAAAGGTATACACTGCTCTGTTTTGTAAGACTTTCAGAATGCAAAAGCCACTTATCATTTCTCTGGTTATAGTGTGTGTTAGTTTATAAACTGATATCAGCTTGATCATGTGTCCTACGATTAACAGGCATATTTAGTGAAAAAACAATATATGTAAAGGTAAGCGAGCTAATGTTAATGTCTGTTTTTCACACTTACAGGTAATTTGCTTATAAGTGATCGAAGCTTCATTATTCTTTCATTTTTATGTATTCCTAAATCTTGAATGAATTTGACAATACATAATGCAGATGCAAACCGCAATAACTGAGCTCTGCTTTAAATTTTTCATAGTGCATGTTGTTGTGAGGTGCACTTAGTAAAGATTTTATTACCTAGAATGAATGCAGTTTAAATGAATGCTTTAAAGGTCTACATGTAATTGAGAAGAGATCAAAAACACCCAGCAATTCCACAGAGGTTGCATGTTCATGTCTCTTGTGGGTATAGTGGGTGAAGCTGGGGAAAAGCGTGTAGGCTTGGTGGTTACAATTTCATATTTTTTTGTCTACCAACAATTGAAAGGGGAAATATTTTGACAAGTTCCTGTGATATTATGCAAAGGATTAAGAGTAAAACTGAAGGACACCTAGAAGCCTTAGTACGTGCTTAGAAGATGAAGCATCTTGATAAATGCTGAGAAAAGAATAAAATAAATTTTAAGGTTAAAAGGATAATTATCAAGAAAATAAAATTAAATCCTGAAGCACACAAACATTGTCAGGTATTTGTAAAATGGAATTGGAAAGAAGCAAATAAATGGATGGTGAATTAAGCATCGCTTCTAAAGTCCTCATCATTAATCATAGAGTTAACCAATGACACAGCTTTAAATTCTTGATTTTTTGAATTTGCTTTGACATTTTCGCAAGTGAACAGCATTTTTTCATCAGCCAACCTTTCATTAATAAGTTAAATACATACATACACTCTTATAAATAAAGGTGCCAAAGAGGTTCTTCAGTGTTAAGCCAAAGGGGAACTTTTTTGTTCAGAAAGAACATATTTTATTTAGATCCATAGCATGTTCCATAAATAATTATGAATAGACAGTAACAGATTTGTGAAATACCTATTAGTTCAAAATTTTTTAGCACTTTTTTCTGCATTCAATAACACACGCTGATTTCAGGTTTTGCTGATTTGTTAGTACCCTGTTAGGAAGCTTACTATACATTATAGACCTTTTGTTTTGTCCACATATAAGGAACTGTTTCATTAGGAACCTTTTGAAATGTATTTTTTTTTGTCAAGTAAAGAAGCTGTGAAGAACCACCTAACCCAGTAAAGAGTCATTTTAGAATGAGTATTTTTGAGAATATTAGATAGATAGATAGATAGATAGATAGATAGATAGATAGATAGATAGATAGATAGATAGATAGATAGATAGATAGATAGATAGATAGATATCCTGTCATCATGCCACTTCCCCAAAATGCACTCCTTCAATCAGCACTGTTTTGACCTGAGACTGATAAGTCAAATGCTGAAATATTTAACACACACTAAAGGTTCTAAGTCTCCACACAAAATGAAGTGAACTCAGGCATTTTTAGTTTCTGCTGCCCAGTGTCGAGTTTCTGGGAAGTCCTTTGTTTGTTAATGTTGCCCTGCAGATGGCTCTCTCTCTATTACTTGACAAAGTGATCCTCTGTTGTCCTCCATCTGTCCACCACTTATGTGCTCAGTGATTGTAATGTTGTATCAGCACTTCAGCAGATAACACATCTCAAAATAGTATTTAAGGACTAACATGTATAGGATGAACAGGAAAGGATCTTGGATAGTTGTGGGGCATTGTTTTGCTAAGCATCTATTCTGACACATAGTTTGAAATCTTATAATGACCACATTCACTGACCTAGAGAAGTTAAAAACACAATTCTCACATGGCTAGCGAGATGGTGAAGTGCCTATATGGCAGATGATGGCAATATTTACCTACCAGGAAGCACTTCTTAATGCAAAGAGTTGTGGGAATATATGGATGAGCTATTGGGACAGCTCAGCTGATAGATAGTTTAAAAAAAACAAGTTAGATGGACTTATTCATTTCTTTTTGTTTGTCAAATATGTTATGCTCTTATCACTGCACACTGTACATACAGTACATTTACCCACAAGGAAGGCCAATTTAAAGTCATCAGACAAACTAACCTGTATGTCTTTGGGATGTAGAAGAAAACCCAGAACAAATGAAAATCTACATTGAAACCTGAAAAACATTTAGTTTCTACACAGGGTTCAGGGTGAACCCAACATTTCTTCTCATGACATATTATACCAAAGTCAATAAAGCTTGAAGACTGCAATTAAAATATTGTTGATTTGTAACCACCTGTGAACATCAGATTTAAAGAATTTTAATGCATTCATCTGAACATTAAATTTGAAAATTCACGATTCATTTTTGGATCACTCTGAACAGGGCATTCTATCAAATTCAATTTATATACTGTCCAAAAGAAGGCAAAGAGGGACTAAAAATCCCAGAGTAAAATGGACATCTATCCAAAAAAGACTGAACAAATGTGGTGTACTTGGGAATTTTCAACAATGGTTGTAATGTAAATGTGTTAGTAAATTTAGCTGGGTCAAGCCTTTAAAAGTGACAATTGGGAGAGATATGGCCTCATTGCATTAAAGAAAGAGCTTGCAGCCTGGATTTCACATTCTAAATATGTTCCTTTAAACTACACTGGACAGAGGTATGTAACCAATGGCTGACAGGAAGCTATATCCATGTGACCCAGTCACAATAAAGGGCTATTCTAGGGCTAGTCCATGAAGGGACTTTCAGATTAACATGGCTCATCACATCTTGCCTTTGACATCCTGTATGGTGAGTCTACAGTCAAGAAATAATTTGGATGAAAACTATATGTGAGGGAGAAAAAGAGGTCAGAGGTTTGTAGAAAGAGAGAGAAGGTAAGAGTTTGCACTGATCGTTGAAAAAATGGTGTTGTTGTCTCATTATTAACAACCTGCAGAGTAAGGCATAGCAAGAAATCTGAACTTTATTACTGTAAACTGTATTTCAGAATTTGTGATTGAACTGTTTGTCCCTATCTTTTTTGTTTTTAAGTTTAGTTTTCACTGGCAATACTCCAAATAAGGACAACCATTCTACTCCTTACTCCAAATACAATCCCACAGTGCTACACGTAAGCTTGTTTTCTTCTAGACTCTCCACTCAACCCCACATCTCCAAAAATGTGTATGTCAAGTTGATCAGTGATAATAAATTTGGCCTAATATGGATACAAGTATCTACAGGAGTGTGGTCTGTGATACACTGTTTCTTCAATTGCACCCAATGCAAAAAAATAAGCTACAGTCCTCAAAAAAATTTCAGTGAGGTGGAGAACATTAGAAATTTTGTAGAAGCTGATTATTCTCAAGAGCACACCAAGACAAACTAAAGAGATTACAGAGGAGGATGTAGACGAGGATTATGAGGTTGAGGTTGAGGCTGGGAGCATGCGCTGATTACAGCTCATTGCCGCACCTACCACACAGAAAACCACCCGGATTGATTATGACTCACGTATTTGTCTGCTTCCTCCACATTCCCACAGTCTCCTACTTCGAAGAAGATTCTTATTAGCTAAACCTTCCATCCTCTGCCTCTTTCACTCCACCTTCCTTTACAATTAGCTACATCAGACTCATCTCCATTGTCACATATAACTACAAGGAGAAGACATGTTCTTTTTAATTATTGTGCCCTTGGCAAAGACAGTGATATCTCAGTGTAGCTCATTATTTATTTTCACAATGCTCCAAACACATGTATTTTTACCAAAATATTGCTAAATAAATCACTTCTGGAAAACGCTATCATGAACGAAAATGGAATGCAAATAAGCATCTGAAATTTACACCCACCTCTCGTTGTTATATTTGTAATCTTAGAAGTGAGCCACAACCTTGGGATTATTTAGTGTCAGTCTCTGAACTGAATGTTGAATTCAAAAATGTTTTTCAATGAACAAGTTGTTACAGAGCTGAACGTGTGATCAGTGAGTAAGGGGGAAGGCAGGACTTCAATTCAGACATATTTGAGCATTTTCTATTTTCATAATCAAGAATGTTTTCAACCAGTAGTTTGTTTAACAAT
Organism: Erpetoichthys calabaricus; assembly: GCF_900747795.2. NCBI lineage: Eukaryota > Metazoa > Chordata > Cladistia > Polypteriformes > Polypteridae > Erpetoichthys > Erpetoichthys calabaricus. The sequence continues at coordinate 59,940,486 of NC_041394.2, forward strand.
ATCTTTGTAAAATACTGTTAGCACACAAATGGATGACTTGACATGTAAATTATGTGACATGAGTAGTGTGAGATTTTTTTCATGGACATTTTTGATATTGTTTGATATTATCCAATAATGGTGTCCATAAACACCTATTCTATCAGACACTTTACTGTATCTGTTCTGCATTAAAACATTAAATATTCTTCTTGGCTATCACTACAAACTACTTGGCATAAGTAACATATTAGAAAAATGTTATTTTTGGGTGGTGTATTCCTTTAATACTATAAGCTGTGAACTAGGTTCCAGTGTGTTTGCTGGAAATTTCATGGCCTTGATAGGACAAGACTCAATCAATATAACTATTTTGTTTTGTTTAGCTAAACTGGAATCCAGTCTAGACAGCCTCAGGAAACTTCTGGTCAGAGCAAAACAGCAAATGCATTGTCTAAAAAAGAATTATAAATAAATAAATATGAAAGGTAAAAAGTAAATAGTATAAAATGCAGTATATATAGGATTTTCTCACTCATACTCTCACCAGCTATAATTCTAAGATATGCTAAATGCTCAGAATTCTGTGTTTTGCTTCTGTTTGCAAGAAGAAATGTATTTCCCGCATACAGCCAGCTCCAACAAGAAATGCCTTAAAAAAAAGAATAGCTATAACCTGGAATTTCCCTATCATTGCCTGAACCACAGTACTATTAGAAATCTAAGGACTCCTAAAGAAGGCAGTGTCAGGAGACCCCCTTGCAATTGACTGAACTTGAATTCTTTTGAAAACGTCTGGTGTGTTAAGTGGATAGAGGTTTATATCAAATAGATGTAACCCTATAATAAAACAATAGATGATTTCTGAAAGTACTGTAATAGTCTTTTTTTGTTTCAGTTAAATATAGTTGGTTACAATGTAGTGGTATTGGTAGTAGTATTGTCACATTCTGCATGTCCAAGATAAGACTTAGTTCAGAATTTTCATTAACAAAAGTAGAACTTTGTATTATGGTGGTGTGGACTTTTGAAATCCACCATACTGTAGACCACGGGTGTCGAACTCCAGGCCTGGAGGGCCGCAGTGGCTGCGGCTTTTCATTCTAACAATTGACCAGTTTTCACTGCTGATTAACCTTTTTTCCCTTCATTTTAATAGCCTTGTTTTCAAAGATTCAGTCTTCTCAATTGATTCTTTTCTTCATTAAACAGCAGCCAAACAGAAATAAGACGTGAAATGAGCCAACAGATGACCAGCTAAACTGGGGCTTCCAATTCCAATCAATTTCACTCCAACCAGTTCCTTAATGAGAAGCCAGTTCTTGCTGTTAAATAAACCTGTTACTTAATTCCATGGCTTGCTGCTGCTCTCATTCTGCTACAGTAGACATTTCCAAAACTGTTGATCTTCTGATTTTTCTAAGAACGCTGTCAAAATGTTTTGTTGACCTGAGAGATCAACCTTACTGAGACCCTCTCCTTTCTTTATGTTCAGATAATGTGGTTAGCTGGTCACATGGCGGCTCGTTTTGTGTCTCATTATTGTTTGGCTGCTAATTAAGGAAAAACAAAGAACTAAGGGGTCTGAGTTGAGTTAATTAAAACTAAGGCAAAAGAAGTTAATTACCAGAAAAAACAGGTCACTAATTAAAAAGGTGGTTAGAAGGAAAACCTGTAGCCATTACGGCCCTCCAGGACCAGAGTTCGACACTCTTGCTGTAGACTGTGATGAAAGGAAGGGATTAGTTGGCATCCTAGCTGGGTTGGAGGGTCCCTTTACCCAGCCGGGAGGTTCTCAGAAAGGATGGACCGTTTGGATGGATGGGCATCATAACCAGAATGGATGTGGTTCCATTTCTATAATCAGGAATCTTCTATAATGGAAAGTAGCATCCCACAGGTGAGACTGCCATTTCTGTACCTATAGAGCATCATGTGGGCTGTAGTTCTGATGAGCAGGCCTGTTGGGGTCCTTGGGCATTTCCAAGTGGAGCTGCAAGGATAGAGATTTCACTAGATGCAGATCTTGTATAAGGTTCCATTATAAAATACCAGGGTGTGTATTTTTTAATTTACAGAAAACACTTAACATTAACACACAATTTTGCATGGCAAATGCATATAAGTTTGTGAAGAAAGAACTTTGACATGAAAAATGTTGAACTTATCCTTTAATTAGGTTTATTTCTTGCTCTTATCTTACAATATCATTCCTCCCTTGGGTCTACTGTATTAAAAAAAAACTTAATTCTTTATATAAGTATATTTTTTGTTCTCTTTGTTCTGGGTTGGGAATTTATATGCAAGTCATCCACCTGAATACTGTATAACTGAAGAACTGGCAAATTGGTAACTTGGTCAGCGTTACAAAGTGTGAGAGAATTAATGAAAGGACCAAACCAGCAACCATTGTATACCTTTGGACACATTAGCTATTAGGGCATTCTGCCTTCTAATACTCTGTGTTATCTGGGTCTGATTCTACTAAATTTGGAGATTTTGTTTTGGCAATAGTTTCAGCTCATTAGTATATATGAATTTAGTTTGGTGTTACAAGTTGCACTGTATAAGAGTGGTGCTGTGATCAGTTGTGTTTAGTTCTTTACTTGGAAGCTGACTTCCATCATGATGAAATTTTTCTGAATTAAGAACAGTGAATAAGCAAAAGAAATGAGCAACAATGTTTTATTAGACACTATCTTAGACAGATTACTCAAAACACCCACTGCCATCACAGCATTACACCTATTTTAGGCAGGTTTAAAAAGAAGAACACACCATGCTTCAACCATTTATTCTGCATAAACTCTAACTGTATTTGTATTTTTGGTAAAGATTTTAATCTCATCACTGTCTCTGCAGCAGCAGTAGCTTTGGACTCTGGGTAGGGAATACAGCATTTAACTTCTGGTCATGTCCCTCAACTAAAATAATGATTAAATGTGATACATTTAAAACTAGTTAAACTCATTTGGAATGAGGAAGTGTAAATACCACATATCTCTTGGAGGAAGGCTTGATTTTAGGTGAAGTGGCTTTTAGTGTGAAACTCCTAAACCCTCAAAGAGTTAGTGCAAGTTTCCTTTAAGTCTTTGGTTTCCTTTCATAGCACATTACGCTGAATAGGAAACCTACATTGCATACTTTGTCAGTGCAAGCTTTAGTGTGCTCAATGGATCATTGAGAGTTGGTTTATCTCTTCCTCATGTTAGCATAGCCACTCGTTTCTGTGTCATGTTGACCTAAGAAATGTGGAATTAGGAAACTGGTGGATGAATTTTACAGAACATTCAAAGTGGATACATTTTAAACATTTCTTAAAACTTTACAGGGTGGCCTCAGAATATTTTATATAGTTTTATATGTACAGTGCCTACAGCTTCACATTACAATTCCCACAAGTCCCTCCACAACTGTGCAAACCTGTTTTAAAGACACAGACCCCATATTTACAAACCAGGTATCAATGCTACCAGTATTGTTACTAACATATAATAATCAGCAAACAGGATGTACCATACAAAAAGGAAAACCCCCTTCAATGTACTACTGTATAAAGCAAAGTCTGCCTGATTGATTGATTAAGTAGTTGTCTGTTTTTTTGCCATGTGTACTTAGTTCAATGATAGTCCTTCTTGAATGAACAGAATCCATCTATCCATCTTTCAAACCTGCTTAATGAGAGTAGGGTCACGGGGAAGCTGGAGCCAATTTCAGGAAACATTGGGAGCAATTTTTGGAAAGGTCACCAGTCCACAAAAAGGTTAACACACACACATACAAACACACACAGGGGCCAGTTATGTCAACACACATAACAAATTATACATACAGTGATATATTAACTTCTTGACAGGCAGACATCAGGTGGTCTGATGGTCTCTCAACACAGTGATTCCATAGTGATGTGTTCTGACTCCTATGCTATACTCTGTACTTATGACTGCAAGGCTGCAAATGACTCCATTATCATTGTCAAGTTTGCTGATGACACAACAGTGGTGGGCCTGATTTCTAACAATGATCAAAATGAGCAGGGTGAAGTCAAGAGTCTGTCACACTGGTCTCTGTCACTCTTGAACATCTGCAAGACAAAAGGCACTAAAAGAGGACTTTGGGAGAAAACAGCAGAGGCACTGTCACCCCCCCCCTCAGTGTTACCAGCACTCCAGTGGCGAGGTCAGACAGTTTCATATACCTCAACGTCCATATCACAAAGGATCTGACCTGGTCTAAGCATATTGACACCATGTTAAAATACTAAAGAAATTCTATAAATCCACCATTGAAAGAAAGTATTACTCTCTGTAATAACAGCACGCAGCAGGACCGCAAAGCTTTGCACAGAGTGGAATGGTCAGCTAAACACATCACTGGACATGCACTCTCTAACTTCCAGGACATCTATACCAAGCAATGTAATTCAGGGTAAAATATATATTTATATATATATAAAACAGATACCAGCCATCCCAACAATGGCCTCTTCTCTGCGCTGCATTCATTGCCTGAAGACCAATTCAGAAAGACTGAGGAAGAGCTTCTTTCTACAGTTCATTCACATCTTGACTAAGAAAAGAATCTAGATCAACATGATGCCATATTGTTAATTCTCCTATCTTAAGTTATATATTTATTTATTAATTATCTTGTATATAAACATCAATGTGTGGAAGTGGGTGTGTCTGTCTGGCCCAGAAGTGAGAGGTGGAGTCGGTGTAAGGGCTCCACCGATGACGATACACAAGCGAGGCCAGCACCTCAGCAAAATGAAACCTCCAAGGAAAGTGACTCGCTTAGTACAGAAGCGAGGCGAGCACATCGGCAAAACGGTATTCCTTTTCCTTTCCTCCTACTGCTAATACACAAGCGAGGCAAGCACAACGGCAAAACAAAACATCCAAAGAAAGACAGTCGCTCAGCCGCTAATACACAAGCGATGCGAGCACGTCAGCAAAACAAAACCTCCTAGGAGAGAGATGTCCAGAGTAGTTAATTTCAATTACCTAACATCTCTACATTTCAGTTTTTTTTTCTGACAATTACAGTGGTTTCTAGCATGGGCTTACACAGCTAGTAGTTTTATAATATTATTATATTGCTGGCATGCATATTGATATTTACAGAGTTCAGCATTTACCAATTATTCTTCTACACAGTCAAAGTTCAGCAGCTAAGCATTTACTACATATAATCTGATTTGATATATAGTTTACATACACTGTGTGTGTACATATTCGCACATACATGCATAATATACTGTATTTTAATATTAATTAAAAAGTGAGGTCAACAGAAATTGGTCATTGCTATTCATAAAGGATGCTTCTAATTCCTCCATTTCAAAGAAGACATTTTATTTTCATAGTTTGCTATTGAGGTAAGTTTCTTATTAAGATATTCTGAACACACTGTATTCAAGATGGCAACAATGAGATGATTTGTTCAGTCATTATTCATAGACAGTTAACTATTTCAGTGCCTGATCTATCCATATAAAGTAGTTTTATTCATGTAAGGTACAAGTTGTAATGGGTAATGCACAAATATATTACACAAATATGTTATAAGATCATCTCAGCTTATATAACCTAGCTCTCCTCCCTTTATTGGGTCAGCATTTGTTATAGTGAACTAGAGCTTGTAGGGTAGATGCACATTACATCTGATGTCCATTGTAACCATTGCAGTGTTGACCTCAGCTGTTATTTAGAGGAGAATTCCCTAATAGTGGTGATCATAAATATGTACACATTCATTTTCTAGTTAGATGACCTACAGGTCAGGATACTTAGTATACAGCACTTGGTGCAACATAGCATAACATAACAACACTGCTTAATCCTTTTCAGATTCTCGTTAGTCCATCACCTACTGTATATGTGTAGCACTGGGGGGAACACGGGAAACAACCCTGGCCTGAGTGCCACTTAACTTTAGAATAGCATGACATTACATTCATTCATGACAATCAATCCAGCTTAAGTCATAAGGATAATGCTTATACCGACAAGACAGGATGCAACTTTAGAAAGAGCACCAGTTGATTTTATATGAACGTTTTCAGCACATTGATTTTTTTTACACAGAAATGAAGGGGCAAATCGATTTGGTTTAAAATACTTGCAAACCTACCCTAAAACCTCAGATTTATGGAGTTTTCACAATATTACTCTATGTTAACTACCAGTCAAGCTTTGATAATTTAAAATCAACGTCTGTTTTCTGCTTTGGGATGGTACAAGCATATCTTTATTTTATTTTGACATACTCTGTAGGATGTGTAAGCACGTATCCATGTGGTAACTTCCACCTTCCTTTCCCTTTTCCTTTCCTCTGTGCTTCTACGCACCCCCTGCTTTTGCGCATTAGATTTTCCTCGGTAGGTGGAAACCGTCGTGAGCGCAAGGGCTCTTTCGATCTCTCCCTAACACACACACTCTCTCTCTCTCTCTCTCACTCTCAGAATATCTCTTTTCGTTCTGTAATGGGGAAGTACCACGGGTGGAAGTTCCACTCGCAAAAGCTTACATAAAACAGACATCATGCAGTCTCAGATTTCAAAAAGCTCTTGACCATTTTCAAAAGTGTATCTCAGAAAGAATGTCTGCACAAGAATACGTCCCACAGGAATACGAAGGTAACCGGGGAATGATAAACAACAGCACTTTGGGACCTTACGTGGCGGTGGATTTACAGAAGCACGGCTTTGTGATGCTCAGAGAGAAGCCAAAACAGTCGTGCAGCTGCTTGAAGTGGATCGGTGTCTTCTCCTTTACGCTGGTGCTTTTGGCATCTACCTTCCTGACGCTGATGTACTTTGATATCATTCCTTCACTTAAAGCTTCACCTGAAACGAAGCTGGTAAGTGCCAATTTATTTTTTTTCTGCTGCGTCTTTACAGAGTAAGCACCAAGATTGCGAGTCATCTAAATGTAAAGCAACTTTTAGACTCTGCACTTTTAAGAAGATTATGTTCGTTCTCAAAATATGTTATTTTTAGTTAGGTATTAACAAGTAAGCAGCGTATTCTGATTTCAAATGCAAGCTCTAGTGGAAGGGTAACGTCGTTTGCTGCTGCCTGCGCTTTTCAAAAAAAGTGTACCAGTGCGGGCCAATCGCTGCGGCGCGGAGTTAAAGACGTTTAGCTTCAGCCTCACTTCACAAGCTGCTCTGCCTCTGACCGGACTTTGTATGCTTTCCTCAAGCAGGTTGAAGGCACGTTGCCAGTGAACATTACGCCAGAGGAGAACAACAGTAAGTTTCTGTCTTACACTCTTTTATTATGCATGGAAAGCCTTTCTTTCTTTCTTTCTTTCTTTCTTTCTTTCTTTCTTTCTTTCTTTCTTTCTTTCTTTCTTTCTTTCTTTCTTTCTCTTTCTTAACAATTCTTCATTTCTATTGCAGCGCTTCCTGAAGCACTGAAGCAGATGGCAATCAAGCCGCAGACTCCAGCAGCGCACTTAGTCGGTGAGTATTTTTAGATTTAGTTATCTAAATCAACTTCATAGTTAGTTGCTTGCATAAGAGCAATTAACCGTTTTGACTGTAATTGTGGGATTTGAAGAAAAGGTTCTAAAAACCGTTAAGTCAGTGTGGTGCTCTTTAGACTGGTAACAGAAGTACTGCTTTTTAATTTCAGTACTTTTCCATCCATTGCTGAATTCTATACATTTAAAGATTCTAAACATTAGACTAGTAAGTTTGCAAGTTTATGGGAACTGTTACAACCATCTTCATTTAAATGTGACCTTGAGCAGGGGGATACAGAGCACTTGTCACTTAGAGGTTTTAATAACAGAACACATTAATGACAGCATTGGGAATGCAGCAGCAGAATTTTAACTTTGTATCTTGAAATTAGTAGTTAGCACAGGCAAAAACAATTTACAATTTATAATAACACTATCACACAGGTATTAACTTGTTAAATAGTTTGCACTTTACATTATGTATGAATCTCAACATAGTGTTTATAGTGTTCAGGGTAGCTGCCGCCTGTACTGGTAGAATCACAGACAAGTCAACCAGTCTTGGATGACACACCATTCGTACCCTGGGCACACTCAGATTAACTCCTATCCAGCCAATATAGAAGTGCCAGTCCACCTAGCCTGTACATCAGAAAACTTAGGTTTATGCCCACCTATGCGCACCACTGTGCCACCTTGTCACACAGACAGCCTCTCAATATCAATTTGTTTTTGACTGATTGTGGCTTTTTGTGTATGCTACTTCAACAGTTTTGAAGTAAACACAGAAGTCATACTTGGTATTAAGCCTATTAACGTGTGTTTCTATTAGCTGAGGTCAGCATTATCAGCCCTTTCAACTTTTAGTCAAGTATACTGGCAGGAAATCCAGACACACGTCCATCACTACAACATCCTTACTGTGGGTAGGACTGTTGCCTATTTAGGCAATTGAGAAGTAGTAATTGTTAAAGGTTGGGTTTATAGGTGTTTGTAAATTTTAAATTTAATTCTCAATTGTCATACACATCTCCAAGTTTTTTGCGAAAAGACAATTTCCTCTTGGGGATTAATACAGTGTATCAGATGAAAAATCAAACTGGACTATAATTACTTATTAAGAGGAGAAAATTCATCCTGTAAGAACTCAGGTGTGTTGTGTAGCTTGCACACATTTTTGAAGTTAGTATTATGATTATTTATAGGTATAGGCTTAATGTAATTACTAATAAAAATGACAAGACCCAGAAGCAAACCGCTGAATGGATGAATTTGTAATCATAACACCTATGAATGGCTATAGTATAGTAACGCCATACATCATGATCTAATATAACCTTCACGCTTGAGTGCTGTTGTGTTACCAATTGGAAAAAGAGTGGAGTAGAGATGCTGATTGAGTGTCTGACCCAAGTTTTTCTCTTACAGCTGACGTTTCCTCTGATCTGAAATGGCTTAGTGATGTGGACCAGGCTTTTCTGGAAAATGGAATGAAGCTTAAAGATGGAGTGGAGCTCATTATACCCAGAGATGGCTTGTATTTTATCTATCTTCAGGCTGTATTTGAGACCAACCAAGTTAAAGAATTGACTGGTAGCAGGGACTGTGCGCAGAGTACTGATCTGTCAATGAGTGTGCAACGGTACTCTGTGTCTTACCCAGAGTATGTTAGTATTCTCAGCACCTCGCGGTCTTTGTGCCTGCCCAAGATGAAGGACAGCTTTCATTTGCCACTCTACCAAGGTGCCTTGTTTAAGCTACTTAAAGGAGATAAACTAAAGGTACTAATAGATCCTCTTGAATTTGTGGATGACAGAAAAACATTCTTTGGGGCATTCGCTTTGTAAGGATGTGTCAGTGATGTGTGGTATCATGTTATGAATCAGACAGTTATTGTAATTGCAATATTAAATTTAGAGCTGCTCACAGGCCAGTAGGTGTGGGGTGTCCTAAGCTGCCACTGAATGGAAAGAGTTTTCTGAAGAATCATTTGATATTTATGTATGTATGTATGTATGTATTTATTTATTTATTTATTTACAAACCAGTGAAACCTTTTGTACATATTTGGTCTGACTGGCATTTTATGAAATGCACACCAGTTATTGGTGTTTTAACCTCAACACTAAGAAAAAGGTACTGCTGGATTTTTATATATGTGATGAATTGCTGTATTTATTAATTTTAGTCATCTTAATTACTATTTAATGATTGCTTTCTTTGATCAATTGACTGTAATGCCTTTTTACATTATGAGTACTTCTGTTTAAAAGGAGCTTGCAACTTGAGGTCCATGCTTTGCAAGGCAGCAGTGGTTCAAGGGTAGACTGGACCAAACTAAAGTGTTACTAAACAAATGGACATCAGGGGCACCTTAAAGTGTTGCCATACTGTAAGCTTGATTTCTCAGAACAAGTCTTTGAAATAGATGTCTCATGTTGAGAACATTGAAACTTGTTTTATATTAAAATAAGTATTGTATATTTAAAAAATATGTTTTTAAGAACTGTTTTTATTTATGTAATACAGCATTTAATAAAATGGATTATTTTGTCAAGTCAAAATGAAACATCTGATGTCTTATTGTTTACATGGAATTGATCTGGAATTAGTTTGGGATAAATTCTTCAATAATTCACATGCACTTGATGGGTGCCTCTAATTTGGCCTGTAAGAGTAAGTCGGGGTGTTGGCTGTGATGGACTGGTGCCCACTTTAGAGCTTGTTGTCGCCTTTGCCCCACCCCACCCTGAACTGGATAAACTGGGTTTTTTTGGATGAAGGTAATTCTAAAGAAAATACACTACATAGAAAATGGATGGAAATAATTATAAACAAAATACATTACATAGCAGTCTCAATGAGAAGACAAGCAAAATGACACCTTTTATCGGCTAACTAAAAAGATTACAATATGCAAGCTTTCAAGGCAACTCAGGCCTCTTCTTCAGGCAAGATGTAATCAGAGACTGGAATTCCCTTTGTTCCTAATCTCTGTTTTACATCTTGCCTGAAGTAGGGGCCTGAGTTGTTTCAAAAGCTTGCATATTGTAATCTTTTTAGTTAGCCAATAAAAGGTGCCATTTGCTGGACCTCTCATCCATAATGGCTAATGCAGTACAACACCCTAGTACTATAGCAATCTCAAATAAAAGACATTCTCAAATCCACCTAATCCAGTTCAGGTGATATTAAAGACAACACATTTACTGTATATTTGAAACAACACAAATAATATTTGTAATACAAATCAACACAACTAATCCTTTAAATGCAAGTAATAATTTATCGATGGTACAGTATGCCAACTGTCTTGTTTTTATTTAAGTGATATTGCCTCAATTGCTTGTTTTAATAGTGAATGAATGTAAGTGCTGTCTTTTGGCTTTCATTGCAATGTAAAGCACTCCATTCACCACACTTGATTATTGTATTCAAAAGACAAAATTGCTTTTACTGTCAGTCATTGCTGATTAGTTAATAGCTAAATTATTTTTCACCACTCACTACTTTTAATATATCTTGACTCCTGCTGCCACATTATGTATCTAATTAATCAAACACAACAAACCCATCAGCTAATGGCCCTACTCAACAACTGGAATTTCCTTGAGTCTATTCTCTGTAGAAGATATTATTAAAAAAACCCTGAACATGATTTACGCAGCGGCCTAGAATGGCAGCTTCATGCCATCACAGCGTGTAAATGTTACTGCTCAGTAAAACACAGATGTAAAAGATTAGATCGTATTGATATAGTCAAATGCACTACGTACAACTGGAAAGATTAACCCAAAAGGCTGTTGAGGCAAAGACCCTGGCACAGTCTATGAGAATAAGCTTTCAAAACTGAAATAACTAGTCAGACAAGTATGCATACATTCTTAGACTTGTCCAAACAGGAAGCAATATAAAAATTAATAGACAGTTATAGAAAAGTACAACATGTTAATTTTAATATTTACGTTTTTAAGATAAGACAGAAGTTAAAAGAACAGGAATGAGGGTGCTAAAGACAGTTATTTATAAAGTGGGTAAGAATGAAACTGTTTAATCCATTTCCCCATTTTTTAGAATCTCCTGCACAAATGCACACTGACAGAAGATGTGTGTGAGGTCAGATAACCAAACCATTGAAAGTAATCCATGTTTAGCTAGTTTTTTCTAATTATAACTTTTCTGCTGAGCTAAGCCTCAGTTCAAGAACTGTCTTCTATGCCACTGACAAATGACAAGACATCTACAATTAGACTCATTTAGCTTTCAGTATTCTGAAGGTGGGACTTTTCTTTTGTCATTGCATCAGAAGATTTCCTCAGGTTTTTTTTTTGCTGTTTAGACCTAGGGAATGCCCCAGTTTATTTAATCATTCTTAAGATATTCACACGGGTCCTGCTGGGTTTTCCACACACAGTTTAAAACTTGAACAGTGGGGTGAATACAGTGCAGTACTTTTTTTTGTGTTGCTGCTTTGTGGATCCAGCATCCCAAGTCTGCCACCCATTTGAGGACTGTATTGAGCTTGCTTGTCCTTTCCATTCCACTTGTCCTTCCACTCCAGGAATTCTAAATTTCCTTTCACATCACTTTAGGTTTTTTACTGATTGGAAGTTCTCCCATCTCCTGTCCTCAATTGGAGAGGCTAGTTGAGAACCCAGGGACTCCCAAGTCAAAAGCAAACTGCTTGCCTCGAAGTGAAATCCCAGGCTTATGACTAAAAGCTTGTACCTGAGAGTTTATCAGATTGCCCAGAAGCATCAGGCTCTCTTAATTAAACCTTGCTCTGTTTACACGTCCCATGACATTTGTGCAAAAAATCCAACAGGTTGGACACGTAGTAATGCCTGTCAACATGTTTCCTAATGGCATTGAGATGATGTCATGTGTTGCAGTAGCGTGATTAACAATGAGCACCAACAATACTACCACATTCATAAAAAGAAACAGCAAAACACTGTTGTCGGGTAAGAACATACATATCACAAAATGTTGAAATGTGTAAACGTTGTAAATAAAATCCTAAAGGATACGTAAACGCAATAATGATATGCAATATTTAAATGTGCTCATGACTACTGTCACAGTCATGTCCTCTTAACAGTTTGCTTTTTCTGTTTTGAATTTGTTAATGAATTGTTTATTTTTCTACATTTATTTAAAGACATATTGGTGACATTTTTAAGTGTCACAAATTTTTAGCCTTAATTGTCCTACCCGCATACAATGTAATGGAATGTGCTCATGTGCTTTTGGCAGCCATTTTGTTTAAGGGTAGTAACCTTAATAATCCATCCATCCATTTTCCAACCCGCTGAATCCGAACACAGGGTCACGGGGGTCTGCTGGAGCCAATCCCAGCCAACACAGGGCACAAGGCAGGAAACAATCCTGGGCAGGGTGCCAACCCACCGCAGGACACACACAAACACACCCACACACCAAGCACACACTAGGGCCAAGTTAGAAGCGCCAATCCACCTAACCGGCATGTCTTTGGACTGTGGGAGGAAACCGGAGCGCCCGGAGGGAAACCCACGCAGACACGGGGAGAACATGCAAACTCCACGCAGGGAGGACCCGGGAAGCGAACCCGGGTCCCCAGGTCTCTCAACTGCGAGGCAGCAGCGCTACCCACTGCGCCACCGTGCCGCCCAACCTTAATAATTGTCCTTATTTTGTGTTCTGCCCTTTTGACTCAGTACCAATCTTTACCTTTGGTTAGCACAGCCTTCTGCTCCTGACTATTCTGTCTTTGCACTTTAAAAAGAAATATCAGACTTATTCTTAAAAAAAATCAATAAATAAATAAACAACCATTTTTATCATTTCTTCTTTTATGGAATGATCGAAACGGTTACAACAGTCATCATTTTGCTATAATGTTTGCCTCGATCATTTCCTTAGAACATTAGAGCAATCTAGGCAGGTCATTTAGCCCAACAAAGTCTGCTAGTCCAATCCAGTGAATTCTTCTAAAATAACATCAAGTCATGACTTGAAAGTCTCTGAAGTCCTACTGTCTACCACACTACTTGCTGACTTATTCCATGTGTTTATAGTTCTCTGTGGGAAGAAAAACTTATTAATGTTTGTGTGAAATTTACCTTTAACAAGTTTCCAACTGTATTCCCATGACCTTGATAAACTTTTTTTAAAGTTACAGTATCTATCCACTGTACTAATCCATATTACTAACGAGAATGGTAAACCGGATGGCATGGACGCAGGTTTACTAACTAAACCGGATGGCATGGACGCAGGTACACGGCGATGGGACCATGAGACGTACTGCGCAGGCGCGTACAGCGCACGTCTCATAAACCACAACGAAGGACTCACGGCCCAAAAATGAAACAGCTCAACGGACGTGAATGAGAAGTGAAGCAACAAGGCGCCCATAGCTAACGACTACCGACACAGCCACGCCAAAAAGAGGATTCTGAGCTGCACCCCGGATTCAAACGGAAGAGGCTAAGGCGGCCCCACAGGTCCACAAAGATGGTATGAAAGGCGCAGGCATCACCGCGCTATTGTGAGTGGCACTACTATGGAAGGCGCAGGCGTCACCGCCATATTGTGCGTGGCACTACTGCGGAGTGAAGTGAGGAGTAATGTGATGCTTGGGATTGTACAAACCGCTGAACGCTTTACACCGAATTCAAACACAATACAGCTCAACGATACAAACACGAGCTCACCTGGATAAGATCAATGAACGCAGGCACCTATAACGCGCGTCTGAAACTGCGGAAGCACAGTAGACACGGGTTCAAAACGAACGAGCTCGACTGACGGATATACAAACACGAGCCCGGCTGGATAAAATCAATGTACGCAGGCGCCTACAACGCACTTCTGAAATGCCACAGGCACGGCTCCAAGACGAACGAGCTCATCATATAAGAGCTCACCCATCAAAAAAACACTCAGTCATGTGGTACACACAGATCATGTGCTCTCAGCACATATAAAGCGTATAAGGACAATATGGAGAATAGAGACCCAAAGGCGTTGCAGAGAAAAAAAGGCAGATAAGATATTATGAAAGCAGTGGAATTCGAAAGGCTCCAACAAACGATGGCACGATACACATGCAGAGACAGGTACAGAATATGAAAGCAGTTAAATCCACAAGTGTTGTAGCGTCCCAGCCAGGTTGAGGGCTTTTTGGTTGTAAGTGACTGTTAGGTCTGATTGAGGGAGGACGGAGTTCAGCACGGAAGACTGATAGCGGGGTATTGATTGATTCGGTAAGGGGGGGCGTTGGAAAGGGTGCTAGAAAGTTGTGTTTGGAGTTGGGAAGTCGGCAATTGTTCAAGTAAAACTTTTGTGACATTTTATCATATCAGTCGCTACAGTATCAAAGAACAGATAGAAAAGATCGCATTAACGCAAACAAAAGGTAATTAATCATCAGAGACGGGGGTAATTGAAAAAAGAGCAGGACAAATCAAGGTCTGAAATAAAAGGCAAAGAGTAAACAACAAAGTCTTTTCGCATTTGCATCATTCAAAGCACAAAACGTGGATTTACACAATAATGGACCATACGCTATGAGAATCTGTAGTACCGGAACAGTTAAAACAACAAGTTAAATTTCAAAGAATACACAATTCGGTCAGGTGTATATTGATGATCACGGAGAAGCGATGCAAAGTTTACCCAATGCCGGGGGTAGGCGAGCGAAGCCCCCTTGTTCCTTCATAATTTTAAGCACTTCAATCATGTCTCCTCCTAATATTCTTTTACTTAAACTGAAATGGCTCAGCTCTTTTAATCTTTTCTCATAATTCATCCCTTTAAGCCCTGGAATCAGCCTAGTCACATAACTTTCTTGAATTTGTACTGTCTATATTATGCTATATAGCCTAACATTCTGTTAGCCTTCTTAACGGCTCCTGAGCACTGTCTGGCAGTGTTGAGTCCACTACAACTCCCTTCTTTTACTAGATTCCACGTGACTTTTTGTTCAGTTTGCAACCTTTTACATCACTAACCTTCTGCCGGTCAACAAAGTCTACAGGTCCTCTATTTGACTGTTTCATGCTTTTAAAAATTCCATTATAACAGCATAATAAAACATGTTATCCTACTGTAATGCCTTCTTTAGCTATTGGCTTCTGAGCAGTGTGCTAATCTTGGGCTCCCAACAACCAGGAGTTTCAAAATATAATATTCTCATACCCACTTAGGAGTTCTTATGAGTCTGAATTAGTGTAAGCACATGTAATTTAGGGTATTCATAAGACATGCAATGATTTGCTTCATGAAATTTAAAGTCTAAACATTCTCAGTAGAAATTTGTCATTTTCCACCCTCTGATAGAGATCATTAGAAGACTAGATTTTTTGTTGATATTTACTTGTGATGTTGACCCCTAGGGCACACTTTTGTTCAAGTTAATTTTGAGTCCAGATATCTTTTGAAATTCTGCTAGTACATTTAGGGCTGTAGGCACAGAATTTTATGGATCTGATATATACAGTACCATATCATCTGCATATAATGATATTTTCTGTTCAAGTCCTTCTCTGAAAATCCCCTTTATCTCTGATACATTTTGAAAGAGAACAGCCAATGGCTCGATGGCGATTGCAAATAGCAGTGATGACAAGGGGAATCCTTGTCTAGTACCGTATTCTTGTTTGAAGTAGTCTGAAATAATGTTGTTAATACAAACTGAAGCGTTCTGGGCTGGTGTACAGTAGTTTGATCCATGCACATATGTTTTGGCCAAACCCAAATTTATGCAGAATGGTGAACAGGTAATCCCATTCAACGATATCAAATGCTTTTTCTGCATCCAAAGATAATAAGATCTCCGGAAAGTTAGACTTTATGGGTGAATCTATATCACTGCTCCGCAACAGGTGTGCCACGGCACACTGGTGTGCCTTGAGCCGATACAGGTGTGACACGGTCAAATAAGACAATTTTCTAACTAAATAATATTTCAACGGTCCTCCTTAGAAACACAATAACGAGAAATATTTGCGTAAATAGCCTTTTAAAGGTTTCATAATTTTATGTGTCATTTCTCTGAAATAATAAATCCCATCGCCTGGCGCCTGTCACCTACGACGTAGGCCCTACGTAGTCGGCAGACAACTCCGTAGTATGCTTTGATAGGCAGAGCACTCCGTGCCCTCACCTAGATTCAATTCAAGCCGACGTATTAGTCGTGCTACGTTGCATTCACTCGTCTTGCGACAGTAGTTATCATTCATTACTATTAGTTGTGTTGCTGAATTGTGTATGGTTAACGTTCTTCGTGTGATTCATATTTAGTTTTATACCCCTTTAAATATGGATAAATTTTTACGTGCAAAAGATTCGTCTTCACGTACAGATGATGAAGAACCCAGCACAAGTGTTGCAAAAAAAACCAAAGAAGATTGTGAAAAGGAAGTACAACAAAGACTACATTCGATATGGATTCTCGTGGTGTGGTGACGAAACGGCTCCAAAGCCACAATGCATCATTTGCGGCGATCAGCTATCAAATGAGGCAATGGCACCCAGTGAACTAAATCGCCATTTAAATTCAAACCATCCCAGTTACGCCAAAAAAGACAAACAACTCTTGTGTTAATTAAAAATGATAAGCGGTCATGCTTAAAAGATCTTGACCAAGAACTTCGGGTTGCGCTGTCAAATATTGAGCCGAATATAAAACTTTTGTGTTCATTGAAACAAGCGCAGGTATCACATTAATCAGTCATTATGTTATAATAATTATTAAGATTGCATACAAGTAAATATAGTATAGTTTTTATGTATGTAAACTTATAATAAATGTATACTTATAATAAAAAAATGAAAATTTATTGTAAAATTTGTGTATTAAATTAATATCTATATATCAGTGGCGTAGCTGGAGATCATGTTGCTCATGAATGAAATTTTTTTTGCGCCTCCTCAAGGAACATAAAAAAAAAGGAAACTACCGTAGTTTGGATGCCCCTAAATAGCTGGCGCTCGGAGCGGACTGCTAACCCCCACACCCCCCCGCCCTGCCCAAGCTGCGCCACTGCTATATATTTTAGCTTTTGACGTGCCGCGGAATTCTAGGAAGAACTTTGGTGTGTCGTAGGTGAGAAAAGGTTGCGGAGCACTGATCTATATTACTAAACGACAGTTGTATATATGCATGGACGCAGGACGACGGACGCAGGACGCATCGAAGTGCATGTGCACTGCGACTCAGCGCCCCAGAGTCAAACCCAGCGGCTTCCCAGACTCAGTAGGTGGTGCCCAAACAACACAACACAACCTGTAAACTAAACTTCAGGTCACAATACAACCACCGCCTGAACGCGCACACCACCGCATATAAAACCTTCATTTAGTAATGTTTATGAAGGTTGTAAATATGCACGGATGCCAGACGCAACCCATGCCAAAAGCGCACGTGCACAGCGCCCAACAGTCAAACCCAGCGGCTTCCCAAAGTCAGTAAGTGGCGCCCAAACAACACAACCTGTAAACTAAACTTGACGTAAATCGTGTACGCCAACAAGTTGCCATGGTGACATATTTAAACATTGACCTAGAATAACTAGACGCCTCATGACTAGCAGAATCGCACGTCAACATCGCCGCCATATTGTGAGTGGCACTGCTGTGGAGTGAAGTAATGAATAATGTGCTGCTTGGGATTGTACAAACCGCTGTACGCTCCAAACCAGATCCCGGGGGATTACATTTCATAGGTAAAGCTGAACAATTGTTTTGGTTATATTTGGCTGTTAGAAAATTCCGTTTTATAATCTTTACTTTAGCTAAGCCAGGCTAAGCTAGCAAAGCTATGCATTTATGTGCTCAAGTGAGCCTCCAAACAACGTTTTGGCTAAATGTATTTAGTCACTATGTACATTGTTGTTAGCTGTTAACATTTCTCAAACTTGATGATGTTTTTTCTCAAGGAGCACATTGAGGAAGCACAGTTTGAAATTGACAATCATCATTTTATGCTCATGTCTTTAGTTGTGTCTGTCTTCCACAAACTAAGGCTGCACCATATTGCCAGACTGAATACTCTCAAAGTACAAGATCTGAGTGAGCGAGAGAAGTGTAAGTCTGGAGGAGATCAATGAGGTTGTGGAGAGCTTTAAATGTTAAGAGCGGTATTTAGTATTGTATTCTGTAGTTAACAGGGAGCCAGTGAAGTTGAGAGAGAATAGGTGTAATATGTTCAATGGATTTACAACAGCAGGATATTATCCTGGCAGCAGAATTTTGAAGAAGTTCTAAGCGATTGATAAGTTTTTATGGGATGCCAGATAGAATATCCATCCATCCATTATCCAACCCGCTGAATCCGAACACAGGGTCACGGGGGTCTGCTGGAGCCAATCCCAGCCAACACAGGGCACAAGGCAGGAACCAATCCCGGACAGGTTGCCAACCCACCGCAGGACACACACAAACACACCCACACACCAAGCACACACTAGGGTCAATTTAGAATCACCAATCCACCTAACCTGCATGTCTTTGTACTGCCATTACAGTAATCTATACGTGACGTGACTCTGGCATTAAACAATACTTCAGTACTGTGTTGTGTAAGAACAGGACAAATTCTGGAAATGTTTCAAAGATAGAAGAAGGCAGTCCCCGAAATGTAACTTATATGGGAGGAATGGTTAATAATAATAATAATTATAATTATTATTATTTAATAATTGCCATTATTAGTGTATAAATGGATATAAATAATTGCATTTAAACGATTCGCCGAAATCTGTTGTATGTAAACGTTATTGTTTTTTCATCAGAAAACCCGGTGTCCACATCTACCTGTATTAGTTTAAATAGCACTTTTGCCACTCGTAATAAGGCTGACGTATCGTGTCTACTGGGAAACACAGTGAATGTGGCACCTATCTATATATGTGTATGTATTTAAACTTGAGGTAGTGGTGACTACTGACAGTGCCAGCAGTCAGCTACTCCACAGTGCCTGCGGTCAGAGGTTCAATTATGATTCCTAACAGCAAATGACTTCTAGCTAACAACACACCCATAGAAAAAGAAAAACGAGACTGCATGGATAAAAACAATGAACGAAGGTGCCTACAACGCGTTTCTGAAACACCAGAACCAAACGAGTCATGGCTCCAAAAAGAAACAGCTTTACTGCAAATATATTTATTTCATTAAATGAAAACCTTCCCAGGATGCTCCCACCCTCCATGATCTTACATCCCTTCAAAGATTGGAGGGAACAGAAAGTAATTGCCATTCTTGCATTTGAGATTCTTTAGAGAATCGGGGGGTTAACTGGTATATTATATTAAATAGGTGTCGAAGAATGGAAGCCAAGTGTCTACCTTTAATAAATCCAGTTTGATCTTGTGATATTACTGAAGGAAACACTTTCTCCATCCTTCTAGTTAGGGCTTTAGAGAGTATCTTCACATAATTATTCAGACATGAGATTGGTCTGTATGATGCACATTGTAATAAGTCCTTATTTTTCTTAGGAAGAATGGTAATTAATGCTTGGCAAAAACTTTGAGGTAGAATTTTCTTGTCTCTAGCTTCTATAAATGTTGCTAATAAGAGGGGAGCTGACTTAACTAACAATGTTTCATAAAATTAACGATCCTCAGGGACCCCACCCACCCCCAACACAAACTGTTCACACTTCTACCCTCAAACAGGAGGTATAGAAGTATGAAATGCAGGACTTCCAGGCTAAAGAACTTTTTCATTCCCAAGGCCATTAGACTCCTAAATAACTGACTGGAGTTTATAACCATGGTGCACCTCATTCTATCTACCTCACACAACTGTATTTGACTTGTCCATCACACACCTACCTGCACATTACACTTTATACTTCTATTCCGTTTTTATACTTTATGCTACCTCTGTTACTTATTATTCATCTGCTGTTTATTATTTATGTTTATCTTTATATGTTGGTTTTGTCATTTGGTGTGGACAGCAAAGAAAGAATTTAATTGTCCAGGGAAACGTGTTTCCTTACTGTGCACAAGACAATAAACTTTGAACTTGAAGTCTTAGTTAGGTTTTGATGACTGATCAACAGCTCAGCAGCCTATTTTTTATTTTTATTTTTGTGCAATAAAGTCTGCATAACTTCCTTCTTTGTTCCCTGAATGGTCAGGAGTGTGTTACAACAAATGATGGTGCATCATTGGTACTCTGGGTAAACTTTTTGTAAAATAAAACAATATTGCAGTATGCTAAATTAAAGCTTTCTAAACTGCATCTTGTAAATGTGTTTCATATACATTTGTACCATGTATGCCTTTTTGTGTTGGTTCTTCTTTTTATTAATAACATTTTTTATTTTTTTCCTTGCATCAAGTGATTATGACTCAAATATTGAGTGCTTAAGAGAAGTAGTCATCAAACAAATCAGACATCTGAAAACACAAATTCTCAATATGCAGAAAGTGACAGGGTTAAAGAGGAAGCAGAATGGGGCACAATTCCCACTACCTCCTGGTAACAATCATAAAAAATCCAGTCTCTTATGATTGTTCAAATACAGTACAGGTAATACATTTTTTCTCTATTAATCTTAAATAAATAAACAAATAATAAAATAAGTAACAAATAAATAAATAAATATACAACAGGTTGAACTATAGATTGGATGCATGAGACATCATTCGAGTATGGCAATGTGCAATAGCACATGGGACCAAAAATTTACTGGGGTGGCTAAAATGAGCATTGCTGACATTATTAACCTATGATCCTCTGAAAAACTAAAATGGCTAAAATGAGCATTGCTGACATTATTAATATTTGATCCTCTGGACACGCCAGAAACATCTCCCCAAGGAGGTGTCCAGGAGGCATCCTAATCAGATGCTCAAACCACCTCACCTGGTTCCTTTGGATATGGAGGAGACGTGGCTCTACTTTGAGTGAATGTCTGCATTCCTCACTCTCTCTCTAAGGCTGGGACCAGACACTCTGCAAGGGAAACTCATTTCTACTGCTTTTATCAGTGATCTAGTTCTTTTGGTCACTACCCACAGCTCGTGACTATAGCTGAAGGTAAGAGCACAGACTGACCATTAAATCAAATCCCTTGCCTTTCAGCTCTGCTCTCTCTTCAACCATAACTGACCCCAGTACAACATCGGCATGATTGTAGAAGCTGCTTCTTTCTCACCTCAATTGTGAAAAGAACCCAGAGATACTTAACTTCTCTATTTGAGGCTGCATTCCATCCCCAACCTACAGAAGGCTAAAAACCATGATACCGGACTTAGAGGTGTTGATCCTCATTCTGGCAGCTTCACACTTGGCTAAAAGTGTTAGTCTAAGCCTGATGAAGCCAGCAGGACCACATCATCTGCAAATAGCATAGATGTGATCCTGTGCTCACCTAACTGGACACCCTCTACCCTTTGGCTGCGCCTAGAAATTATGAACAGAACTGATGACAAAGGACATCCCTGGCTGAGTCCCACATCCACAAGAAATAAGACTGACTTACTGCTGGTAATGTGAACCAAACTTTCACTCTAGTTGTACAGGAGCCAAATAGCCTGCAACAGCAGGACCAGTACCCCATACTCCAAAAGCACCCCCCAAATAACACCCCAAGGAACATGATTGCATGTTTTTTCTAAGTCCACAATACATATGTAGATTGGTTGGATATACTCCCATGAATCCTTCTGAATTCTTTTGAGGGTAAAAAGCTGGTCCAAATTTCTGCATTCAGAACAAAATCTGCATTGTTCCATCTGAATCCAAAGTCATTAGCCAGATCCTTCCTTTCAACACTCTAGCATAGATCTTTCCAGGGAACTTGAGGAGTGTGATGCTCGTAAAGACTGAACACACCCTTCAGTCCCCTTTCTTAAAGATGTGGACCACCACCTCAGTTTGCCAATCCACAGGTAATGTCCAGAGGCGTGTTAGCCAAGGTATCCTAACAACATTCATATCCTTTAAGAACTCCTACCATCTGCCGCTAGAGCGTTGCTACAGAGGAGTTTTTTAAACACCTGAGCAACCTCAGCTCCAGTGATGGGTGATTGCTCCTCCAAGTCTCCTGACTCTATTTCTTTAAAGAAAGGAATATCAGTGGGATTAAGGAGGTCAGCAAAGTGCTCCTTCAAAGCAGAAGCCTGACTATTTTATTAATGACAATACAAGCTAACCATTCAAAATTTTGAATAGGCATAGGGAGAATAGATCTTGCAGGAGATCTATAAAATAATGCATTACTCCATGATAATGCTGTCCCTTTACATTTAAAGAACAGGCTTTTCTTTTGAAAATCTTTAAAAATACATCTGAGTTATAGATGAGCAGTAACATTTGATCTGACAAGCCTAATCTGCAAGAAGAGATGACATCTGTTAACCCCCTATAAAGTGACTGTATGGATTACATTTAGTTTGTTGGCTCATTCAGCTTGGTGCCACTGTACTACTATGTGTACATTACAGTCAGCAATTTTGCATGAACGGCAAAGTACTATGTGTATGGTACAGTGCATAGTCTTCAGTCAGTGTTTTGTATGCTATACAATCAAAATTGTTTTTTGAGTGAAAGCAAAAAAAAATCAATTATAGATAAAGTTTTTTTGAGAAAGAGAAATATTTACACCGTTGAAGAAAAGTTACAAGTTTCGTCAAGAAGGGGTGTTCACTCTCTTGGACAGAACTACAAAAATACAACAGGTAAATAAATTCTTTGCATTTATATAGCACTTTTTCCCACTACTCAAAGTGCTCAGCAATTGCAGGTTAAGGGCCTGGCTGAAGGGCCCAGCAGAGCAGAGCCCCTATTGGCATTTATGGGATTTGAACCAGCAACCTTCTGATTACCAGTGCAGATCCCTCACCTCCGAGCCACCACGTAGGTGTAATGATACAATAAGGAGTATTAGAAAATGGAATTCAATTTGAGGTGGGATGATGAAAACAGAACTGAAGAAAAAAAATGAAAACGTGTAAATGTAAATATCCATGGTAAAGATATGCGAGTTAACTAACTTGTCTCATATTCTACCTAACATAAGACATTTGTAAAACTCACCAGTTACTAACCAAAATATTTATTGTGAAATTTGTTTGTAAATGTAAACAGCTATTCTTTCTTTACTGTCTTCTAAAGTCTGGCAATGTATGCAAATAAATACACAGGCCAGTTATGTTGGGGAGTTGAGCAGGATTTCGAAAGTATTTGGAGGTTGTCAAGGAAATGCTTATAAAGCACTAATATGTACTATATGAGTTGAATTGTTCATTTCTGAATATTTTTGTATTGATATTTGATCGATTTACTTGTAAAACATATAGCCAAAATGAATTCCTTTTCAAATGAAATAATTTTTTACCTTAATAATGATTTGTATAGCCTTGTCATTAAGCTGTTTTTCATTTTTTGGTTAAATATTTCTTGGTGGTCAGAAAGATTATCATTTCACGTTGCTTGGACTTCATTAATCAAAATAAATGCTGACTAAGCAATCAATAAAGGCATTAATTACAATGCACGTTTTTAAAAGCACACCACTTTTAAATACATTTAATAAAACTCTTTTAGAGTACAAAGCACAGGCAGCGGTTCAAATCCTGCTACTTGACACTGTGACAATAAACAAGTCACTTTACCTCTGCTTTAGATGAAAACAGCAAAAAATGCAACTGACTGTATCTCAACTATGCTTGCGGCATGGTCTAAACTAGTCGGTACTAAGGTGTATGACTGTGCTCTCTCATTGTTTTGCAATTAATGTCCTGTGCTGGTCATAAGCATGGCCCTAAAAAGGTGAATGAGAGATCTTGAAAACTATGGACTAAGTTCATCTTCCATGTTACAAGAGACAAAAATTAGCCCAATAATATGAGGCTCAATAAAGTAATCAGTGGACTGGATAAAATGAATGCAGATAATACAGTATTGGGCACAAAAAAGTAACCTTGTTCATGGTAAAGAGATATGCCCTGTTTTTTTAACAACAGTTAAAATAACCAGGAAAAGTTATTGGGAAGTCCCCATTCCTGTTTTGTATTGTTTTGTTAGTTCTGTTATGTGTATGCTTCCTGGATAGAAGACATGTTGTACTCATTGCAAGAGCTCATTTCAGTTTTGGAGCTGTATGTTGCTATAGGTTTTATCAAGATGATATGTGAGGGATTCCCGTTATGAGTGCTCCTGTTATACACACAGTTCAGCAATTGGTGAAAAATAGACATACTACTGGTGGTGAAAGTAATACACTAAAATCAAGAATTCCTCCTGGCTGTACAGAAAAGATTGCTGCTCACACAGTGGATCACAAGGAAAAATGGCAAAATAAATCAATACAGTATTTATCATAGCAGAGGGATGTGTCACTAAAGTCATGTCGGCATGTACCCCATGATTTAAAGACCACCTGTATAAGAATGGTCCAGGTTTTTTGTGAAGAGTTGTCTTAAAGATATTCTGCTGCATTTTTTTTGTCAATTGTACTGTAAAAGGTGCCATATAAAATGCAGTAAATCCTGATTGATTGAATTAACACCCAATGGCCCATTTCATCTGTTTTTCATGTGGCTGAAAGTATATGCCAATTAAACCAAATGCCATTTGCCAAACTTATTTTATTTCTGCTTGCTTTAATCCTGTGTAAAGAAGAATTTGCAATGTAGTCCAAGTCCTTTATTCAGGCTGTCATATTTGAATAAATTGGGATATTCAAATAAGTATATTTTGAAAAGTCTGCAGTGTTATTTTTTCCTCCAACAACTACTAGCAGGCATAGTTGTTTTTAGTTATAATAATACAATTTAAAAACTATTGTACATGAAGTATATAGAGTACCATTTGATTATGTGGAGTATTCTCATCTTATGCACCTTTTAAGCTGGTTCTGTCCATAATAGAATCAAATGTTTAAAATTTCAAACACAGTCTGGTGAAGTAGGAATTTGTAAAATGTACAAAATTACCAAAACACAAAGTTGCTACCCCATCATTTTTCAGTTTGTCATTTTGAAATGTCTTCAGTAAAGTTTTAATTGACAATTATGAATACATGGGTTCTGTACATTATTCTTTTACCATTGTAATATATATAAACTGCTCAAAAAAATTAAAGGAACACTTTGAAAACACATCAGATCTCAATGGGAAAAAAAAATCCTGATGGATATCTATACTGATATGGACTGGGTAATGTGTTAGGAATGAAAGGATGCTACATCGTTTGATGGAAATGAAAATTATCAACCTACACAGGGCTGAATTCAAAGACACCCCAAAAATCAAAGGCTAGTCCATTTTGCAGAAATTTCATTGCAACAACTCCAAATCGTACTCAGTAGTTTGTATGGCCCCCATGTGCTTGTATGCATCCCTGACTACGTTGGGGCATGCTCCTAATGAGACTACGGATGGTGTCCTGGGGATCTCCTCCCAGATCTGGAAGAGGGCATCACTGAGCTCCTGAACAGTCTGAGGTGCAACCTGGCAGCGTCAGATGGACTGAAACATAATGTCCCAGAGATGTTCTATTGGATTTAGGTCAGGCGAGTGTGGGGGCCAGTCAATAGTATCAATTCCTTCATCCTCCAAGAATTGCCTGAATACTCTTGCCACATGAGGCCATGTATTGTTGTGCACCAGGAGGAACCCAGGAACCACTGCACCAGCATAGTGTCTGACAATGGGTCCAAGGATTTCATCCCGATACCTAATGACAGTCAAGGTGCCACTGTCTAGCCTGTAGAGGTCTGTACATCCCTCCATGGAAATGCCTCCCCAGACCATCACTGACCCACCACCAAACTGGTCATGCCGAACGATGTTACAGGCAGCATAACAGTCTCCACGGCTTCTCCGGACCCTTTCACGTTTGTCACATGTGCTCAGGGTTAGCCTGCTCTCATCTTTGAAAAGCACGGGGCACCAGTGGTGGACCTGCCAATTCTGGTATTCTATGGCAAATGCCAATCGAGCTCCATGGTGCCGGGCAGTGAGCACAGGGCCCACTAGAGGACATTGGGCCCTCAGGCCACCCTCATGAAGTCTGTTTCTGACTGTTTGGTCAGAGACATTCACACCAGTGGCCTGCTGGAGGTCATTTTGTAGGGCTCTGGCAGTGCTCATCCTGTTCCTCCTTGCCCAAAGGAGCAGATATTGGTCCTACTGATGAGTTAAGGACCTTCTACGGCCCTGTTCAGCTCTCCTAGAGTAACTGCGTGTCTCCTGGAATCTCCTCCATGCCCTTGAGACTCTGTTGGGAGACACAGCAAACATTTTGGTAATCCTGGAGATGTTGGACTACCTGTGCAACCTCTGTTGGGTCCAGGTATTGCCCCATGCTACCAGTAGTGACACTGACCGTAGCCCAATGCAAAACTAGTGAAAAACAGTCAGAAAAGATGAGGGAAAAATGTCAGTGGCCTCCACCTGTTAAACCATTCCTGTTTTGGGGGTCGTCTCATTGTTGCCCCTGTAGTGGGCCTGTTGTTAATTTATTTAACACTAAAGCAGATGAAACTCATTAACAACCCCCTCTGCCACTTAACTGACCAGATCATTAGCCCAGAAGTTTCATTGACGTGATGCTATATTCTGATTAAAAAGTGTTCCTTTAATTTTTTTGTGCAGTATACAGTAGATATTTGTGAAAGGACTCAGACCACACTGCAAAAAGGTGTGGGGGCAGCCACCCGTATACTTGAAATTAGCTGTCAAAAAGTGAAGATTTGGTTTCACAGGTCTTTACAGACATCAGTCCAAAACAGAACTGTCAGGCAGACAAAAACGTGGTAGTTCTAAAGCCAGGCAGGAGAAATGACGTCATCTGGGCAGGAAGATGAAGTGATGTCATCTGTCATCCAGGCTGGAACTGGAAGTGATGTTATTGGACCCAGACCTGGAAGCGATGTCATCAAGCCCAGTTGGAATTTCACGTGTTCGGTCTGGAGAGGAAAAAGAGAAAGGATCAGTGCAGTCTGCCATGTCCTGGTCCAGTGTGGAATTATCCTTTTTTTGAGCCCTTTAGCTGCCTCCCATGTGCACGTGTATGACTATATACAGTATATATATATATATCAATCCATCCCATCCATTATCCAACCCGCTATATCCTAGCTACAGGGTCACAGGGGTCTGCTGGTGCCAATCCCAGCCAACACAGGGCACAAGGCAAGGAACAAACCACGGGCAGGGAGCCAGCCCACCGCAGGGCACACACACACACATACCAAGCACACACTAGGGACAATTTAGGATCGCCAATGCACCTAACCTGCATGTCTTTGTACTGTGGGAATTAACAAAGTAGTACAAAATTCAGTTCTGTTCTGTGGTGTCAGACAGCTGGAAAGAAACCTTATTATTTTTGTGTCGCACTGCAGTATTGAAAGCCATGCATGCACTCTTGGCTTTATTTGAAAGAGAAGTTTTGTGTCTCAGCATACTTTTTCCAATCACATCAGAGAATTAAATAAAATATATTACTTATTTAAACAAGAGGGAATCTAACTAGAAGGAAAAAAATAACAAAGAAGATTTTTGGAAACACTGCATCCAGGATCAAGAAAAAAAAATATATGAAAAGTTTATACTAAAAGCCAGAAAAGAATTAGCAATACAATGAATAAAATGAAGTAATTTAGTCAAAAGACACTCAAATTGAAGTGCTGGCTGCTAGTGACCAAGCTCTTTTTGGTTTTGATGTGACATCCAAAATGAATTATGTCCCAGTCTCACCTGTCATGTTTTTGAGTATTTTACTCTATGTATCCATGTTTTATTAATAAGAATTAGTTATGCAATTTTTGTACATAGTCTCTTTTTTTCTTAATAGTGACATCATCACATTACCATTTTCTGTTTCTGTTTTTTTAAGGTCTTGTCACAGGCACAGGCATCCTCTTTACCAATGACTGCGAGTCATTTGATGTTATTGTGCAATGTTATGATGTTAATTGCTTTTTCCCATATAAAGTGGTGCCCATCTCACCTCTTTCTAATATTGACCAAGCACTTTCTACATACAGTACACCCCCAAAATTCACGGGGGTTACATTCATAGAGCACCTGCGAATTGTGAAAAACCGCAAATTTTGGATGTGGGTTAAAAAAATGCCTATTTTCATAGTTTAAACCCTAAATATGCCCCCAAAACACTTTAAATTGATTTCAAACTCCACTTAATACATTACCTAAAAATAAATGTAAAGGTAAACATGTTTACTGTACTGCTATGTCACCCGCAGTGCTAGAATGTAAAATACCGATGTTACTGCTATATGTACTGTAATTCATGCAAGCACGTTTTCATTGCCAGAAGCCTTAGACGATGCAGGGCGTTTCGGCAGCATCTTGGGACTTTAACCCTTAAACTGCCAAACCCTTGGGGTTTTATGCATCCCTGGATGCCAAATACTTTTTTGCTGCACTTTAAGTAAACGTCACAATTAACAAAGAAAAAGTGAAATTTTAATGGAACACTTTTTTTCATGCAAAGACCATCACAATTACTGCAACACTGATCATTTTACACACTGCTAATGAACTGCAAAAAGTATTTAAAAAAACTACTGGAACAATATGTACAAGGTGTAACTGACGCCATATATGTAAATCACTGAGCCAACTGCGCTTTAAGTGGCTGCACGCAAGCACACAGAGGTAAGCACTGATGCTGGTAGGCTAGTCTTAGTGCGGCGTGCAGCAGGGTGTCACGCTTGGGTCACAGAAACACAAGAGATTGTAGAGACAGGAACTTTATTTAAACACTTCAAACAAACATGTCTCTTTCAGAAGAGCTCAGTATGCAGTTAGTTATCGATTAAACAATAAACAAACATCATAGGGGAGCACAGCCCCCAACAGGAGCAGAGAATGTCTGGGGAAGGAGAGAGAAACAAAGCAATCAGCCAAAAAGGACAGGAACAAGAACACTCAGCTGGAGATGTATCACAGTCAATCAGCAGCAAGGAGAAATGAATAATGCTGTAGCGGTCCCGTGCTGCTAAGATTCACACCGTTGACAAGACGGTGATTTATTTATTTTTATGGTGGAGATTCCACCCAGCCTTGACTGGACCAGCGCACACTCACAAACAAAGACAAAAACAAAGCAAACCGGTAATCAAACAGCAAATAAAAAATGTAATGAAAACAAATTACATATTAAATACAACAAAGCACAAACAAAACACACACAATAAATCATGAAAAAGTTCATGAAAAACGGCAACGGATGAAATGTAATGATGAAAATAGATAGTCCAGAGATCCACACGTTGAATGGGAATGTAAAGATAGTCCTACCGGTAGTTCGTGAAATGGTGAAGACAGGTTCAGGAGCACTCCTTTCTTTGCAGGATAGCCAAAGAATTCACTTACAGTCCTCATGTACACAGGCAGACGGCAGACAATCCATGCACGAAACGATCCAGGACAAAATGAATAAGTACAGGTAACCCAACAGAAGGCAGACAGACAGGAACTTGAAACACAAATTACAAAAACCTTTTTCTTTGCTTTTGGTCACCGGCCCCCTTTTAAAAGCAGCGCTGACACCCTTTGACCTCAACAGCTCCAGCACCCTCAGCAGAAGACTAATCAGATCCACTGCAGTGACTGCTGGGAGTTGCAGTTTCAAATTCTATTGGCTACTTTCACCATCCCAAGCTGCAGTTCTCTCTATAGTACAGTATTGCCATGATAAAAGCCATAAAAATTGCAGAGGATATTTAACAATTATTAGTTAGGTTCTAAGGAAAAATCCGCAAATGACTGAGGCCGTGAACTCTGAACCGCGACTTTGCGGGGGTCTACTGTATACCAACTAAACTTTCTAGAGAGGAATAATTGGGCTTAGAAATCCTTATTCTTATTAGGTATTTTAACAACCTTTCTCTGACATGTTTGCTTGTTTTGTATTTTTGTTTTGTTGTTTGATATTGTTTGCTTCTGTGGTGTCCTGCCTAGCTCTTTAGTTTTGCCTTGTACCTTTGGCACATTTATCTCCTGGTTTTGTTTTTCTATGGGCTCTTGTGTCCTGTCAAGATCTTTACATAGGTGGTATAGCAGCCACAAAGGCACTGATTTTAACTTGAACTAAAGAGGCATGTTCTAATTTAATGAACATAAAGACAACTACAGCATGTCATTTTGCTGATTTCAAAAATTTGCAAAGTTCCATTCCCCTCTAAATTGAATTACTTCAATTTTAAAAGAGGGTTGTAAGAGGAGTACTGCTGACTATGAATCAGTTAACCTCACAGTCTGTCAATGAAGTCAAGCTGAGCTTTATATTGAGCAACATATTCATTCCCAGGGTGGCACAGTGGTTAGTGCTGCTGTCTCACAGGTCCATTCTGATTTCAAATCTTTCACATTTTTGTTTAGACTTCAGATCCCTGTGTAGTGTTTTCCCAATCTTCATGTGTATTTTCATTCTGGTACTTCAATGTCCCTTCTACATCCCTGAAGATGAACATGTTAGGTTAATTGGATGAGTAAGCATATGGGTGTACTCATGGGCTCTGTGATGGATAGTGATCTGCCCAGGGTTGAATCCTGCCTTGTGCCATTGCTGCCAGGACAAAGAGAATATTACAGTATATTATGAAAATGTTTGCACTTCAGGTCAGTGTGGTATGAAGAATGATTTTACTTCTAAGTACAGACTACACCAAATACTGTATCTTACATTAGTGGTTTGAGTATTTTCACTTTTCTATAAATGTCCTTACTCTCAGAGACATGCTTTGCTGCTGATAGAAAAAGTCAAGAGTAGCAGGCTGTCAGTCATCCTTTAATTTTATTCAGGGCAAAATCACATAGAAATAACACCAAAGCACACATAAATGCTAATTTCCCCTGAAAAAACAGATAAAGGACCAACAGCCTGCTTCTTGTTCTTCACTCCCACCAAATGAACACACTCTACCAGCACCCTCAGCATGTCCCATCATTTGCACATGGAGGTACTGCAGTAAACCCTTTCTGCATCCTATGGCTCAATTTGCAATTTAGATAATCCCTCCTGTGGCCACTTCTCATTCACTGCAGCAAACATTCTGTTGAATTGGGATGGGGTTTGTAAAAGTTTAGAAAAATATAAATACATATTTTGTTGCCTTTTCTTTTCGCACAAGAGGGATTTCCTGTCAAATAAATAATACTATTTTCCTATTTCACAATTTGGGCTTGATGAATAATGGAAGTGCAAGTGGGTATAAATGTAGATGATGGATAGGTGAAAATGATCAAAAATGCATGCTTCCCATATTGAATAAATGTTTTATTTGTCAAATAATAAATAACAATGTAGTCTAATAACAAAAAAAGTATTATCCATCCATCCATATGTCTTTCTCTTTTGTAAATTAGCTTTTCTCAGCATAGAGTCAAGAGATTCCCACTTAACAAAGTAATGTCTAAGCATTGTAAAGAGTCTGAGTTCAAAACAATAACAGAATGTTACATTAAATGTTTTAAAATTCCCAATACTTTTACCAAATCATGAATTCATTGTTTTCCTTCCTGTCTGATGAGTTTTCATCCGTGACATTGGAAATGCGCAATTCAATATTTTCTTTCAATTCTTTTACTATGCGTGGTATGCTTTTGTATACTTTACCTTTCAAAAAAAAAAACTCCAAAGGAGAATCTGGAAATGTATTCCTAAACTCATTTTGCAAGTTAAATAAGAACAAGGTGCCACATAGTGTACGTCAATGAACACTCGGCGACTTGTAAAAAAAGACATCCTTTCTTGGTGAAAGACAGCTGATTGACTGGTACAAGCTGGTTATAATACAAAGTGGTTTCCTCTTGCAAAGTCACATCAACATCCATTTTCTGTTTATGAATCCAATTAAAATATATTATTTGTAGCACTGGTGCATATTTTAATATCAATTATGTGACTTTTGGATTAACTCTTAAAGTACAACAGCTACCATTTTAACAAATCTACATTCTTTTCAACTCATCCATATATATTCTCACACTTTTCCAATTCAGAATTATACAGTAGAATATATATTGAAAAAACTCAAGTAAGCAAAGGGAGAACATGGAAACAATAATAATAATAATAATAATGATAATTCTTTGCATTTATATAGCGCTTTTCTCACTACTCAAAGCGTTCGGCAATTGCAGGTTAAGGGCCTTGCTCAAGGGCCCAACAGAGCAGAATCACTTTTCACATTTATGGGACAACCTTCCGATTGCCAGTGCAGATCCCTAGCCTCAGAGAAACGCTACCTGCAGGTGGAATCCATGTTATTTTTAAACTAGTGCCTTATCCTTTGAGCTTCAATATAAATACAAATAGAATTGAATACAAGAGAATTCAAGTGTAATATGCATACAATATACAAGAAATGTATTATAGGTGGTAGAGTTAAAATAGTGATTAAAAACACTACTTCAAAGCTTTGGCATCTTGGGTTCAAATCCCAGCCTGGATACTGTCTTGTACAGTATCTACTTGGCCTGTTTTCCCCTGAGTATTCCATTTTTTCTTTCTTTCTTCACATAAGGCAGATTAGGTTGACTGGTGGCCTTACACTAATTGAGTTACAGTAAGTAGGCATGTGTGTAAGTGGGTCCTGAGACAGACTAGAATCCAGGTCTGTTCCTTCTTTGTGCTACTGAACTCTGTTATTCTGTCTTAGATAAAGAAGAATAAGTAAATGAAAGGATGAATTAAAGAGTAGTCATTAGCACTACTGTTTCATGGACCCATCATCCTGCCCAGTTGTTGTCAGTATGAAGTCGCACATTCTCCTTGTGTCTGTGTGGGTTTTTGCCTCACATCCCCAAATGTGTGCAGGCTAGGTTAATTAGTAAATTGGCATCATGTTTTTTTTTTTTTCAGTGATGGACTAGTGCCCCTGAATTGAGTTAGGTGGTTTTGAGAATGTAAGCAAGTATATACAGTCATATGAAAAAGTTTGGGAACCCCTCTTAATTCTTTGGATTTTTGTTTATCATTGGCTGAGCTTTCAAAGTAGCAACTTCCTTTTAATATATGACATGCCTTATGGAAACAGTAGTATTTTAGCAGTAACATTAAGTTTATTGGATTAACAGAAAATGTGCAAAATGCATAACAAAATTAGACAGGCGCATAAATTTGGGCACCCCAACAGAGATATTACATCAATACTTAGTTGAGCCTCCTTTTGCAAATATAACAGCCTCTAGACGCCTCCTATAGCCTTTGATGAGTGTCTGGATTCTGGATGGAGGTATTTTTGACCATTCTCCAATACAAAATCTCTCCAGTTCAGTTAAATTTGATGGCTGCCAAGGATAGACAGCCTGCTTCAAATCATCCCATAGATTTTTGATGATATTCAAGTCAGGGGACTGTGATGGCTATTCTAGAACATTGTACTTCTCCCTCTGCACGAATGCCTTTGTAGCTTTCAAACTTTGTTCTGGGTCATTGTCTTGTTGGAATATCTAAACCCTGCATAACTTCAACTTTGTGACTGATGCTTGAACATTATCCTGAAGAATTTGTTGATAATGGGTTGAATTCATCTGACCCTTGACTTTAACAAGGGCCCCAGACCCTGAACTAGCCACACAGCACCACAGCATGATGGAACCTCCACCAAATTTGACAGTAGGTAGCAGGTGTTTTTTTTTTTTAGAATGAGGTGTTCTTCTTCCGCCATGCAAAGCACTTTTTGTTATGACCAAATAACTCAATTTTTGTCTCATCAGTCCAAAGCACTTTGTTCCAAAATGAATCTGGCTTGTCTAAATGAGCATTTGCATACAACAAGCGACTCTGTTTGTGGTGTGAATGCAGAAAGGGCTTCTTTCTCATCACCCTGCCATTCAGATGTTCTTTGTGCAAATTACACTGAATTGTAGAGTGATGTACAGATACACCATCTGCAGCAAGATGTTCTTGCAGGTCTTTGGAGTTGATCTGTGGGTTGTCTGTAACCATTCTCACAATCCTGTGCATATGTTGCTCCTGTATTTTTCTTGGCCTGCCAGACCTGAGTTTAATAGCAACTGTGCCTGTGGCCTTCCATTTCCTGATTACATTCCTTACAGTTGAAACTGACAGTTTAAACCTCTGAGATAGCTTTTTGTAGCCTTTCCCTAAACCATGATACTGAACAATCTTTGTTTTCAGATCTTTTGAGAGTTGCTTTGAGGATCCCATGCTGTCACTCTTCAGAGGAGAGTCAAAGGGAAGCACAACTTGCAATTGACCACCTTAAATACCTTTTCTCATGATTGGACACACCTGTCTATGAAGTTCAAGGCTTAACGAGCTGATCCAACCAATTTGGTGTTGCAAGTATTCAGTATTGAGCAGTTACATGCATTCAAATCAGCAGAATTACAAGGGTAAGCAAATTTTTGCACAGCCAGTTTTTCACATTTGACTTAATTTCATACAACTAAATACTGCTTTACTAAAAATCTTTGTTCGGAAAACACCCCAGTACTCAGATGTTCATTGGAAATGAAAGACATGCCACTGTTATCTTTTTTTGTTGAAAGTAGAGTAAATTATTATGCAGGCTGAGAGGGTTTCCCAAACTTTTTCATATGACTGTATTTGGTGCCAGTGTGAGTCCATGCAGTGTCTAGCAGATGCCATCTTCCCACAACTTTTGTAAGAATAAATAAAACAA
Source organism: Erpetoichthys calabaricus (assembly GCF_900747795.2). NCBI lineage: Eukaryota > Metazoa > Chordata > Cladistia > Polypteriformes > Polypteridae > Erpetoichthys > Erpetoichthys calabaricus. The sequence continues at coordinate 59,975,578 of NC_041394.2, forward strand.
TCTATCATATCATCACTTCTAGGCTGAACTGATAATATTTTTAGCAACTTATAAGATACTCTGTATACCTTTGTTTTAAATGTTTTTCTCATTTCAATAGCAGCTCTAATAAGTCTCCTTTCTTATCTTAGAATATATTCAAGTATTTTGTTAAGCAGTTTGAGGTGCATTTACTATATGAATTATGCTATATAAATTTATGTATTATTACAGGGTCATTGATATCATGTGTATTGTTAAAGCAAACTCATTATAATATTCCTCATTATATTCAAGGAATTGTTATTGACATATGACTATTAAGTGACAGAAATATTTACTTATATTTAAAAATGTAACTTCTTCAGTCCATCCACATGGCTTGATGCACATAACCCAGGGATCAATCTAGTAGATCTAGTAGACATATATATCTAATAGCACTGATATATATATATTGGTTTTCATTTTTTTATTAAATCAAACAGTGCATGATGAACACACGAAGATATAAATGGAAACAAGCTAGACGGAGAACTGCTGGCTACTTTGTCATTTACATCTTATTACTAAATAAGGAGCCATTAAAAACACTGAATGCAGCTGTTTAAGACTGAAATAAGCAATTAAGGGTGGGGAACCTTAACAAGCGAGAACCACTAAAATGAAGCATCATAATGTCACTTAAGCAATAAGTGTTTTATCAGCAATAATTGACTTCCCTTGCCCTATGGCATTGCTCTGAAGAACTTGTGCTTATTAATAAGGGGATGGTTTAGATAGACAATCATGTGAGTAATTACATGGGTAAGGTGACCACATTAAGTCAGACTAGTATTTCAGGGATTTTACCATATGTTGCTTTTTCCATTTTTCATCTTGTGTCCCCTTATAATAATTACATTATTTTAAATAGCTTAGATGTGTCAATATTATTGTCTCCCGGAAATGAACGCAAAGGCCCTTTTCCACAGTCATTGCGCAAATCATTTATCTACCCATGACTGAAACACCACTCAACTGTGCAAGACTCTTTTGCAATGTCCTGATTTTATTTTTAAAACTTGAAGAGCAAATAGAGTCACTTGTTTCAACAGTCTACATGTTAAAATAAAACTGTCTAAAGTCAGTTTGTCTAGGCCTGTCTTTTGGAGATTGGGCTAAATGAAATGTCACAGGAATGTACCTCAGGAGTGACCGTGGTCTGTTAAAATGCAAAAAGGGAAAGAAGGTTCCCAAATGTAAAGGTATTTTTTAACAAAACTAATCACAGACATGAATGAAAAAGGAGGAAAAAAATGAAATGAGAAACATGCACAGCAAAAGAAAACTGCACATCCCCACTGGGCCTACTTTATACAGGTTTTTAATTGTGTCACACCTGCATGGTGGCTTTTCCACTTTACCATATTTTATAATGAATCACTTTGAAAGTGAGGTGTCCATAGCATTTATAAAGAAAATGTAATCATTAGAGGAAAAACTGTTTTAGAAGGTGTAGCAACCTGCACAGTAACTGTAAACATAAATTTGACAAATGATAGGAGACCATTCAGTCCAAGTTGTCTACTTCAACTACATGTCTCTGTAATGTGTTCCAGAGGCCAACAACTCTTTGGATAAAGAAGTGCTTCTTTGCTTCAATTTGAAATGCACTTCCTCTTAATTTCTCATGTCTGATTCACCTATAAGCTGAAACTTAAACAAAATAGCCATGACAATGAAGGAACCCACACAAAACAGCAACACCAAACATAAGTACAAAACTCCTAAAATGGTGGTGTAATGTCATTAAAATTAAATAGCCATAAGAAAAATAAGTAATATACACGCAAAAGTGAGAAAAATAATCTGAAATGGCAAAAAACACAGATTTATAATCATTTTAAAGTATGAAAATGTTCTTATTTTTATTCTTCATTTTTTATCTCTCTCATCTTCAATGCCAGTTGAACCATTGACTTGATTTGATAATGACAAAGACTGTCTACCAGATTAGTCATGGGGTTTCTTAGAGGAACCAGAACTATTTAAGAAGTTAGAGGAGTCAGCAAAAATCAGTGCTGCCAGTGGCTTCATCCATCTGTACTGTATATAGTGACTTTCTGACCCCCGCCACAAACAGGAAGCCCATAAACACAAACATCCCTGTGGAGTCTAAAGGCATGTTCCCACTCCTAGTCTGTTTGCTTTGTGCCAAATCAGGAGATGATTACTGACTTGTTTCAGTCTCCAGTTAGTTCGGATTTTGTTTCACACTCCAAACAGATGGACCAGAAATGATAATAAATGCTGCATGTGTGTGTCATGGACTTCATTCACTGGTCAGAAACAGTTTTTTCCCCATAAAAAATCATCATGAACATTTGATATAGCTGTGATTGTGCATTGGCAAAATTGCAATGCTTATGTAGTTCGCATACCAAGCAGAGCTCTATGAGCAGAATGTCTTTTACCTGATAACTAGAACAACACCTAAAAATGCGTTATTTTGCTTGCTATGAAAAGGGCACATTTCATCTGAGTGACTCTATGGCAAGCTGTGCTGATGGAACACAGTGATGTGTCTCCATTTCATTTAGACAGTAGACGTATCAGGTAAATTATTTTCACTGTAGGATGTTGAGAAATTACTCTCCAAACATGAACGCCACATCTGTTTAGGTTATCCCAAATCACGTCTGCTGTTTTTAGGCTTGTAAATAATTGCTAATAATGTTAATTTGGGAATGTTCAATTCAAATGCAAAGTTTAATTCCAGTACCCGCATTGTGCCAGGATTTTGATCACATTGAGAAGACACCCCATCAGTGTGTGTAACTCTTACAGTGTAACATTAGGGGGGTTTGACTGTAGGTCATGAAGGGCATTAGTTTCTTACTGACTCTGTACACTCTCTACCCAATCACAAATGAATCTACACCTTTTTTATTTTTTACATGGTCAACTGTTATCTGTTTCTAATGTGAGAGATATATATATATTCTGAGGCTAAATTAAGTGCTAGGATTGATCTGATTGACTGGTATTTGTGTTGAGACCTGGATCTAGACTGCTTAGGTTGGGCGTTGGAGGCGGCTATAAGAAATTTTGAGTCTGTACTTTTTTACATAGTTGACTATTGTGATGGACAGCCACGGACACTACCTGGCTGGGACACCAGCAGGGTGGAAGGACCAGGGGAAAGGGCATTGATGAGGCAATACCTCCCCTGGGATACTAGAGGACAGCCCTCCTGGGCGGCTGTGGCACCACGGATTCCTGCAGGGCATGTTGGGAACTGGAGTTTAGTGAAGCCCTGTTGGGCCATCAGGGGGAGCTGCAAAGCCCTGCAGAGGAGCTCCAGCGCACCTGGGAGAGATTCCAGGTAATAGTGATGAGCCACCTGGAACACTCCCAAGACCTGAATAAGAGGAGCCACCTCACTCCATTGAGGGGCCAGAATCGGAGGAAGGAGACAAAGCCTAAGGAGGAGTGGAGGCGGATGGACTGGTGGCAAAGAAGAGAATGGACTGTACATTGTGGTGTGTACATAAACTGTAAATAAACAAAGGTGTTGAGTGAACCTGTGTCCTGCCTGTCTCCGCCCCCTAGTGGCTTACACTATACAACAGCTCAGTAGCAGCTTATGACCAGACAGTGACTTTCAGTATAGGTTGGGATGGTCCGCTATTATTCAGATCACTTAGATAATTTTTAGCCGCAAGAACTACACCTCTACCTGCATTGTGTTGGTGTGAAACACGCAGGGAGAGTACAACATTACTACCCGAACTCCCCTTTTGATCTGAAAGGCATCGGTCACAAAGCCTGGATGTCAGAGCTAACAGCAGCAGTGTCCAAACTGCTGGTAACAAGATTTGATTTGGGAATCAAAAATCACTGCATGGTGTTTATGGCTTCTTTAAGGGATGCCCAGCACAGACTCTAACCAGGAGATTCTGTTTAAACTGAGCTTCTATGAGAGTTGACTGTTCATGTGCTACACAAGAAAACACACAGTCATTGGAGTAACAGCTGTGTGAAGTCATTTGTCGCCATCCACATCTACCCAATCCAACATCAAAAGCATACAGTGATAATCAAATGTCCATAAATTAATCAAGAGAAATCACCCAGAACATAATGAAAATTTGTACAGGCAGAAATAGAAATCTCTACAAGATTTGAAGGCAAAGGCAAAGAAAAATCTTGGAGGGAAAGAAGTTGAAAAGTTGAACCTATCTGTTCAGAGACTCTATACAGACTAGCAAGCAGGCTTAAATATGATGAAGAAAAGAGCACGGTAAAATTACTGGAGGGTTTGGTTTAGTTAAACAGAACATCAAATGCCATAATGAAGAAATGTGTGCTCTGAATAAAAAACTCAGGGCTCTTCAGGATCTCAAGATCAGATCACAGCACTCCAACATGCAACTGATAAATGTGAAGAATCCATCAAGGGCTCTTATATGATTGTTTTTATGGAAGAACAATCTTCCAAAATGGCTTCCATCAACTTGTCATGAACTTGACATTGAAAAAGCACATAGAATTTATATGACAACTGATGGTCTCAACCCTGTCCAATTTCTGTATCTTTAATGTTCTGCTCCACAAAATGAGACCTTATTCTAAAAGGAGTCCAGCAGCAAGGGAAAGTCATATTTAATACAAGACAAATCTATCTCCTTGCTTACTACAGCCATCCCATGACAGGTCAAGAATCCAGTCATCACTAAAACCTGTGAAAGGGGCAATGCTTTTCTCTTTTACCCAGCAATTATCAAGCTCTCCAAGGATAATACACTTGTACAATAGTCTCTTCAGGTTCAAATCAGGATGGCTGCCATACTTATGTTGTAAATCATAGAGTAGTTGTACTCATTTTTTGTATCCCAGTGTTCCAGAAAAAAAAATCAGTCATTGGAAATTTATTAGATCATTATTGTTCAGTGAAATATTTCATTCTGAATTATCAAAGAAATTAGTGAATTTCATTGTTATAAATTGTCCACCACTAACTAATTTCACTTTTATAGGGACTTGCTCCCTAATTGTTGTAGTTTTTTTACCTTTTTTTAGCTCAGAAACCGCTCCTGGGCCAATTTGTGATGACTCTGTAGGTGGATTTTAAGGTTTGTAAGGTTTTAACTGTTAATGTCTATAGGACACAACATATCCTGCTCCAAGACAATGCGCTTAAATTGAAGCTTTCAATGTTATATTTGAATAACTGCCATACTGGTTTTGTCATTTACTAATGGCCATGTTGATCTCTGAAATCAGAAAATGGAAGGCTAATAATCTTAGCTCAACAAATCAACAAGCAGGAAGTTCGCAATGCAATACCAGTAATTACCAACACAGACGAAGACAAAATCATTGACCATGAAATTATAATGCACACATTTAGAGACTATTATAAGTCATTATATTCTACTCAGTTTAAAGAAGACAAGACACAACCTGATGAGTTTTTGGATTAAGTTTTTGGAGGAATTGGATAAACCTCTGGCACTCTCAGAATTACTGGATGCAATAAACTCGCTTCAGAGTGGGAAAGCAGCAGACCCTGATGGCTACCCTGCCAAATTTTATAAAAAATTCTCAATTAAGTTAGCTCCCTTTTTATTAGCAACATTTAGAGAAGCTAGAGACAATAAAATTCTATCTCATACTTTTCGTCAAGCATTAATTACCATCTTTACTAAAAAAAAGGACTTATTATAATGTGCATCATACAAACCAATCTCACTTCTGAATAATGAAGTTAAGATACTCTCCAAAGTCCTAGCTAGAAGGATTGAGAAAGTGCTTCCTTCGGTAATTTAATAACTGGATTTATTAAAGGAAGCCACTTAGCTTTGAATCTTTGACACCTGTTTAATGTAATATATTCACCCACAAAGTCTAACACCCTAGAGATATTACTATCGTTGGATGCAGAAAAAGCATTTGATATGGTTGAATGGGACCATACCTTTTCACTACATTGGAGAAATTTGGGTTTGGCCCAAACATATGTGCATGGATCAAACTACCAGTCCAGAAACATCAGTTTGTATTAAAAACATTATTTCAGACTACTTCAAAACATGGTACCAGACAAGGATGCCCCTTGTCACTACTGCTTTTTGCAATCGCCGTGAAGCCACTGGCAGTTCACTTTTGAAATGCTTAAGAGATAAAGGGGATTATCAGAGAAGGACTTGAACAGAAAACATAATTATATGCAGATGATATGGTACTATATATATGAGATTCACAAAATACTGTGCCCGCAGTTCTAAGAATACTAGTAGAATTTCAAAAGATTTCTAGACTCAAAATTATTTTGAATAAAAGTGTGCTCTTTCCAGTGAACTCTCTAGCACACAATATTAGATTGGGCATCTTCCCTTTTATCATAACAGGGATAAACATCACAAAACATCAACATAATTTTGCTGTTTGAATGAAAACCTTAAGCAAGACTTGCATAGATGGTCTACCCTTCATCTCACTTTAGCTGGAAGAATTAACATTGTTAAGATGAATATCCTTCCTAAGCTTCTTTTTCTATTTCAAAGCATTCCAATACACATTAATAAATCATTTTTTAAAAAGTTAGATTCAATCATAACCTCATTTATTTGGAAATCAAAACATTCACTCCAAAGAGGCGACCCTACAAAAACTTAAGGCAGAAGGTGGCATGGCTCTACCTAACTTTCAGTTTTATTAGTGGGTGGCAAATATACAAGCTATAAAAACCTGGACATTGACACAAACAGATGAACATACACAGGCTTGGCCCACAATAGAGATAAAATCCTGCAGTACTTCTTTATATTCCGTGCTTTGTACCCAGTGGCGTAGCTCGAGTTCGCGCCTCTCGGGGCGGGGCTTCAATTTACCGCCCTCCAACGTATCTGAATATGTTAACTTATTAAAATAGAAAATTAAAATGACGTATTGAGAAAAATTAAGATACATTTTGCATAGATTTATTTATATATAGAGAAACAGCAATATTTTTTTCACATATAATTATTTATAAGCATCAACTAGACAAGAATATAGTACAGACGCACTGATAAGCCGTGTTCTAATTATTAGTTTAATATAATTACGCTGCGAAAACCAGAACCGGTGTGGTGTACAAGTGATAGGTGGGGATGAGCAAGAACGCATTCGGATTGATAACGAAACAAAATTATACATTGTGAATTAGTTGTTTATCTTCCTAGAAATTATTATCGGTGTAATGTTTCTGTTTATTTTTGTTATTGCCTCATAAATTTCAACTGCTGTGTCTGATGCTGCTGCAGAAGAACTGTCTGAAAATGATTTTTGAAGCATTTGTGGATGAAAATCAGAGAATTTGACTTTTTTTCATTCATGAGTGATATTTTTCCGAACCCTGCTGCTTACACGTGAAGTGTTCTGAGTCTTTTGGCCAATAATGCCGCCCCCAAAAATGTGCCGCCCGGGGCGGACCGCCCCCTCTACCCGCCCCTAGCTACACCACTGTTTGTACCCCAATAAATACAAGTTATCGCCAATATACTAAGAACCCAATTGTGCTTAATTCACTCAAAATATGAAAACAATGTAGAAAGTAATTCAAGATAGATGACCTTTTATCTGCTGCAAGTCTGCACGATAACCACCTTTATCCACCGTCTCAAACATGTACAGTTTTTACTATTTGGAAAACATACAGGATTAAATCACTTAGAAATTTGTACATAGATAATGTCTTTACATCCTAAGAACAATTACACTCCAAATTTAACCTTCCATCAGCACAATTCTTTCACTACCTCCAAATTAGATAACTTTGCTAAACAAAATCTGCCCAATTTTCCTCACCTCCTACCTACTTCTATTCCAGAAGAAATATTGATCAGTCTTGAGGACTCAGATAGCATTTCTGTAATTTTTAAAAAACATTTTAAAGTCCCTTCCTTTCAAAGATCCCAGAGTACAGTGGGAAAAGGATGTCTTACTCAAAATTTCAGAAAAGGAGTGGAAGGCAGCCACACACAGAATTCATTCTAGCTTCATATGTGCAAAGCATACAATTATTCAACTTAAAATCTTTTATCGAACAGATCTATCTCATTTAAAATTGTCCAAAATATTTCCAGAGCAAGATCCAACCTATAAACGTTGCAACTGAATTCCAGCCTCACTGGGCCATATGTTTTGGGCGTGCACCAAATTAACATCATTCTGGACAAAAATCTTTAAATGCCTATCAGAGAACACTGGTGTCACAATCTCTCCTAACCCATTAACAGCTGTGTTTGGTGGACTCCCAGATGGGCTTAATGTGGAGAGAAGACAAACAAACTGTAATTGCCTTTACTACACTATTGGCATGTGGACTTATCTTGCTCAACTGGAAGAATACTAACTTACCTGCTTCAAGTCAGTGGGAAACTGATGTTATATACTCTTTGAAATTGGAAAAGATCAAATTCTCACTTAGAGGATCTGTGCAAAACTTTTATAAAACCTGGCAGGATCTAATCAAATAGAATAAGTATTTAAATTGGGGAAACAGATTTTCTTCCCTTTTTTTTTTCCTCCTCTTAAAGTTTTACTCTGTCTTTTGGCCTAGCTCTCTTTCTCATGGGTGGGGGTTGATTTGAACTTAGTTTTGTCAAGTATGACTTGCTTGTATGGAATGTTACTTGGTTTTAATAAATTGAAAAAAAAGAGAATAGATTCTAGTGTGTTTAGATATTATCACAAAAACCAATGGGGAGGGGGGCTTAGGGGCTAGCAGCCCTGGGACTTAAAACATTGCTTTGGGCCCACCTAGCTATTCTCAGGGAAATCCAGAAAAACTAGCACATAGCTGAGACTTGAACAGCCACTATACAAGAATAACAAGAACTCCATGAGCAGAGAGCAAGACCAAGCAATAGGTATATGGACAAATGCAGAACAACAGAAACAGCATCTTAGATTATGAGCAATATATAGATGAAGATATAGATATAGTGATACACATATTGTCACACATGGGAACAGACAAGTTATGCAATAACCCACCGGAACAACAGGGGGTGCCAGTGCTAACAATGCCATATCCTTTCTCCTCCATAGCTCCAAGAAACCACCCAGCGGGGTCACCTCAGCCACACCCACACTAAAATAAACCATGCCTCTTCTGGTCAAGACAACATAAGTTGTATGAGGAATTCAGTCCCGCATGTCAGAGCTCCCCTACCCAGACCTGTTCAAGAATACTGATAAATTTAGAGAAGCTGCTGAAGCTAAAAAGGCAGATATTGCAGCTGATTTCTGTTGCACCACCACACACTCATTTTTGGTCATCGTTTTGCATACTGCCAGTAAACAGGGTGACGTGAATGGCACCTCCAGTTTTGTTTGGTTCTGCTCTCCCTTATTTGCACTTCAGTATATATATATATATATATATATATATATATATATATATATATATATATATATATATATATATATATATATATGTGTGTGTGTGTGTGTGTGTGTGTGTGCGTGTGTGTGTACTGTATATATACATGTGCAAATTACATAAAATTTCTAAACCTTATCCCGAGTCACAGGACAGGGACAATTCCTTTATAGGGTACCAGCCAATCACAGCATATACAGTATGTATTACATGTTAAATGTTAAGAACGAAGAGAGCATGATCATTCAACTATATATTTTGAAAGAGAGAGAGAAAGAAGAAAATATTTTAAAAAATCATTCTGCTGCCAAATTATTTTCACAAAATCAGGTATTTTCAGTTGTGAATATCGAGCTAAATAATCTAAATATAAAAATATATAACATGTAAATAAAAAAACCACATTAGAGGATTAGTGTTTCTCCAGTATACAGACCTTGGGCACTTTTTTCAAGCTACAAATAAATAAACTTTACCTGTAGCTCAGTAGAGATACCATCAACTGAGTAATTGTATGAGGTTTATATTGCTCTATTGTCAAGCGACCTTCCTAAAGTACAATTGATTAATCAAGAACAACATTCTGCCCACGTATGTAGGCATAACAGTGCGTCAAAGAGCGTTTTTTTTTTTCCTTCAAAAAGGATTTCTCCTGTGTGTAGTGACAAGTGAATTGTTGTCAACAAGATGCAGAAACCTGAAAAATAAACAGAAACACTTCTTACTCGTGCTATTCTGTCCAGGTTCTGTCCAGATAGTTTTGTTGACCAGCACATTTCAACTTCAGGCTTTAGAATCATGCCTTGATATACAAGAAGAGCAAAGAAGACCATTAGCTCATCATAATGGAATTTAACTTAAGTACTCCAACCTCACAATATTCAGTGCTTTCACCACTGTGATCTCATTTTCTGAGAACTTGCTACCTTAGAGTTTTTGAATCATCATAGTCATAGAAGTGGACAAACCCCCAACCAGGGCTTATGTCATTGCCTCCTACTACTTCTCTCTCGTAATGATATACCTAGTTGTGGTAACTCTCAACCCTAGCTAACATCATATTGGGTTTGCCTCCTACCTGCCATTCTTAAATCATTGAATACTTTGCCAGAGCATCTTTAATGACATCTAAAAGTCATTGTTTGTGGACTCAACACAATGCTGTTTCCAATGTGACCTGCCTGTACCTCTTAGTTGAATCTGGGGACCCTTCTCCTAACATTGTGTGATCGTAACCAGAGTGTCCTCTTGCTTGCACAAAAATCTGTGACATAGTTATACACTCTCCACAGAATGTCAGATAATGTTTTCCAATTTGCAATGCCCACATTCTGTGCTCTGACAGAACATCTGTCTTAAATCTGTTCACTTCTTTAGAAAATGACACTCACATCTGCTTGTCATTTTTGACAGGGGTTTTCCACAAACGGATAGTAAGAATAAACAAATAAGATTAAAAATGACTTCAAACTTTTTAAAATACTATGGGTTCTCTGCTCACTCAAAAAGTACCACTTTGAAGGCAGGTCCAGCCATGCGGGTAGAAGAGGCAATGAAACACTAGTAGTACAGAGATACTAAAAATCAGTCAGCCTTCTAGAAGTGAATATAAGGGAGTGTGTGAGAATTTTCTGTGCAATAGACTTGCTACCTACCCACTGTTAACAAGTTGAGATATGGAGTCCTGCTAACCCCTACTGGATAAGTGGAATAGAAAATGAAGAGCTCAAGAACTCCCCTTATCACACTGGTTTTATCATTTAATACATTATATTCCCTTTTACTATAAGTATGCTCTGATGTCATGTGGGAGCTTCAGATTTGTTTTGTTTGTTCCCAAGAGACCAAAAGATGTTAGATTTACCAACGACACCACTGTAAAACAATATAAGTAATATGATACCATACACACACCAAATATCTCCTGCTAGCGTGTTTATATCTGCAAGGTATTTAAATGTTAAAATAACATCAATAGTGTTATTTCTTCCCTTAATTAATTCTGCACTTTTATTTTTGTTTTTCTGTTTATATTTAATTAAGTTTTACTTTGTTTATATACTTATTTGCACAACAGATGCTCATCAGTTATCTTTTTTTATCTTTCTAGGTTTTAAATTTTAATTAGTTCTTTTGTTTTCAAATTTTGTAGGTGGACTTTATTATATGTTCAGTATACATAACATACATTTTTTAAAATGGTGTGTTTGTTGGAGTTTGAATGTTCTCCTCATTTCCACGTGGGTTTCCTCATAGGCACAGTCCAAAGCCCTGCGGGGTGGGAGTACTGGTGTTGTTAAACTGGTCCTAGTGTGTGTTTGTTTGTGAGTGTGTTCACCCTGTGATTCCTCGTCCAGGGACTGTTCTTGCTTACTGCCCAGTGCTTGCTGGGATGGGCTCCAGGTCCCAAATGACCCTACTCTGCATTAGCCGGTTTGGAAAATGAATGGATCGAATGGTATTTTTGTCCTCATTTGATTACAGTTCAATCCATTTTTATATGTATTCATGTTCTTAATTGTATTTTTTTAATAAAAAGCTAAAGGTGCCACATTTACAGAACCCAGTTTTAACAAGTAGTAGATTTTTAGCATGCTTATTATTCTTCTCATTTCCAATCCTCACAATGACTTGCTGTCCTTCCTCATTACTAGACAGCTATTGTTTTCAAAGTTCTATCACAACTCTGCAAAAGCAAGTTAAGAAAATTAATACTGTAAGGTTCAAACAGCACCCGTTCTCTGTCTCGAACTGTTTAAGCTGTTTAGGTCAAATGTGACCATGGGCAAATGTCATCCTACAAAGTGTCACTTGATACAAATAACACCAGTTAAATACCAAACAGTAGTCTCAGGTTCACACCAAGTCTCAGTGTAATCTCTCTCTGATGGGCTGACTTATTCTCTCCCATATAATGAACATATTCCCGTCTTTGGTCATATAATATGGACACAACCCAAAGTGGAGTGTGAGTTCAGTAGTTAGGTTAGGTTAGGTGTCAAGTATTGGATTCAAACAGGAGGTGTGAAATCTACTATATGTGCACAACACCCTGCTGTTGTACCTATCCTGCACTCTGTAGTGTTCTCAATTTGCCTCTGTAATATTACATGAATAGAAACCTGGGTATGGACATTGCATGTCTGTCATAGTAAATAATATTGCCAAGAGCACTTGTGTCCATGTAAAACAAAACATGTAAAAATACCAGGGTAAGTCAGTGAAATTTATTGACGTTTGAGTATGTAAGACATTTTCCCAAAAGTGGTCAGCATGGTGGTGCAACACAAATTGCTCCACCTGACCTGGACACAAGTACAGTTCCTAACTTGGCTACGATTTGTGTGGATTTTCCACATTCTTCCTGCCATTTTATTGACTTTCTTAACATATAATATTTCCTGCAATAATACAATAATGTAAAGATAACCATTATCATCGACTGCCAGCTCTAAGCTTGGTCGAAATAGACAAGTATGCATATTTGCAAAAGTGCACCTTGAAACAGGTTACATACCCAACCAGTGATTGTTGATGCCTTGTGTCTGATGCTGCCAGGATCAGTTTTGGTTCACCACCCTATAGTGGAAAAAGACATTTCAGACAAGAGTCTCATGGATGGAAGAGTCCTAAAATGCATTTTCCTCCCCTTTACCCACTTTGATTCAAGTACAAAATGGAAGTATTGTAACAAGCATCAGAATGACAGCAGTAAGGCACATGCACACCAAATGTAGTTAAACCCAAAATGGGTGTTTTTATTGCAAACTAACAATACTGCAACCTTCCTATTTTTTGCCTTAGGAAACTCCTCCCAAAATAACAGATTCAAACAGTAACAATGTCGTAATACTGCCTCTCTCACTGTTTCACACACCGACTCCAAAGGAAGAAAGAATATGACCGCTACTTGTGCACTGGCTTCCACTAATTCCTTTCAAGTTCAGACTTTCCACCATGCCTTTCCACCATTCCTCTTCCACCTCACCTGCCCGTCTTACCTCTTTCACTCCAGTCTCTATCCCTACCTTTCTTCTCAGTAACCAACCCACTACAGCATTTTCATTGCAAATAATTATATAAAAAGCTACTGTATCTATGCAGCTTGCATGAAATTGAAATAAACAGTGATTTTTTCTATTATATGAAGTCTCAAAATAATATCTTCAGTTAAGGATTTAGAAGCTAAATGAAGGATAGCATTCCCGCATGGGTGTGATTAAGAATGTTGCATTTTCAACTGTTCGCTGTGTTTCTGCTTTATTTGTTATTTGAGTTAATAATAAGAAAAGATTTAAAATATAGACTTTTATACTTATAAAAGATACAGCTTAAGCAAGTGATCAGTAAACGTTTTTGACCAAGTTAAAGCCCACAATACACAATACATTTCTTTCATTTGATGTTCTCTACCTTAATAAAAGAACAAGTGTCTGTGTGTGCGTGTCTATGTATCTGTAAGCTATGTCAGTGTTATATGCCATTTGGTATGAGATTCGTAAAAACAGTGGTAACCTTTGTGATGTGCCATCTTTTGGAATGAAAAATGCAATGCGTTTTACTACTATATTTATTACAAAATATATTCCAATTGATGGTGCACTACAAACATTAATGGTGAATAGGCTGAGGTCTGCGTTGACTGCTTAGATTTCAACCTGTTTTAAATGAGTAGCACAGCTAGTGAAGATAATTCCTACTATGTGAAATTCTGGATTCTGTTCCCTGCTATATCATGTGACAAGCACATTTTTATGCAGATGGAATACTTTAAATTTATGAGTGTTTACATGACAGACCTATAATACATTTAGTTTGATTCTGTGCAAAACACTAAAGATCAAGAAGAAAGGGAAAATGACTGGGAGATGAAAACAAAAACAGTATGTAGACAGCCACAGTAGTCCTCCAGTACTGAACTCAGGAACCTCTGTACTAGAGCACATCTGACATCACATGCTGCAAATTCTGGTCACTGCAAGATAGCAATAAAATTGCAGTGCCTGTAAAATAATGTTCATAAAAAAACAAAAGCCACAATTGTTGTGCTACAGCATGTAACTTATTTGCTGTTTTGTGCCTCTCTGTCCCTTTGCATTGTCCTGTTGAAGAATCACTCTTGCAAAATGAATTGAAAACAAACAAAATATATTATAGCCTGGACCCCTCGATAGTGAACTGGATTAAAGTTTCAAAGACAAATGAATGGATAAATATTAATGCAATTTTACTTTATATAAGTTTAGCCCATTCTAAGCCTTCACTAAAGAGGTTCAATTTAGAAATTTGCAATTTTCTTTAATTTTGGTCTAAAGCTCTAATCTTGAAGTCTTCTTTTTTGGCTCCAGTGAGCTATTTAGTGACAATACTATACTTTGGTTGGATGTCAATAATCTGCAATAAAATTTATATATTTCCTGTTGACTCAGTTACTACAGTGTTATTAAAAGCATATCACAAACTGGTTGTTGCAACTCAGAGTTTTTAAAAAGAGAAAACCTCAGCTTCCTTTCCCATTTCTGTCTTGCCTTTCTCATGCAGAAGTTAATATTAGATTGCAGTGGCACGTGTTAATGAAGTAGTTTATAGATGATACTGCTGTGCATTTCCGAGTCTACCACAAAGAGTTATATACTTTTTTTCTTATTTTCCATGTATACTTACTGATACAACATTTAGTTATACTGATTTAGTTGTAGGTTGATAAAAATGTGTGAGTCTTCAGATATGATTTATAATATAAGAACATATGAACTATTTTGAAAATTTATGTAAAATACTACAGAGTTGAGAATTGAAGGTCCCCAAAGTACTATTATCTTCCACAAAACTTGGTAACTTATTGCATGCATCTATAGTGTTGCTTATGAAAAACAAAAATAAATGTTCAAGCATTTGGGCAAAATGTATCCTTAACCAGCCTCAATGCCTGATATTTTACATTAATTTACATCTGCTACATATCTGCAAAAGTCTGAATTCAGAGGAAAAAAGTCCACTTATAATTATTTTGCTGACTCCTCTAAGGTACCTGACATTCCACCTTATTTAGCCCAGGAACTGTCTTCAAATAGTGACTCAATGCTGTGCCTTATGGATCTTTTTGCAGCCGATTCTTACACTCCTTTTATTATGCCCTGAAGCACCAATGATCCAAAGTGCTGTAAAAACGTTTTTTGCCCCTTTCCCAAAATCCTGTTTTTGTATATGCGTTACAATGAATGGCTTCAGATCTTTAGACAAAGCTTAATATTAGATAAAGGGAACCAGAGTAAACATATAATACAGTTTTCAAACTGCTACTTAATATTTTTGAGTAATAAAAATACTCATGTATTATGTGTGTGGAAAGATAATTGCCCCCTTAGTTACTCATTTAAACAGCTGGTCAGAGTTAAGTGATAAGACTAAGTAAACTAAACGTAACAAATTTATTTACTCTATACCATGCCATAAATTGACTTTTCCTGTGCAAGTGAAGTCATCAACACCAGGGGCCTCATGTATAAATGGTGCGTACACACAAAAATGTTGTGTACACCCATTTCCACGCTCACATCGCGATGTATAAAAAATAAACTTGGCATAAAGCCATGCACATTTCCACAGTAGCTCAATCCCTGCCATACACAAGTTCTCCACTCGGTTTTGCAAACTGGCGGCACCCAGCGTCAAAGCAGTGCTTTTGTTCTAGTGTGGTTTCCCTTTCTTTTTTAGATCCACATCCCTGACACGGCTTTATCACATACACTGAAATTAACTGCATATTGTTTATTAGTTTAAGGCATCTGATTGTAATTTACCCTATCAATATAATGGCCCATGGAATTGCCAAACTATTCCAAATACTATAGCTGCTTTAGCATTGTTACTCTTAGTGCATCACTCAGAGTATTTATCCCACTGTATCTGAGTGTGGAATCACAGCTGTACAGCAGCTGATCGGAAAGAGAATTATCAGTATACAGCATCAAGCACACACTGCCTCAGCCATGCGCCACAGTCTACTGAACTGCTCTCATACAATAAACGCTTCAGAGCCTTTCCTGTAGGAACCTTGCGGTTCAAAAACAGTTTCATCCCAAGAACTCTAAACGCACTCAGTCAGTCCATTAAGTGCTCCTTGTACACTGTAAAAAGAAAAAAATAGCTCTTTTTGATTTAAGGTAATTTTAGTAGTTGTAATGAACTATATTAATATGTTTGTTAAACTAATGTAATTTTTTTGCCTTACTGTACTTCAAATTGAAAAACCTTGCTGTAACTTAATGTAACTTCTTCCATTTAGTCTAATGCAAAAAATCGCTTTGTAAGTTTTCTGACGCCTGCGCAGTACACAGTATATCTGACGCAATTGTCTCATATCGTGAGAGTTAAAGAACAACTTGCAGTAAGCAGCGACTGGCGCCATTATATTCGAATTCTGATTTTGAGACGTGCATAGAAAAAGTTTGAACATTGTACGATTATTTGGAGTGATATAAAGTAGGAGTTTTTTTTGTTTGTTTTTCCCTACATTTGTGAACATTTGGTATCCACTGTCTAAGTAGAGCAGTGATATAAGTTAAGGTGTAACTACAGAAAATTATCTCAGCGACGCCATTTATGTGAAATATTCTTGTAATATATGCAAAAATAGCTTGGTTTAAAATGATAACATATCATGACCTTTTATTTCTTATTTAATTGTTGCAATTGCCTCGTTTCTGGACTGATGTGAGCAAAATATAAATTACTTTAAAGTTTGTTGCAGCACCCTCGTTTCTGAGAGTTCAACTTTCGAGTTCTAATGAGTTTTTATGAAGATTTAATGTAACTAATCATCATCGTTATTTATGTTAAGTGCCATAAAGTTAAAAATGCAGTTTTTTACTCAGACTGACTCGATATGCCCCATCATTTTGGTATTATCCTACTCCATTTAAGGTGTATAGGACTAGCTGTATACAGTGTTAACCGGGGCTGTTGTGGTGGCTTCTTTTCCACCCTTGTGATTACAAGCAATGTTTTCTTTGAGCATGGTGGGGTTAGGGTATCCACATTTGAATATATAGAACATTGATATGCATATTCTGTATCGAAGAGTTATTAGATGTTAACGGGGTTGCCCTCTTAATGGTCAGAATGTGATGTGTCAGCAGCTGAAACTGGAAAATGTCCGTATGTAGTACCAGTGCGTACAGGCACACTGCAAACCCACATTTTAAGTATTAACCAGATATAGTACCAATATTATTAAATACAATAATGGGCATATATATTTCCTTGGTCATTCTAATGTACTCACAATTTATTTTTGTTTTGTTAAAATTATTTGTTTTATATAAATTGATTTTGCAAAAAGGATTAAAAGAGATGATAACAGTCTAGTAATGCATAAGTAAATTTAGAAGTTCATCAGGTCATCGTGAATATAGATGGACAGAAATGTATTTGTCCCTGGGGGAAATTTTGCTTCTTACAGAAGTTCTTTAAATGAATAAAAACATAAATAGGTAGATAAATCCATCCATCCATTTTCCAACCCGCTGAATCCGAACACAGGGTCACAGGGGTCTGCTGGAGCCAATCCCAGCCAACACAGGGCACAAGGCAGGAACCAATCCCGGGCAGGGTGCCAACCCACCGCAGTAGGTAGATAAATAAATAAATAAATAAATATGTATGTAAATAAATAAATAAATATACACAGACACTTTGGACTGAACACACACCAGAATGACTATAAAGCAATAAAATTAAAAAGAAAAGTTCTGACTTGGTCGTCACACTCACATTGAGGCATTATACACATGTATTGCTGTTGGTATCAGGGTATAGTAACAATAACATAACAAACGCATTTATGTTGAGTAGACAATAGCTGAAAATGTTCAGTAATAGCTGATGTGTCTACTTTAGAAAGTGAAAGTGATGGCCTGTACTTTTCAAAGTGAATGAGGTATGTTACTTTTTTCCTAAGAAGTGTTTTATCTTACAGTATTTGAATTTTTGAAGTTAGTTAATTTCTTTAACTTTAATCTTTTTCCTCTAAGATTAAGGCTGAGTTCCCACAGATTGCTACAATCCCTCTCCAGTCCAAATTTCTTGCACAGCTGGACAAATATACCAATAAACTGAAGCGCATCATCAAACACAAATGAGGAGCTGCCTGCTATAAGATTGCCAGTTTCATTCAAGCCATAGATCAGGTATATTATATTTGTGAATTGCATTGAGGCAACGATCTTGAATTCTTTGGCAAAAATTTAGATTTTTTTTTGGCCCAAATGTATTTCGTTTTTTTTTTTGTTTGTTTGTTATAAATTTCTGGGTCAGTGAATATGAATAAATGTGTACTTTTGCATCCAGAAAAATGATGTTAACATCAGAAGAGAGTGAGTGCTGTGGTCCCTTATTATTTACCTTGGTGAGGATGACAAAGATCTGATCAAAGAATATTTGGTAAGGCTTAGTATGCAATTTACCCTTATTTATTTCTGCTATTTGTTTGTTTATTAACATAGATTTGTGTTTTTCCTCTACTATTAAATTTCACAGTATGTTCAGTCAGAATTCTGATGTAATATTCTGTATAGTCACTTGTGCAAGATATACTGCTTTATTGTTCGGTATTTTGAACATACTTGTTATATGACACTAAGACATTAACATTCAGTGTTTTAATGATTTCTAGAGTTTATTTATTTATGTCAAAGTTCACTATATCGTAATGGATGAGTATCTGTACATCTTTATCTTTTTCTTGTAGGATGCAGTAGAAGATGATGCTGAAAAAGAAATGAAGACACTCACAAAGGCCATATTTGTCATCCATAAAGAGGGTGAAGGACCCTTTCACACACCTAAAGAAGTTTTCATTTTTATTGAAGGTGTAGAGGTGCTAAATGGACTACACTCTGTTGCTGCAGCTTGTGCAATGTTGTTTGGTCTAATGTATACAATAAATCTTAGATACCCTAAGGAAATAAAATCCACTTTTGAAGTTTTCCAAAAAAATTTTATGGAACTGGGGCGGGGGGGAAATAAAAAAATCTCCCAGAGTGCAGAATCTAAGCAGCAAGCTTCTCAGTTCAGATTAATTGATGATGAATATATAATTACGTTCAAGTTTTAAGACTACACCACAAAACAGTTTGTTGTTTGGATAATATTATTTCTTGCTTTTTTAATTTGATATATACTTCATGTTTTTTTTCCAGGACATTATTTACTTTTTGTTTACGAGGGAAGTTGTTGTTGCTGTTAATCCCCTCCTTTTTGCATTTCCATCTTCTTGGAGGTTAAAGAGGCACAATTGTCTTGTATTTATTGATCAACAAGTTCAAAATGTGAAATTATGTATTTAATTGTTGTTAATCAGCTACGTAGTCTGGTTTAGGTTGAGTACTTATTTTTATATAATATAATAATACAATATACTATTTATATAAAGTATAACATATACACACATTTTATGTATACTATATAATGTTATGTAATGTGCAAAATATAAGGTGTATTTAATACATGTATATATAATTATTTCAAATAGATATTTTATACAATACAACTTATTTTTGTATAGCCCAAAATCACACAAGAAGTGCCGCAACAGGCTTTAACAGGCCCTGCCTCTTGACAGCCCCCAAGCCTTGACTCTCTACGAAGACAAGGAAAAACTCCCCAAAAAAAACTTTGTAGGAAAAAAATGGAAGAAACCTTGGGAAAGGCAATTCAAAAAAGAGACCCCTTTCCAGGAAGGTTGGGCATGCAGTTGGTGTCAAAAGAAGGAGATCAATACAATACAATACACAGAACAGAACAAATCCTCAATAAAGTATAAAAATAAAAATTTTACAAGTACGGACTAGAATTTAACAGTAGATGATATCACATAATATGCTTTGGATTTGTTTAGAGTCCTGGAGACCTCAGCCATCAAGCTGCCTCTCCCATTTGGCCATTCCACAGCTGAAACATTGCTTGGCCAACCAATCCGATGAAAGGACCCCTCTACCCCACGATTCCTGCGATCCTCCATCAGGTAAGCAAAACAACTTGCAGATGGGCCGTGGCACCAAGTGCCACATTTGAGTACTGAAGAAAAGAAACAGAATAGGTGAGAGTTAGTAACAAATTATAACTATCATGTTACTTATGGTTTAGTGCTAATGACTAACAACAGAGATGCAGTCTGTACAATTAATCAGCAACTCTAGCCAGGATATGCTAAACTGAAGTAAGTCTTCAGCCGGGATTTAAAAGCTGAGACCAATGGGGCATCTCTTATAGTAGCAGTTTAGGGGCCCGACCTCCCACTGTTATTTTATTGGAATCATAAGCTTCCACAGTATTAACGTGCAGGTAATGTAACTTTTTGTAAGAGTTGAAAATAGCCAATAGGCATGTTGACAGTAAAATTGTTTGACCTACAGTACATGCTATTAATTCTCAGATGATCTATGATGCATCCTACCTTGTATCAAATGTGGAGGCTAAATGGCCAGGGTCTGTTCATGACTCAAGAATTTTTAAGGAGTCACACCTGTATCGGACAACAAGGTAATAATCTATTTATAAATCATGGTGATGTGTGTATTGTATTCACAATTCTTACATATTCCACAGGTCATCATGATGGAATCCTGCTTGGGGACAGGGGATATGCCTGTAGGAATTTTCTAATGACCCCGTTTCCTAACCCCAACCCTGCGCCACAAACTCGATATAATGCAGCTCTGTCTAGGACAAGGGCACGAATTGAAATGACCTTTGGCCACCTGAAGGAGAGATTTCAATGTCTAAAAAGGCTGAGGGTTGCACCTGACAGAGCATGTGACATAATTGTTGCATGCTCTGTCTTACACAAAATAGCGACCATCAGAAAAAAGAGAGTCCCAGAGGTTTTGGTGCAGCCTGATAATGACATTGAGCCAGTGCACCTTCAGCAAACCAGTGGCAGAGCTGCCAGAGACAGAATTGTGGCCCAGTATTTCCAATGAAAAAGACAGCAGTGGTTTCACACAAAAGTTATTTATTGTATATTACGGACCTTCAGCCTGTAAGGAGGAGAACATAAATTAAGGATACACTCACGCATACACATATACATATTTGAAAGAGATAAGACAATTTTGTTACCAATTGTTTTTCTAGTTTTGTATCTGCAACTTCATTTTGGTTGTCCTCAGTTCATGAAGTTCTATGTCCTGCTGTATTTTTCTCATTTTTAGTTTTCTGTATGTGATTTTCTGTTGAAGATATCTTTTGTATAGAGCCCTCACATTTTTCTGCAAATAAATACGCAATTACAAATGCCTTTTTTCCTCTATATTGTATACACAGTATATCATTTTGAATCATTTTGTATAAAGTACAACAAATGGCTCAACCAACCTCACCATCTCCTTTTTTTGATGTGGACTTTGTTCTAAAAGGGACATGTGTGCTGGCTACAGGCTCCTGCAAAACAGTTATATCACGATTAGCACATGGGACTGATCAGAGTGGAGTTTGTTCAAACATTTGGAAAATTTGCCTCTCCTCTTGATGAATAATCAAAGTGTCTGTGACGATGCGGGTTCAGCTCCTTGCTCCCATCGGCTATTAGAGAGCCCTTGAACCCAACACCGTCGGTAATGTCACCGATGAGCTAGACAGTGAGGCAATAACAATTGAGCAAGGGGATGGTTCAAAAGTGCAAAGTGCTTTTATTCACAGCAAACCAAAACAGTGTTCTAATAAAGTGCAGCAGTGCAATGTCCAATAAATAAATAATCCATTAAATAAAACATGGAGGTTAAAATACACAAAACAACAATCCTTTAAAACGAGGTTAAAACGTTCAATAGGAAGCAGTCTTTTAAAAACAAATGACAAGCCCGGTGCTTCTTCGGTTACCCTGGCGGCTCCCCTGCTACTCCCATCTGGGCTGCTCAACAGGAGAGATGCTTTTTCTGCAGCTGGCCTTCTACCTACTCCTGCTACTACTGTCTGTCGCCTTTCCGATCCTTGGCTCCGGTCAGCTCCCCCTGAGAGTGACCTGGGAAATCCCACCAACGGCCAAGGCTCTCACGTGGTGGATACCACGTTCCCAAGTCCTGATTCCCGCGGTCATCCGTGGAGAATCATCCACCTTCCAGTCACTCCTGTCCTTCATAAAACTCTACGGGAGCGACAACAACTACCACGTCCGGGATGTCGGCCTAACACCCAGGTTGCCTATTCAGCTGCTGCGAGCCTGTTCATGCTCGCTCACTCACTCACTCTCACCAGCGCACTCTCTCTTTCTCTTGCTTCCTGCTTTCTTCTACAACCTCCCATTCTCTTTCCTTTCTTTTTTTTTACTTTTTCCCTTACTTCCTCTCTTCTAACCGTCTCGGGCTTCTCTATAAATGCAGAGAGGACATAGCAGCTGCAGCCCATTAGCCACAGGAACAATCACGGATGTGGGCAGTCTCTCACCTGTGGATTTAGGTGAGAAATGCCCACACCGCAGATCGCCCTGTGGCTCGCTACAGTCACCACACCCCCTCCTAAGCCATGAGCGAGGTGATTATTTAAATAAAACTGCTGGCCATTGTTGGGAGAGCTGTGGACCCATAACACCACAGTGTCTTCATCAAATATTTGACCTTCATCAATATCTCGTTGGTCAGACACAGGTTCTAGGGATATGGCATTCCCTGCAACTGACCCAACAAAAAAAAGAGGCCTATATGGAACATACCTATGGCACACATTGAGGACAAAATATATGCAGTGACCATCCTTTACCTAAAATGAAGTGACCACTGCATCCTGCCACTGGTTCTGAGGAGGAGCTTCCCCCTGGAATGCCCTCAGAAACAGGGCGATGGGCATTTTGCTGGAGAGCCAACTCTTCTGCAGGGGTTAGGTCTGGACCGCGTAGACCTCTACCTGTTTTTTGCTTGTCTGCCTTCTTCTTATTAGCTTTAAAATTAATGTTTTTTATATTATATATGATTCTTTATGTCAATAATTCTTTAAATAGTTATATACCAATATTTACCAGTTTGAAGTATATTCTTGTACTTCACTTTAACTTGTTCCCATGTTCTCCTTGTGCTCACGTTTGATCTGGAATTATGACATATTAAACAATAATTAATCTGCCACATAGGAAATGAAACGCTGCATTCAGTAAGTACAATGCACACTACTTACGCGTTTAATTTGTCGGCCACTTTTTGCCAGCCGTCTTTTCTGGTTTGGGCTGCTTTTGCAGTGTTACCCCTTGTGCATATTAACTCTTGAAATTCTTAATATCCTTCGAGTAAAAGGTCCTGTTCCGCTTGTGTGTAAGAATGCGCCCGTTTTTTTGTCATTTTGTTGCAGCCTATCAAAGACTTGCTGATCATGTTTTCTAGACTCAATATATATGGGTTTTTCAATCAGTGTGGGCACGCGCAATCATTTCGGATGATTAGATCCAGCTAAACTAATCTCTACACTGCTGCTTTTGAAAAACCGACTTATCCCGGATGAGTTTCACCGGCATTAACTCATCCAAGAAAAGGCATCTGATCTCGGATGATTTAAGCAACGTACGGAAAATACCCCCCAGATCTCTAAGTGATTTAATCCCAAATGTTTTTCAGACATTAAAAACAGCATATGCTTTACAGGGTAGAAAAAGGTGGTTCTTGTGCAGATTTGCCACAGATAAAAGCTTCTTTATCTTAAAATGCTTCCTACATTGGTTCCATATTCTGAGTGAGTGAAGCACAATTGGGTTGTTAGTATATTGGCGATAACTTGCATTTTTTTGGGTACAAAGCAAAGATATAAAGAAGTACTGCAGGATTTTATTTCTATTGCGAACCAAGCCTGTGTCTGTTTTTCTATTTGAGTGAATGTCAAGGTTTTTGTAGCTTACTAGTAGAGTACCTGGCATTGCCCGGTCCTTTCAAATCAATGCGTTGTGGGAGAGAGTATACTGCATTTCATATCATATGACCATCAATGCAAGTCTTGCTTAATGTTTTCCATGCAGATAGTGACATTTTGTTGATAGAGAGCTTTGTGTCTACTTGTGATGTTTACCCCTAGGTATTTCAACTGATCTGCGATGATAAAAGGGAAGGAGTCCAATCTAATATTATGTGCTTGAGAATTCACTGGAAAGAGCACACTTTTAGTCTAATTAATTCTGAAACCAGAAATCTTTTGAAATTCTGTAAGTGCTGTTAAGACTGCAGGTACAGAATTGTGTGGATCTAATATATACAGTACCATATCATCTGCATATAGAGAAATTTTCTGTTCAAGTCCTTCTCTGATAATCCCCTTTATCTCAGAAGCATTTCTACAATGAACTGCCAGTGGCTCAATGGCGATTGTGAAAAGCAGTCGTGACAAGGGGCATCCTTGTCTGGTACCACGTTCTAGTTTAAAGTAGTCTGAATTAATATTGTTAATACAAACTGAAGCTTCTGGATTGGTATACAGTAGTTTGATTCATGCACAAATGTTCGGGCCAAACCCAAATTTCTCCAATGTAGTGAAAAGGTAGTTCCATTCAATCATATCAAATGCTTTTTCTGCATCCAACGATAATAATATCTCTCGGGTGTTTGACTTTCTGGGTGATTATATTAAACAGGCGTTGAAGATTGGAAGCTAAGTGTTGGCCTTTAATAAATCCAATCTGATTTTGTGATATTACCGAAGGCAGCACTTTCTCCATCATTCTAGCTAGGACTTTGGAAAGTATCTTAAAATCATTATTCAGAAGTGAAATTGGTCTATATGATGCACATTGTAATAAGTCCTTATTTTGTTTAGGAAAGACAGTGATTAATGCTTGGCAAAAATTTTGAGGTAGAATTTTATTGTCTCTAGCTTCTGTAAATGTTGCTAATAAGAGGGGAGCTAGCTGAGTGGAGAATTTCTTATAAAATTCAGCAGGGTAGCCATTGGGGCCTGCTGCTTTCCCACTCTGAAGTGACTTTATAGCATCTAGAAATTCTGTTAGTGCCAGAGGTTTATCCAGTTCCTCTGCACTGACCGTATCTATTTGTGGTATCTGTAATGCATCGAGAAATGCATTAGATTGTCTCTTATCTTCTTTAAACTCAGTAGAATATAAAGATTTATAATAGTCTCTAAATATGTGCATTATATTTTTATGGTCAATGATTGCGATTTTGTCTCCGTTTGTGTTGGTGATTGCTGGAATTGCATTGTGAACTTCTTGCTTGTGGATTTGTTGAGCTAAGATCTTATTAGCTTTCTCTCCATGTTTATAGTAATGATGTCTTGATTTAAAAATGACTTGTTCTGTTTATTTATTTCCAATTTATTTCTGTGGGAAAGATATGAAGTAATCTGTCCTCTTAAGAAAGCCTTCAGGGTTTCCCAGAGTATTCCTGCAGAGACCTCTGAGGATTTATTTGTCTCTAGAAAAAAGCTGATTTGTTTGAATATAAATTCTGTACAGTTCTTGTCTGCTAATAAAAGTAGGTTAAGATGCTATCTGAGTATGTAGGGCATAATGATTAAAGCTCCAAGATCAAAGGGATCTTGTAAGATTTAATAGTAGGCAAGAAATTGTTATCTACAAAGAAATAATCAATTCTTGAATAGCAATGATGCACTGGTGAGTAGAAGGAATATGCTCTTGAGTTTGGGTTTAGAAATCTCGTAGAGTCTGATAATTTGTGATCAGTTACAAACTGTGTAATTGTCTTTGCAGTGTTAGATGTCATCACCCCTGTGACAGGAGACCTATCAAAGTCTGGATTTGAAACTCAATTAAAGTCCCCAGCCATTATAAGTTCACATTGGGAATGGATGCAAACACATTTTGCATGAATTCCCTATCATCCACATTGGGTGCATAAACATTTATCAAAATCAATTTACAGTTAAATAAATTACCCATGACAATCACATATCTCCGTTCAGGATCAGATATTGCATCTGATAGTACACATGAGACTGTTCTATGTATAAGAATTCCCACACCTCTAGTTTTCTTTGTAAATAAATATGCTGGCCAGTCCATATCCTGCAGTTCTGTAGGAGCCTCCAGGGTCTGCCCATAAGGATGTGATCGATCTCCTTCACTGTACCACCAGTTCTGGAGTACCAAGTCCAACAATGCGACTCAGTGTGTTGGAACCAGGATCCAGCGTTCCACAGCCCCTAACCTTTTGCAAAGTCATAAAACATTGAGCCACTTTCACCATGGCCCCCAGACCCATGGATACTGACAGAATCCTCATAGCCACCCATGACCAGAGGAGTGTCAACCTCACGGGCGCCCATCAACTACTAAGCGAAGAAGTTGCAAATAAAATGTCTCCCTCATCGACACATCACTCACCACAGTCGGAGTAAACACTGAGGCAGAGAGTGCCTTAATCTGATTCTCAAAATACACTCGTTGAAAAGAGTGACATTGGACACCATTGGAAGAAGCTGATCTGGTACAGCAACAGCTACTTCTTGAGTATGACAACTATCGGAGCAACCAGACCAATAAAAGCTGTACCCACCTATAGAGATCTGGCCAGTCCCAGGTCTGCGCACCTCAGAGAGTGTAGCCACTGAAATGCAGAGTTTAAAAAGTGTCTCCAACAGCAGAGAAAGATGATCATCATGCCAGAGAGACAAGACATTCCACACGCATACCAGGATGGGCCTCCTCAAATTGGGAGCTGAATCTGCCGTGCAGCTGGCGATGCCTCAGCACCACACCAATTCCAATTGGTTCCTTGCGATTTTAACTCTTTCAGGGATGAGGCTACCAAGGGCTTTCCCCCTTCCCCTTCATAATGAGAGCAGCTTTCCTATGTGTGGCTGCAGCAGAGCTACTCCGATGGAGAGCAGAAGGGAGTCCTGTATGTTGTTTTGGAGCTGTGTGAAGTTTTTATGGTGACTGGAGTGCCATTCCTGCCACTAACCCTCAAGTTTTCTCTGCAAGTTGGAGGACCACTTACAGGGCCGGATGCAGTTTAACATCATACCCAGGACAAATAAAAGATGTGGCAAAAAAATTTGAAGCTGTACAAATTAATGGATGTATACATTTTTTACTGTCCATTAATTAGGAGAAATATAGGAAAAGAACAAAGTTTAATTCTTATCAGATTTAATGTAAGGTACTTTTACTGTTTTTTCAAACACAAACCTAGGGGAATTTTTTAGGGTTAGTGACATCTACACAGTTTTATCTAGTATGCTATCTAAATTTATTTAATTTAAAGCAGCAGTAACCACAATACTGATATCTGAGGGGCACCACCTTTTAACATTGCCTGACTCAGATAGACTTCAATCTAAAGGGTGAACATAACAAAGAATAAAAATATCAATGCAGCTCTCACATATTTTTAGCAGTAATTTTTTTCAGACGCTGTCTGTGGTTTAGTTTGCTCTGTCTACTTTAAACCAATATAACAATCATCTCATTTATCAATGTGTTGTTAAAAATGTGCTATCTTTCAAAAAACAACTCAAAATCTTAATTTCTTAATAAATGCAATGGTAATGTCAATACAATCCTGAAGTAAAACAATCATTTAATGTCGTAAACTGACACACGTCTCTGCTACAGACATTACAGTGTTGTGTAACTTAGTGTACTCCTGCATGAAAACAGTGTACATGTGCAGTACAATTTGGGATGGAGACATCTATTGGGTAGCCACACTTATCTCCTCAAAAATTATGAAAATGATCAATTGTTGTGGGGTACAAAATCTGTAAATTTTGAACTATATTTTCATTATATTTTGTTCAAGACAAAACAACAGATGAACTTAATACTTTCAGGGACAGTTAAAATCAAAGGCAATCTGTTTTCCTAAATCTCTGTACCATTTGTATGAACTGACCAGCAATTCAGGAGATTCCTCAGGCTATTGATTACTTTAAAATCTGAGATCTGGGACAACAAGTTGCTAAATTGGTTTACAGCCTGGGAAAGGAAGACATGCCAGTAGTACTAAGCAACACCAAACTTTTATTGTTTGGGAAAATGGACGAGTGAATTCATTCATCATATTGACAGCCAGCTAATTGGAATATCTAATAATCACATCTTGCAAAAACCCCCAGTAGAATTTTATAATAAATATGCTCCGGCTGAAGAATGACATCAGAAGAAGAGAACAGAGCGACCTCAAAGTGCGACCGTTTCTATCTGATCATCAGAAAAGCATCTAATGAACAACTACGAGTGCTAGATCACAAGCCGCCTACAACATTCATCTCTGTCATCTTTAACTTTTCGTAAGCTTTTTCTAAAGAATATATATATTCAGACTTAAGGTAGATTTCTTTGAGCACCTAGTGCAGCTGGAGGTTTGCGATTACCTCTGTGCTGAGAGGTTTATTAAAGCAGTGGGTGAGAGCTCCACCCAATAATAGGGAACAGTATGTTAAGTAAGGCATTCTTGGCTGATAAATGGCCTATAGTCAGGAATGCTGAGCCTTTGTATGTTTAAATATATTCTTGGAGACCAAAAGTAATATTTAGGTCTGAAATATATTTAAAACATGCAGTGGGTTGGTACCCTGCCTGGGACTGGTTCCTGCCTTGTGCCCTGTGTTGGCTGGGATTGGCTCCAGCAGACCCCCGTGACCCTGTGTTCGGATTCAGCGGGTTGGATAATGGATAGATGGATATATTTAAAACATTGTATGTTCATGCCGATAATAAGTAAGTCTCTTGAAGTGCTGAGAGAGTGACAGGCTGTGTTATTTCTAAGGCGCTTGTAGGGCATAAAGTGCTAGAGGTTAACCAGCTGTGTGTGTCATTCATGGGGCACTGTTGTGGTTAGGGTCTGAGTGTATATGTACAGTATATCCACAGTATGTATGTGTGTGATAAACTTAACGTGTGACTGTAGACCAACCCAGTAACGAATCTAATCCTACCCTAGGTAAAGGGTAAGTAGAGGGATATACCATGATAATACACAATTACATATTTGTCTATAAACCTGTAATTAGGAGAATGTGATTCTAGTTAAATCTGTAACTGTAATATGATTACAAGAATTTAAACTGTATCATATTACACTACTCTGGTATTGGGAAATATATTTACAGTAGATTACAGTAATGTGTCTTTTTGTAAGAGATGGTTGTGATGACACCACTCCACAAAGCAACTCACCAGGCTTCAGTATTCTTCCTCCTTCCCTTCACTAATACATCCAACAATACACAATACAATACAATACAGTTTATTTTTGTATAGCCCAAAATCACACAGGAAGTGTCGCAATGAGCTTTAACAGGCCCTGCCACTTGACAGCCCCCCAGCCTTGACTCTCTAAGAAGACAAGGAAAAACTCCCAAAAAAAAAACTTTGTAGGGAAAAATGGAAGAAACCTTGGGAAAGGCAGTTCCAAGAATGACCCCTTTCCAGGTAGGTTGGGTGTGCAGTGGGTGTCAAAAGAAGGGGGTCAATACAATACAATACACAGAACAGAACAAATCCTCAATAAAAAATAAAAAAAAATTTTAGATGTAAAAAAAAAATAAAAATTTTAGAAGTACGGAGCAGAATTTAACAGTAGATGATATCACATAATAAGATTTGGATATTTTTAGAGTCCTGGAGACCTCATTCATCAAGCTGCCTCCCCCATTTGGCCATTCCACGGCTGAAACAGTGCTGAGCCAGCCAATCCGATGAAAGGACCCCTCTTTCCCACGATTCCTGCGATCCTCCATCAGAGATGACTTTACCTTAGGCAGGCAAAACAACTTGGCAGGTGGGCCGTGGCACCAAGTGCCACATTTGAGTACCGAGAAGAGAAACAGAATAGGTGAGGGTTAGTATCCAATTATAACTATCATGTTACTTATGTTATAGTGCTAATGACTAACAACAGAGATGCAGTCTGTACAGTTAATCAGCAGCTCTAGTTATGATATGCTAAACTGAAGTAGTGAGTCTTCAGCCGGGATTTAAAAGCTGAGACCGAAGGGGCATCTCTTATAGTAGCAGGCAGACCATTCCACAGTTTAGGGGCCCTGTAACTAAAAGCTCGACTTCCCATTGTTATTTTATTAATCCTTGGAACCATAAGCAGACCAGCATCTTGAGATCTTAATGTGCACTCTGGTTTGTAAGTCATGATAAGTTCAGACAAGTAAGCTGGACCTTGGCCATTTAATGCTTTATACGTTAAAAGGAGAATTTTGAAATCTGCCCTAAACTTAACCGGGAGCCAGTGTAAGGATTTAAGAACTGGAGTTATGTGTTTGTATTTTCTTGTTCTTGTAATAATTCTTGCAGCTGCATTTTGAATTAACTGGAGGCTGTATAAAGAACAGTTTGAACATCCAGTGAACACCTCATTGCAGTAGTCAATCCTACTAGAGATAAATGCATGAATTAATATCTCAGAATCCTGTTTATTTAGAAAGCGCCTTAACCCCTTAACCGCCCTCTTCCGGATATATCCGGCATCGTAGCTTTATTGCTGACGCCTTACTGCCGGAATTATCCGGCACATTTGCCTGTGGTTATGTGAATGCCTGGCGAGTAGTATAGCTGACAGTTTGGCGTGGGTATTATTACTACGTTGTATTTCGACAACTCTGCGCTTGTATTGGCCGCTCACGTGATGTGATTCGAAAGTGAAAGCTGTGAATATGGCGAAACGTAAACTGACTTCAAGTGAGGTTTTGCAGGCGATTTTGGACAATAATTCTGATCATGATTGTAGCAGTTCTGAAGAAGATTTTAGCGACAATGATGATCAGCAACATGCGCTGCATGATACTGTGAATGACGACGCATCGGATGATGGCGATGAGTGGGTGTATCCCCAGCATCTCAACTGGACTGCTGCCCGTTATCTGAGCCAGATATGAAAGATCCAAACCGTGACCGCTTGTTCAAGCTACGTCCTTTGATTGACCATTTATTTGAAACATTTCAGCAGGTATTTCAGCAGGTAAATACTGCTTGAATAAATGTAAAGTAAAAAAACGAAAATTGTTCAGATTTCTCCTGGCATGGGGAATATTTAGGGAGTTGGCGGTTAAAGGGTTAATTTCCTAACATTTTTAAGATGGAAGAAACATGTTTTGGACAACTTTGTAATATGCGCTTTAAATGACATGCTAGAGTCAACGATAACTCCTAGATTGCGGGCTGATTCAGTAAAATTAATTGGGATTCCAACTGAGTTAAATGATGACAAAATATTGTTGTGATCAGCGTCATTCCCTCCAACAATTAACATCTCTGTTTTATCTGTATTTAAAGACAAGTAGTCCTCATTCATCCACTCCTTTAATTCGCTAACACAACTAATTAAAGACAACATCGGAGAAACTTCATTTGATTTAAATGAGGTATAACTGGGTGTCATCTACATACGAGTGAAAATTAACATTATGTTTCCTAATGATAGATCCCAGTGGAAGCATGTAAAGTGAAAACAGTAAAGGTCCCAGTACTGAGCCCTTTGGGACACAATATTGAACTTCTGTGTATAATGATGGAGTAGCAGTAGCAATAGCAGTGTCATATGAAAACTTTTGAAGGTGACACATCTCAGAATCATACCTGAAATCCAAGATGTAAAAAGTGAAAAGGAAGGGAGCAAGGACAGTCCCCTCTGGACCACCCATGCTGCTAATTGCTTTCTCTGACACACAGTTCACTAATCTCATGTACTGGGACATGTTAATCATATAGTCTAAAATCCAGGAAATCGGCCCAGTGTCAACCTGTGCCACGCTAAACTTGTCTCTTAATAAGAGAAGCTGGATGGTATTAAAGGCACTGGAAAAGTCAAAAAACACGAATCTCACTGTACCCCCAGCCCTTTCCAGATAAACCACAGATAAACTGCAGATAAACTACACTAAACTTAAAACAATACTTTCCAAAAAATGTTAATGACTTTATTAGTTACTTGTCCTGTGTTGTTTGTGGTGATGGCATTTTTTCTTGGAGAATGGAGATCACAAATCTTATCATACAATGGGTTTAAATTGGGCAGACACGGGGGCAAAAACTGAACAGCAGGAAACAATATTCAAACAACCATTATAAAATCCAAATTACCTGTGTTGCATAAGCCATCTATTATCCATGTAATGTGCTCAAAAAGTCCAAAACGCATACATTTTGTACTAAAAACTATCACAAATGTGCACATGGAATGCAACTGAAGGGCTTGAAAAGGGATATTTCCATGCCAGACCAGGGGAGAATGCACTGATCTTTCCTCTTTTCCATTGGCACACCAACCACAGGAAATTTTGCTTGGACTCAAACATGTCATTTCCGGTTCCGGCCCCGAAGACATCACTTCCGGTTCCTGTCCCGATAACATCACTTCCTCTGTCCGACTTTATAACCGCCATTTTTTGCTTGTCTGTGTTGTTCTATTTTGGATTGAAGTCTCTCAAGACCACGTCAATTTTGAACCAAAACCTTCATGTTGTTGTATGAATCCTTTCACAAAACCTTCTATCATATTAAAGAAGTACATGAAAATGAACAATATTCAGGTAGAAATAAGTCTTTGAATTGAAGTTATGCTTCTTGAAGAAGAAAAGGCAGATCTTCATATAGCTCAATCCTGTTTCAACGCGATTCATGTCCTTGTACTATTCTGATTATCAGGAAGTACTTATTTAACAGTATTTTAGCAAAAGAAAGCATATACTTTGGATGGTGTGAAAAGTGACACGTGAATTATGTGACACAAGTAATTTTAATTTTTTTTTTATTCTACATTTTAATATTTGTATGGTTCTTCAGAATTGCCATACCTCCACATACCCTTAAACACAATAATTGGCCTTAGCTTATTACTTTTAATTCTGGAGCAATGAGAAAAATCATAAAAAAATGTTTTAGACAGGAGAACACAATTTTCTCTCTCCTTGCTAATTTCTATTAACTTTTCAAGTTAACTAGTGCTACCCAAAAATGGCTGACTGGAAGGATATTTAGAGTTGAGCCAGGAGTTAGTGACTATTTTTATAGTTTGTTTTCAGAAACGTTAATCCAAAAAATCCACTTTTCTTACTAGAATCCTATTTGCTACAAATAAAGACTTTCTCTGTTGAGCTTTGATTTTATAAGAAAATGACCTCTCCAACTTGCCGATGAATAGACTTGGATCAATATGGAAGCGTTTTTCTCTGTCTACACAAACAGCAGTATTGCTACAACAGAAAACCACAGTGAGAACTGTAAAAAACTTTGAAAGTATTATGTGGTAATCTGTAGCTTTATTAATTTTATTGCAGGTTTTTAAGAGGTTCTAGCATCAAAATGAAGAATGTTACCTTTTTCTTTAAAGATAAAAAATCAATTCATTGTCATATAGGTTCAGTGAGTTTCAAGCGGTTAGCTATGTACTATGCTCTTGATGAATATATTTATTTTTCAGAATATTATATGAATAATTTCACTTTAGTTAGCTTTTCAATGTATTCAACTTCCTTATCATTATGTACTTTTCAGTACTGAATGATTTTTTTGGCAATTTGTAAATATGTTCCCTGAGAAAGTGTATTGATGTTCTTTGCAATAGATAGAAGTTTAATTTGAGATAACAAAAGGCTTCCCATTTTTGCACCTTTATCAAGGAGCACATGTCTTGTCTATAACTGCCACCAATCTGTAAGACTTAGAATTGTGAGGTACGTTTTTAGGAGGTATTTTTGTATTGAGCACTTTTTACTGCTTGTTTTTTGTTTTCACTGGAATTATGTTTAATAATGCATACAAATTTAATTTCTGTCTTCTAATTAGATCCCATCCTCTGGCTAAGACGTTGGACATCTCTGAAATCATAGTTCTTGAGACTGATCCTCCAATTAGCTGTGAACCAGCTGAGGGAAGAGAAGGCTGCAAAGATCTGTGGTATCCGAGATGAACTTCTCCAGGCTGGTGGTAAGGCTGTTCTCCTGGCATTGCAAGCAATCTTTGTTTCCATTTTACTGTCTAGGAAACTGGACTTGTCGTCCCTATCTGGACGGGGAAGGGTGATTTCCTAAATACCTACAGAGGGATAACACTGCTCTTGGTACCGGGTAAGGTCCTTGCTTGGGTCATCCTCAATAGGATCTGTGACCACCTGCTCATTTACCAGCAAGGGGGAAATCTGGTTTTATGCCTAAGAAGTCTACCATCGACTGCATCCTGGCTCTGAAGGTTCTCATGGAACACAAATACAAATATTGGCAGTTTCTTTGTAGCTTTCGTCAAATCTTGTAAAGTGTTTGACTCAGATGATCGTGCTGTCCTGTGGGACATCCTGAGACTTCGTGGGATCCCCTTAAAGTTGCTGGATATCATGGCTGGCCTGCACACTTGTACTGTAAGTGCTGTGCAGAGTGGAGGCAGAACTTCTGTGTTTTTCTCAGTTGATTCTAAGGTTTGTCAGGGGTGTGTTCTTGCTTCTACTCTGTTCAATACTTGCATGGACTGGGGCAGGGTTATGGGGTGCAGCGGCTGTGGGACATCTGTTGGTGAAGAGAGATTCACTGATCTTTGTTGACGATGCTGTGATCTTTGTGGGGCCGTAATCGGGGCTCTCGAGAAACTGAGCGAGAAGTCTGAGTGTCTGGGCTTGCGAGTGTCCTGGATAAAAACCAAGATCCAGTCCTTTAATGACCTCTTTGGCACAGCCATCAGTAGTGGGTCTATCTGTGGAGAAAATGTCAACCTCGTTTAGAGGTCAGCAGTGACATTCATTTCTCTGGTGACTCCTCCTATGAAGTCAGTAGACAGATTGGGAAAGCATGGGGGGTCATAAGGTCACTGGAAAGGGGTGTGTGGTGCTCCCTATATCTTTGCAGAAGGGCGAAGGTCCAAGTCTTTAGAGTCCTGGTGCTTCCTGTTTTTGCTATATGGTTTTGCTGTAGTTTGTTGGGGAGGCAGTATGACAGATAAGAACATTAAAAGGCTGTACAAGCTGGTGAAGAAGGTTGGTTTGCAGCTTGGCAGGACTGTTGACACATTGAGAATTGTAGTGGAAAGGTGTATGGGGAAGAAGGTACAGGACATCCTTGACAATAGCAGTCATTCTCTCCACAACATTTTGGTAGTTTAGGAAGTAAACATTACTGTCATTTTCTGTCACTGCAATGTAGAACAGAATGCTTTTGAAGATCATTTGTTCCTACTGGTGTGAGATTTTATAATGCTGTTGTCAATACAAGTGATTCATGACATGGCCACCACTCTACCTTCCAACACTGCTTGTTCTTCTTGCTTTTACAATAATGTTTAACAATTTTTAATGATATGTTTGAGTTACTGGACACTTGAATTTTCCAAAACAGTCTTACAGGCAGATGTTGAAATATGCAATCTATTGTTCATTTTGACATTATAAAATTGTGCAACTACAGTTTTGCGTCAAGTCCCTCTACATCTTGTCCCCCACTAGTACTAACTTCCCCCTCCTCCATCCTTCTGTGTCCAGAGTTTCTACGCACAGATCTGTTAGTGATGAGTCTATTTAAAGCAACAGCTATGAGTTTTTGTTTTCCCTTCCTTGTCATTATGAGCTAACTGAGTCACAGATGTTCTGCAATATAAACAATTTGAAGGAAGCATATACTTTAGTTTGTATTCATGGATGTCTATTAGTTCACTTCTGTTTTTTATTAATTTTAAAGATTCAGGATAGATATCTGTATACAGTCATACAGAACTGAGTCACTTTTAAGTGCAGTCTAACTGTAGCCTTAGTAACCTGCAAACTGTATAGACTGAAATTCCTCTGGTATGGACCTTTCAACTTATTTTTAGTATTGTGACTTTCCTCTAGCATTGCTCCAGGATTAGGGTGGGGTCCAAGGACCCCCAACTTTAGGATGGGGGAAATCCCCCCTATACCCCATGTATAGACAGCATCTATGTGCCTAATCTTCCCTGACTAATTTTTTATTATTATTATTTTTACCATGCAGCTTTAGGAGGTATGTTTTTAAATGGTTTGCTCATCAAAAAACACAAAATCCCCTCCCCATTTATTTTTTGCTTCTTCTTTGTTGTAGACTCACAACTGACTTATCAGTTTGCACTTGGGTTTCAGTATTTTTATACTTTGTAAACACTTTTATGAGGATTGTTCCAACATAGTCTTCTCACAAAAATCCTTCTACACGATTTTAAAGCTAAAACTGTCCCTATGTCATATGACTGGCCACCCACATTATTTAGACAGTCTGATTCTGAAAAACTGAAATAACAGCACTGGCTTTCCACTTTGAATAAGCATGTGACATTTTAAAATGCACAGTATGCTCTCAGATAACCCTATTTCATTATTTAAGATATAATCATTAATTATCTAATTAATTAATCACACAGATTAACTTCATGTATAGAAAACAGAGGAAAAATGTAGAACTCCAAGTGAAACTCACAAAGAACATACAAACTCCAAACAGACCGACTGGGGAGATACTTGATGCAAGGAGTTAAAGTTCCTGTGAAGCATAATCACAATGAGGCTATATTAAAAAAATATATATATTTGTACTACATTAGGAAGATACTGGCTTGGGTTTTCAAGTTACATATTTGCTTCAAAATAAAATATTAACCATAGTGTCAAAGCAGGTTTTATTTGTTTTGTTTTTTTTATCTACTGTAACCTGAGACGTGTCCGCCTCCTCAAAACCAAAATATACCTGCTTTGTCATGTCTTGTTTTCATCATTTGCTTTTTCTTCCCTCACAGTCTAATCAAGTGAGTCACAGGCGTATTTCTCAAAGCCCCCACCTGCACAGTAGACTCAGTCCCATTTTGGATGAATACTGAAAGACTGTAGGTGATGTACAGGATGTGGATAACACAATGATAACACCTTTTATTTTGTTATAATCCTCGACCTAATAAAGACAACAGGTCCACTATTTGTCTTTAACACTAGAATTACCAGAGTCTACGAAAAAACTCGTAGATCCGGCCCACCTTAAAACCGTTCTCACCTCTCTTTTGTCTTCTAAATGTGCCGATTAAGAGGAGCAGCGAGCAGCCGGCTATTCCTTCCCCCACCGTCGCAGAACGTTCACTAAGTTTTCCCAGCTCATGCTTTGTTTGATTACCTGGGAGTGACTGAACTGCTGGAGTTTTAGAATAGAAATAATAGATCGCTATTTGGAATACATGCATTTCATGCGTGTTCCGTTTCTACAGTAATCTGTGTAAACACATTGCTAAAACAGAAACTTTTTCATATTTTAGTAATAAATGTTACAAAATGTAGGCATAAACTATAGAATGTGTAAAGCCCGAGTTCCTAAGATCAAATAAACACTTCCACAAAAGCTTCACACACCATATCACAGCTTCCGTGGCGTGGTGTGCTAAGATTTGCCTCTCAGACCGAGTAGCTTTTCTCTGCTTCACAAACATGAGTTCAATTCCCCGCTGGGGATAAAGTGTTACTTCTTTTTTTTCTTTTTAACCTCAAACGGACATAAAATTTGTAAATTGGTATGCACTGTCAGTTAATGAGATCGTTATATTTTCATGTGGGATGCTCCTTTTAAAATATTGTTTTAACAATTGAGACTGCAATTAACATGAACAACTGTCCTTATAACTTATTTTTTTCAAGATCCATAACACACAGACAGACAGAGCACTGCGTAATACAGAGACAGACAGGCAGAGATATACAAACAAACAGGGAAGGCACATGTACTGAAAGAAAAAAAAATCAACGTGTGTTGTTTCTGCAGCACTGAATGAGCTCACCCGCTCTAACATCACCCCTCCCCCAATCTGACTCTCTAAGTGTCAGCGCAAGTACAGACACAAACCAAGTGTAATCAAGAGTACTGGTTCGATCCCCACTCACTCCTATATTTGCCGTTTTCAGTAGTAAGCTGCTCTTTTTGTTAATATTATACAGTACACACATGCACTTGATTTGTGTCTGTACTTGCGCTGACACTTAGAGAGTCAGATTGGGGGAGGGGTGATGTTAGAGCGGGTGAGCTTATTCAGTGCTGCAGAAACAACACACGTTGATTTTTTTTTCTTTCAGTACATGTGCCTTCCCTGTTTATTTGTATATCTCTGCCTGTCTGTCTCTGTATTACGCAGTGCTCTGTCTGTCTGTGTGTTATGGATCTTGAAAAAATAAGTTTTAAGGACGGTTTGCTGACTTGGAGCACCACTGCCTTACTGTGCCACAGAGACGCGAGTTCGATTCCCAGCTTTGAAGAAAGTGTTTTTTTTTTCCTCAAACGGACTTTGAATTTATAAATTGGTATGCACTGTAAATCGTTAACTTTAAAATGTCAATCGCGGTTATTTCTGTTGATTAATTCATGCTTTTTTACTTAGAGTCAGAACAGGAGCTTTTTCAGCTTATTCAGCTTCTGATCTGACTCAAACAGCGCCAGTATAACTTCACACCCGATCTGACGCTGTTCGTTTTCAAATAATATTGCATTACTTCAACGATGTTTTCTGATTGGTACTATTCGCGTCATAAAATGATTTCTTCAAAACGTCACATATATTTGTCTCTTTCTTTTTTTAAAATGTGCATTGTAGCACTCAGCAACTGGCCACCTGCATGTTCTTGCGCACACTAAATCAGACAGCGCTATATGCAATCATCAGATTCAAATGTTAACAGTTATATAGCACAGAATGGAAATCAGCAGTTCTTAGCATTCCACCTACTGTAACTTGCTTTCTTTTTTCTTCGGTTATAGTCTTGAATAAAAGTGCACTTGTTTTGTTATACTTTTACATCAACATATGTTCCTGTGTTTGAGCTACATGGGCATGCTCAAAAAATACACGTATAATGCCACGAAAAGTGCATGCAGACACTTCAGTTTGCAAGCATTGGTACGACAATGCAGTCACAAGTACACTGCAGAGCTTTAGCGCGTCTTTATGTGAAAACAGCATCAGATGGGGAGTGTCTGATGATTGCATATAGTGCTGAAGTTACTGCTCTTTACTATGCTTTCCTCTGCATGTCCCGGAGTACAAAAGAAACAGCATACAGCAACACGTGGAGACTGGCAATACTGGGGGAAAAAAACACGCGGTCGTATGTATCGTGATACACTGCAGAACTATAGCGCGTCTTTATGTAAAAACAGCAGTGTCAGGTGGGGGGCGGTAGGGATGGATCCTGAACGCGACTGAGACAATGAAAAGTGAATTTTAAAAAAATAAAGCTAACCTTTACAAATATCATAAATTACACCGGCTGTTACAGACTGAAATCAAATGTATCATTTTATTCTAAAATAGTGAAAATAAGAACACTTCTCAAATGGGAGTTGTGCAGGATCGAACACATGATCTTCTGATTCCCAGTCTGCAACTGATACTGTTACGCCACGGAAGCAGTGACAGTTAAGGCATGTCAATGTCTCACACTAAGACGGGTTTTTTTGGCGGTGGCTTTTTTTTGTACCTTTTGTGAAAGTGTTTCTTTGATATTTGGACTTCAGGCTTCATACATTATATAGTTTATGCCTACATTTTGTCATTTGCTACTAGAATATTGTAAACCGTTTCTGTTTTAACAATGTGTTTACACAGATTACTGTAGAAATGCAACACATATGAAATGCGTGTGTTCCAAATAACAATCTTATTATTTCTACTCTAAAACTCCACTTCACTCCCAGATAATCAATCAAGGCATTAGCTGGGAAAAGCTTGTTTACGTTCTAAGTCGTTGGGGGGATGAATAGCCGGCTGCTGGCAGCTTGTCTTTATCAGTACATTTAGATGACAAAAGACGCTGGCGGAGAGGTGAGAAAGGTTTTAAGAAGCGATTTAAGGTGGGCCGGATCTACGAGTATTTTCGTAGGCTCTGGTAATTCTAGTGTTAACAGGGCATCAATACTTCTTAATATGCTGTCATAAAAGTTTTGAATTTTGAAGAGAGGTACAGTAATCCCTCGCTATATTGCACTTCGACTTTCGCGGCTTCACTCTTATCGCGGATTTTATATGTAAGCATATCTAAATATATAACACGGATTTTTCGCTGCTTCGCGGGTTTCTTCA